>NC_054376.1:69975995-70575995 GCF_017654675.1 Xenopus laevis
CTAAAAATAAGTCTTTGCCTGTTTCGAGACACTGTGTTGAAGTTGGACATACTGCAGATGATCTCAGATACAGAGTGATTCAGCATATACCTCCTCCAAAACGTGGTGGTGATCGCAATTTAATATTGAAAAGAACTGAGGTTCAATGGATCTATAGGTTGAGGACCCTTTCTCCAAAGGGACTCAATCGAGACTTTGATTTGCATCTATTTCTGTGAAAATCACCAATATGCAAAGTATTCACAAATATCCAAAGTTTGATATACATGCAGATATACATGATGTTATGTGTTAATCTTTATGCTAACTATTTATATCCACTTGCAGAACATAAGTTTTTTCATATTTGGGTACATTTTAACTATATGCAAATTTTCCATGGTTGCTATGAGAACTCTTAGGGGCCTGATGTATGTTGCTTCTTTTGAGAATGCGCTACTTGCTATCCCTTTTCTTATGAGCGCGCAATTTGACGCTGCTCTCTTTGGGTGTACGTAATTTGACGCCACTTCCCTTGAATGCGCGCGACCGAATGCCGCGTGTAACCAAGGGGACTGTGCGTCATTTCCGCCCATACGCTGTAAAGCGCGTCGACATGGACGCAATTCTGTTTAAAATTCTTTTCAAGATTACACAGAGGGGAGAGGCTTGAGAAAGGGGACTGGATGCCCCCGAAACGTTGCCGATTGATGCTCACTCTGTACAGATAAGTACATATGCCTATATCCATGCTGGAATGATTTTAAGCGTTTTCAATAAATGCTAAGTTTTAACTATTGATGTGTGCGACCCTGTTGGACCAATTATATATATATATATATATATATTCAGTTGCCAGAATAAATGTAGCACAATTTTATGGCTTATGCAGTGTATGTTATCACATTTCTTGTTGAAAAAGTCATACTTCAGTGAAAAAATGGTCACAGAAGCAAAGAAAAAAAATACCACAATGAGATTACAAATTGCAGTTCATAATTGTCTAATGAAAAACAGTTCATTGCAAAATTTTCGTTACAATAGCAGCATACAACCCCCATCAATGCATTTCATTTGTTTAAACTCAATTACATAAGAACTGTTATGCGCAAGAAAAAAAATTGTTCCATTGTTAATATTTTTCTGAAATCAGATTTTATTGCGATCCCCCAGTGTGGGTGAGCTGTATGATTATTTAGCATGTATATTTAAGCTAAATAAGAAGATACTTACACTGTGAGTATGTGGTTGCAGTACCACTAACACTGAACCTATTTAGATGCAGTCTGTGTGTAACAACATTTTTCTGTGGTTGAAACAGGATGATATGAACTTTTGGTGCAAACAAGCACCCGAGAACTACAAAACCACTCAGGCTTACTGAGATGCACATTGTTGTAGTTTGGACCTGAAATACAAAAAAAACATAAACTTTATTGATTTCTGTTCTGGAATATAAAATGTGATTATTTAAAAATGTGGGCTTCAACGAATACTTCAGGGCTCATTTACCAATACTATAGCATAACTGTCCATTAGGGCTCATACAAAGAGCACTTGCACAGCATCTGGTAAAAGGTGCAGAACACAGCTCACATCTGCACAAGGGGTTCCTGTACTTAACATCTACCTATGGCATGCATTAAGTACTGGGATTCCCTGCACTTTGCATCATCTCGTTGCCATCTTGCTGGTATTTTACTGACCTAGCCAGTAAAAATGTTGCTTGATGCCAATGTTATTAATAGGGAAAACCATAAAAATATTGGAAGGCCTGTATTTTTTTCCAGAAAAGTTGGCAACCCAACCCAGGAGCAAAGAAAAGAGTCATTCTGTATGCAGCATTGTAGATGTTTAGCAGTGCTACATACAGAGTAAGACTAAACTCTTGTTGAGCCCTTAGAAAGCTATTCAAAGAATGCAACCATTGCATCATAAATTGTTTGCACGGTGCAGTGACAGGGACACATGGGAGCAAATTCACTAACCTACGGAGTTGCGCTAGCGCAGGCTTCGCAACACTTCCCCGCACTTCGTCAGCCGAAGTTTCGCTAGAGCGCCGCTAATTCACTAAAATCCGAAGTTGCGCTCGGGGAGGAGAAAGGTAACGAAGTTGCGCTAGCATTAATTCGTCAAGGAAAGCGCAGTTACACTAGCGATGCCTGATTTGCATACGGCACCAAGTTAAAGTACAATGGACGTATACTGTATGTAGTAGCAAATACATTACACTACACAAGCCTGCGAACGCTTCATAAAATAAAATAGTGGTGTTATATTGCCTTACACATGTGGCCACTGTATAGTTTAGGTGCCATATGTTAGGAAATGTAGGGGGGAAGGAGGGTACCCCAAAAAAATGTACGATCTTTTTCAGCCTATCACCATTAAAAAAGGAAAAGACACCAGCGTTTTATGGGACTTAGAAAAAATTTTAACTTTTTTTGAAGCAATCCCTATCTACTCTATTGCACTTCACCTGGTCTGAGGTGGCGAAGGCAAGTCTGGCGCAAGAGGTAATGTTCAGTAAAATGCGCACGTTAGTGAATTACTGTAGTTACGTCCCTTCGTCATAGTGCAACTTCGTCTGGCGTAAGGGTGCGAAGTAGCGCTAGAGTAGGTACACTTTGCTAGCGAATTTACACCAGCACCCGTTAGTAAATCGGCGAAGTAACGGAATTATGTCACGCTGACGAATTTGCGCTAGCGTTAGGTGTTTCGCACTTTAGTGAATTTTCCCCATGGTGTTTATGCAACTAAAGAATGCCTTCAAGACAGAAGTTAAAAAAAAGCACCTGCTTAGAGACCACTGGGACCAACATTCAATGGGCTGGAGAGCAACACGTTGCTGGTGAGTCACAGGTTGAGGATCACTGTTTTAGGTGCTAAAATTATCATTTTTAATTACAACCTTTCTTCCTATGGGGAGTATGTATAGTTTTCTTATCCATAAACAACAGAACAAAGTTTGTGGTAGTAGCCATATTAGTCATTACAGCAAGAAAAAAAATTCAGTGTTGTACTTACTCTGTAGTCACTGGACGTGACATAAAATATAGGCAGGAAAGCAAGCCAAATAATGCAAGTTGTATACATTGTAAATCCAATGAACTTGGCTTCATTAAAATTTTCCGGACATTTTCTTGTTTTGAAGGCATATACAGTACATAATATCACCAGGACTACGTCATATGTCAATGAAATAAGCATACTTGAATCTTTGACATTGCATTTTAATACAACAGTTTCTCTTTTTTCAGGAAGTGTATGGCGTCTTGTGCCAGGGTATTCCAACATGAGCCACACAGATACAACAACAATCTGAACTGAGATGAGACTGAGACATATGACAACTTGTGATTTAGGACTGATGAATTTTGGTCTTTGGGCACTATCTTTTACACCACTGAATATCCTGGCAATACGATTTGTCTTGGTTAGCAGAGCAGAATAACAAACAACAAAAGATGTTCCAAGTCCCAAACGGCGAAGAGAACATATGACAGGAGAAGGTTTGGCTATGAAGAAAAATGTCATACAATAACACATAAAAACGCCAATCAGGAGAATATAGCAGAGTTCCCTCCCTGATGCCTTGACCAAAGGTGTGCTATTGTGCTTGATAAAGACTCCTCCAACCAGGCAAGTACATACAAATCCAAGGCATGCAATGGTCACTGGCCCTATTGCCCAGGCATCCTCCCACTTAATGTAATCTTCTGGCAGATCAAAGCAACTTGTTAGGTCTGCTGTAGGCCATCGCCCTTCCCCACAGTCGATGCATGTGAACTCATCAGCAAGGTATTCATATTTTTCACATGGGATACAAATCCAGCAGCAAACATCTCCTGGTTGCATATTCTTCATTTCATTTGGAGCACAGGGGTCACTGCACTGTGATGTTGGAACTGAACTTTTGGACCACTGTATTATGTCAACATCCAGCGACAAGGTTTCTGCCCACTGGCCAATTTTCGTGTAGGAATATTTCCCATTGTGATACTGAAAATTGAACACATTGTATAAGCCAATTCCATCTCCATATGCATCAAATTTCACAATGCTGTCTGTATTACTGGAGGGTATAAAAGGAGCTGCAAAAACAAATGAGAACAAATTATTATTATTATTATTATGTGATACTGTTTTTGATATTTATATATATTATTTATTATATTAATATTTATATATTAAATATCATAATCATTGTTTTAGAAGTAGTGTATTGTATACATATATACTTTCACTTGTTTGTTACATGCTAAATTGGCAGCTGTGCAGTAACTCATAGTACCCGTCAGTGAGTAATTTTGTTAATCCAGATGCAGGGAAAGCCATGGTCGCAGACATTTCATTGGTTGCCATGTGCTACTGCCCAGTTGCATATTTCCCCAGTGTTAGTAAATGTCTTGTGTGCACAAACAGCTTTATTCCATCTAAATACAAGAAAATACTGCTTCTATATCTAAGAAGTAATATACCGTATTATACATCATTGGAATGAAACACCGCTTATTGGTCTCTTTATTTAAACTAAGGACCTTGACTAATTTATATTTTAGCACAGGTTGCATGTTTGGTTGGATACTTTACTGAATTAACCAAATTTAGAGGTATTCCATGTAATTTGAAATCTATATCTTGCAAAATCTCATGGTCATGTATGAATGCACACTCTGATATATTGCTCAGTAAAAATAGTCTACTAAAAAAAGAAATAGTTTACTGAAGAATAATATCAGTAATTAGTACTGTATTTGCAATAGTTACTATAAAGTACAGTTCATTTCTTATTATTACAGATACAAAAAAAAGCAAAACAATCCGAAATAAGAATGCTTTATTCTAAATTAGCATTGCTGTATTTCAGAGCTTTCTGGATAACTGATTTCTGTATAATAGATCTCATACCTGTAATTAAAGGATTGGCTTAATCATCAAGCAGAATATAGCTAGAGATAGTCTTGTGTGGTTTTGAACTGGGCATCAACACTTTAAAACATTTAGTGATCTAAGTGATGCCATAAACTTGCCCTGGTGTCATAACTCCACCAACATCATTGTGCTCACCTTTGATGTTATCATGCTTGTTCCTACATCACTGCCCCACCCACAATGTTATCTGCCCCATCCCCCGTGCTTGGGTTTAGCCATCAGTAAAGGTGGCAACCCTAGTGGAAGTGATGTCATAAATTGTGCACATGAATGGCTTATAAATAGGCTTGTTCATTTTATTTGCAGTTTCTGTCCCTTAGATTCATACTTTTACCATAGGTTTTTATCTTTTTGTAAAAATTTCTATCCAAGTCAGCACCTTTTAGTAATCTTGACTTGGTTGATTCAGCCAAATTCCTGACTGTAAAAAATGTAACCCCTTATCTGTAAGTTCTCTTAGCAATTCTCTAAGTATCTAAATTAAAAAGATATGCAATAGTAATCCCTCTCTTCAGTTGTACAGATAATCCTCTATTATGCTTAGACCCACTATTCTTATAACTGGTGTTTTTAATTCTGTTATGTCCTGACAATAACCTAGTCCAGTGAATGAACTCACATATATCATTCATGACCAACAAGCTTGTGTTTATATCTGTTTATCCATGACTTTCTGCCCTGTTCTTGCTGTTTGTGTTGCAAATCAGAATGAAAAATAAAGATCCTGTTAGGGCATCACACATCTGTCCTCATCTGGTGTCAGCAATATGTTCAGGAACAAATATCCCATTTTCAGAAAAAAATGTAACTTGATTTGACACTTTATGGCCTGACCTGTCCACTCATATAACTGAACTGAGATGATTTCTGTCCAAAGGTTGTCAAGTCAAGAAGGCAAAACAAATAAATTGAAAATGTTCAGAAGAAAAATATGTTGTGTCTGGGCAGAATTTGATGGTAAAGTGCTGATAAAAAAACAGCACTAGTTGCTGATAACTCATAACCACAAATATTCAATTATTAAAGTCAAATTTGACAGTCATTACCAGAGAAATTATGTGTTTTAAAGCAGAAATAGTTTGCACAGTAAAATGTTTAATGCTCTGTTCTCCTACATAATGATAATAGTATCAACAGGACACTAAATCACTACAGCATCGTTCATGTATACTTTTGCCATCAATACCTTGAGCATCTAGAATTGTTATTGTGACAAAATTCACTACTGGTGCATACCATATACCCACCAGCGTACACCAATCCTTTCTAACACATATACATCATTACATTTTGGCATCTGTTTAATTGTAATGTTAAAATGTTTATTACGGAAATAGTATTGTATTATGACAAAACCTTTATAAAATACTTCACTAGCAGTCCTCAGACATGACACATTAGGATTTACTTACATTGACGCAGTTTACAAAATGCAATTTTTAGAACAATCAAAATATTTTTCCAAAAATTAGATGAAACTGCACGTGAGCTTCGCCATGTGCAAGACAGAATTTTACACTGATTAGCGTTGGTTCAATCAATTCCTGTGGTGGTTCCTTGGATGCTCCGCCTCTGGCATCCTATATATTATCCATAATTATGACGATGTTTTGGAAACACTCACAAAAGCAGATTAACTGCAATTAAGCCTTTATTCCATTGCCACACAACATTTTTCGGGCACATTGGCCCTTCTTAAGTGTGTTGAAAAAGGGCCAATGTGCCCGAAACATGTTGTGTGGCAATGGAATAAAGGCTTAATTGCAGTTAATCTGCTTTTGTGAGTGTTTCCAAAACATCGTCATAATTTGAAGCTTCGCCATGTGAGTGACATCTGAGCAAGATTCGTTAGGTCGGTGCAGGGAGTGAAGGAAGTTGCGGCAGCTCCATGGTTCCCTTCACGTCCTGCATCAATAGGCAAAATGCACTTGCACCTATAAAATCTTGTGCAGATGTCACTTGTTTGGCAAACACTGGAAATGATGGCAGGCAACTGTGTCCAATTTGAGATGAAATGCACATGCAGTTACATCTGTTTGGCGAATCAGATGGCAAAGGTTCCCCTGTCTCAATAAGTGCAGCAAAACTCAATTCAGAACAGAAGGCAGGAAGGACTGAATGAGAACAACTACAAAGAAGTGTGAAGAGTGCATTTTGATGCAAGTTTAGATTTAGCTCACTGCCGGAAAATGAAATTTCAGAAATGCATTTGCGAACATACTGTAAATGATCTTTATTATTTTTTATTCGGTCTGGCAAATTCATACCACAAGAAAATCTCTGTGCTGCTAGATACATCCTATAAATATATTAGCATTTGAATGTAGTAAAAGAATATGGTTGAGATTTAGACCTATTTTGTATCTTCTCTTTTACAACAGAATGTCACAGTAAGGGGCATATTTATCAAGGGTCAAATTGAAAAAAAAAAAAGACCAACCGAAATAAAGTCGAAGTTTTTTTTTTGGTCAAATAGGTCCATTTTCGATCAAATAGGTCCGTACGTTTTGTAAAGATACATTGGAATCTTTATAGCTTCCACAAAATAATTTTTCATTTTGTTTATTTTACTTAGGAACAGGCAACAGGTTCAAACTTTTTGTATTGCTACTTGAAGTGTTTATTAAGTGCTAGTGGTGGGTTTTTCCTACACAGTAGTATTCATAACAAACTGTCATCCACTCTTTCCACTGAATATATATGGTGTGCATTTATTTTAGCTTTAGCGATATAAACCTCCATTCCCTTGCTACGTATTACACCTGAAGCTGTGATCCTCTTCCAGTCGGTGAGGCGATGCTGTCTTGTGAACTCAGTCAATTCAAAATGAGAACAATTTGCACCTAAAAGTGACATAATTCTCAATTCTTAATCCCTCTGTGGTCATGAGAGAGCATTTCAGGTAGGTCAGTATTATTTTAATGTCAGTATTATTTTAATTAGTCAAATAATAAAATGACTAATTTTTAGCAAGCACCAATGGGTGCCATCTTTTCCAAGTCTTAAAAAGGCCTTCTATTACCTTCAACAAGGCATTAAAAATTGTTTGGTCAAAGGGTGTGCCTTAATCCAGTTGGAACATAGCAAGTGACCTTTCCACATTTGATAATAAATGTTAATCTGTAGAATAGCATCTACATAAGCAAAGGGATATAGAAAGGGGAAAACAGGTGCATGTTAAGAAAAGGTGGGCTTCAGTTGAACTTTACATGGTTTTACATACTTTATAGTGTCTTCCAAAAAAGCATGAAAGCTCATCTGTCAGTGGTGGGGGTTCAAATCCAGTTAGGTGTAGCTAAGGTTTAGGTGGAGAAGTAAGTAGCAATTTGAGAGCTAAGAATGTATAGGTTAGGCTGTCTTGTGTGTTATTCATATCTGCCAATCTCTGAAGTAGTTGGCATAGTGTGTCATAGTTTTTCAATATGTAAATATTGCAATAGCAGCACTTGCCCTTCTTTATCCAGCATTTTTATTATCTTGGTTAGGTAACATCAATTTAAGTGAGGATGAGTGAGCTGTTTTAGTCCTTAGCAGTCAAAATGTTAACCAACAAAACAATGTTCTTTATACTGGATGGAAATCTTTTAGATATAATGAAGACAAAGGCATCTTTATTTTGCTTTTAGGGCAGCTTGACCCTTTCTCTGTCACACCCATAAATCTTATGTTTTTTTGTTAGCTCAAACAAGCACATGCTTTCATATAGGTTTATGTGTTATGAATGGTGCCTGAGGCATAGGGAAATTAAGTGATGTGCAGAAGGTCATAAGGTTGTGACACTGAGTCCAAAAAAGGATGCACAGATATAGAGTGCAGTGTATTACTCGTAGAGATATTTCTTTATTATTCCCTTCCCAATCTACACTTCATAAAGAAAAAGCTCTGAACTGAAAAATGCCAGTATTTGCTGATTAGTGACTTGTGAAAGTTGCCATTTATGCACATCTGATAAAAAATGAAACAGAAGTATACTCACTATTTTTGAAAAGCTGTCAGATTTATTGACTACTATTTTCTAGAGGTTTCATTTTTACTATATCTGCTCACATGAACATTGTTGTGTTTTGAATGTCTTGCTATGTATTATTACTTATTATTATTGTTACATATAGTACCATTTTCAGGCCTGCCATACAATATGTTTTGTGACTCTGAAACCATATATAATTTCAACATATGCAATGTAAATGGCCTTTGTATTATTTATACAACAGCTGCCTTAAAGCATCAAGTATTTTTTGTATCATATCCCAGCGTTGTAAGACTTGCAAACTCTGTAACCATTATAGCAACAAGAAAAGTTTCATGTTAGCATTTCAATTAAAATTTAATTAAAAAAATGGTTTAACTATTTTAGTGCCATAGATGGTTGAATGTACAATTTGTGGATATATGCTGAGTGAGACTCTTTACTATTGTTTTTGGCTATTCTTCTCATTGAGCGATAATATTGTTACTGTTGGCTTTATTTTTATGAATTGTGAATTTATATCATTAAACTGTGTACAGGTATATGATCCATTATCTTGAAACCCACCAGCCAAATCTCTCAGTCAATTCAAAATGAGAACAAATTTTAATCAGACTCTATTTTAAATTTTTCTTGGTCTGGAAAACCACAGGCTCCAAGCATTATAGATAACGAGTCCCATAAGTGTATTATATTACTTGTTTTTGACCTTAAACATTTTGCATACAAAAGAGAACCTTTCAAATATTTAGATTGCAAAAGACCTTTTTCCTCTTGTAGCAGTTCAATAACAGGTGCTTTTCCACCTGCTTTTTACACTAACAAAGCCACATTTCTGAAAAATCTAGTTATTGGGGTGGTTATTTATTACATCTAGTGAAGGGCCACCTGAGGCAAAAAGTCCTGTTTAGGGAAGTTACACTTGCAAAAAGATTTTTGAGCATTAATTATAGCTACCAGATGGCCCATAAAGGTGACCCATGCTTACTGGCAGCTTTTTCATTATATCTACAAATACAGGTAAGGGACCAGTTTTTCAAAATGCTTGAGACCTGGGGTTTTCCAGATAAGGGGTCTTTCCGGAATTATATTTTAGTTGAACTCAAGTACACAGTACTGTTTTATTATTACAGAGAAATAAGAAAAATCATTTTAAAACATTTGAATTATTTGATTAAAATGAAGTCTATAGGAGATGACATTCCCATAATTCAGAGCTTTCTGTATTACCTGTTTACGGATAACTGATCCCATACCTGTACTATCGAATCACCAAGTTAGGTGTGCCACAAAATATGAAAAATTTGTTTTTATACTCATTTTAAGTCCAATTCCTGTTCATTGGCCTCATGCTGAGTGTATGGTACATTAGTATAAATTGCCTCTTAAAAAAAGTTATGGGAGATTTGCTTTGGATCCATGTGAAGCAGTTAAGACAAGTATTGCAGGAAAACATTTCTCTCAGATACAATACAGAATTATTACCAGCTGTGAAAAATAGGCATTGCTTATGTTTCTCTCACATTCAAGAAAAATAATGAGTTATAATGCCCTTAGCCGGTAACCACTTTGAGATAGCCGCTTGACCTGCTTCTTACCTTATCACTCTGGGAAATATATTTTAAACCTCTAATGTACCCAAAGTTTGAACTTCTTTTGAGGCAGTAATGGAGGTGCACTGTACACTTTGACAACTGCATAGGTCTACCAGACTTGTATTTTCATAGTACAAAAATGTTACTAGAGAAAAGAGCTCAGGATTAGAGGTGCACTGTCACCAATTCCAGTTTCCTAGTGGCTTTCAGTTTGTTTCTCCTACTGTTCCTCTGAAGGCCATAGAATGTAAAGAGCTTAATGTCTGCTGTGTGACATGTGTTAATGATTTCATCTCATGGACGTGAATACTTGTAAGGTCTCTGCCAAAAACACAAGTCCATCTCTAGAGGTAAATGAATGTCAGAGTAATTGGCTTATTTATAGATACGGTTACACAGTTCTTCAAAAAGCTTTAGCATTTTATATGTATGACATGTACTGTCTCATCCTGCGGAAAAGTCAAGTTTATAGTGACAAGATATGAATTGCTATTGGAAACAATTTTAAGGGTGAGCTGATTTTATTGCAATATAATGCAATAAGGTGTTTATATACAGTATCTATATGTGTAAAGATATTTTAGTGTGAAAAAATATAGAAAATACATACTGTAGCTCGTAACGTTGCTTTACAGACAACTGCCTTACCAAGCAGATTTTATTACATAGTTAGTTTACCCTTGGGTAAACTGTGTTAAAAGAAGATGTACCATAGTCCATGCAGTGAGAATTATATGAAATAGATTCAGTTCAATTGACCTTTAACCACCGCTTCGGCCCAATGAAGCATAATATTCAGCAGAAAATTGTGGAAAATAATTGGTCAGACGCAGGTTGTTGCTGCAAAAGTTAAGGTGCTTTAATTGTCACACAACATGTTTTCGAGCAAGAGCTCTTTTTCAAGCACCTTAACTTTTACGGCAACGACCTGCATCTGACCAATTATTTACCACAATTTTTCTGCTGAAGATGCTTTGTCATTCTTGGGAGACTGTGGGCAAAAGAACATCAACAAGTAACTTTGAATTTAGACAAAGCACCAAAAATACTTTAATTCAGTTGAATGTAAAACACAGATTTATCAAAGGTCGAATTTCAAAGCTATGTGAATTTTTTTTAACTTTATGAAAAAACTCGAAAATCTAATATTTGATCAAATACGAATGACCCGAAAATTTTAATCAAATTTGAATTGAGTTTTCCTCAGAAAAAAAACCCTTAAATGTCAGGAAGGCAATTAACATCTTCAAAAGTTTCAATGGACCTCTGCCATTGACTTCTACATGAACTTGGCAGGTTTTAGTGACGAATATTTGAATTAGAACTGTTTTCAGGGTTAAGTTGTGCTAAATCTCAAATTTTTTTATTCAAATTTGACTTGGTTCTTTAAAATTCAAATTTGTGAGTTTTGACCCAAAAAAAATTTGAAAATTTGAATTTAACATTCGTACCTTAATAAATCTGCCTGCAGTGTTCAGTCTTAATTGCATAAAAATGTATAGTTTATCACATGTAAAGTTTTTTACATTGAAATGGAAACGGTGGGTGAAAAAGAGCTATGTCTTACAATGTTATGTACTCAGAGAACAAATGTAAAGTACTTCGAATTGTGCCTAGTTGGGCTGAAGGGTGAAGGATGCTTTGAGGTTATTACAAATTAACTGTGAATGCCATTTAACTTCAGACAAAGAGCTAGATTGCATTGCATTAGGTTTACATGTGAACCTTATTTGGCTTAATAATCAGTGCAGATCTCTGTACACTTTACAGTATGATGTTTGCATAAAAAACACTATAGGGGTCATTTATAGTGATGGGCAAATCTGACCTGCTTTGCTTCACCGAAATTCCGAGTAACAGCCAAAAATTTGCCAAATGCATTGAACTCTATTGGCGACAAATTTTTTTGATGAGCAACAATTTTTTAGACGCTCGACAATTTTTTCCACCTAATGGAGTTTATGGGCGTCTTTTTCACTGTAAAACCTGGTGAAAAATGTTGCTCATCACTAGTCATTTACAATGCAGGATGGAATGGGTAAAGTGCAAAAAAGACCACAATCAAGCCATTGCAGTTTGCACAATGTGTCTTGCATTGCACAAGTTACCAAAAACCTGCAGCTTGCCCTTTGGATAGAACGCTGCCTGCATTACTTATACAGGGATAAATCTCAGTTGACATAATAACCTCAGAGCAACCTTCACCCTTTATCGACCACTAGGCACAATTAGAGGTACTATTCATCTATTCTCTGGGCTGATAACATTGCACATAATTTCTGCTTTTTGCATATAGAAGTTTGGTATTACCCCCTTGATAACATGACAGCTAAATCAGTTAGCCTTCGTGCCTCCCCCCACCCGGCCCTCTTGGATAGAGCACTTCCTAAGACAGGTAGTGCTCTATCCAAGGGGCAATTCCAAGCAATGTAGTGTGGATTAGCACACCCACCTTATAGATAAGCAAAGATATGCCTGGTGCACGTGGGTGGAGGCTCGGCAACCCCCCAAAGCAGTAGTGTAGAAAGAACCTCATGGCACACAGGTCTGCATGAAGTTTTCAGTGATTTATTGAAGCGGAGTGCACTGCAACGTTTGCTTGACAAAGGGGGTGACCCCGAAACGTTGCTGTGCACTCCGCTTCAATAAATCACTGAAAACTTCATGCAGACCTGTGTGGCGTGAGGTTCTTTCTACACTATCCAAGGGGCAGGCAAGAGGTCTTGCAGCCTTTTTTTATTAAATTATCACACTGCCCGACATTGTGACCACATTAAGCACAAGGTGATCTGGCACTTGTGCCCTGAGTATTAATAAATTAACCCATATTGTACTTATTTCTAGTACAAGTGTGGTTTATAAATAAAGGCACTAAACTGCACAAGTCCAGTTTTCAATTGCAAATCTGAGGTATTTATTCATTTTTCAACAGTTTTATGCTGAAATTTGAATAGGTAAATATTAAAAATGCATACTCTGCTTAGATTAAAATATTCAGGAACATTAATAGACACTCTAGAAGAAAGTTGATTTTAGTAAGTTGATTTTAGTAATGTAAATAACAAATATAATTTTTACATGTCGCTTTTTTTTTTACAATTTGTTGCTTATTGTTCGTAGAATTTTAACATGCAAACCAACAAGTAAAGACTTACACTACAGAAATAACTGGAGCTGTCAATTAATTTTGAGTTGCATTTTCTCTGCCTTGTCAAAAGGGGTCTGTCCAGGTTCACTTCCTCCAGTTCCTGAGCTAAAACTGAGGAGGGTCTGCGGGGAGCTGTCAACAACAATGACTTCAATGAAGATCCCCACATCAATGAACTAGAGCGGTCTTAGGCTTTGCTTTTATTAAGATCCTCTGTCAGTATGAATCTGCCATATGGTAACTTAGCAACAAGAGGTTTAAGAGTTTGCAATATTTCAAAAATGGTTCCTGTTTTTTTAAAGAAAAAAAAGCTCATTAATAATACCCCAAATGAATACACTATAGAGGGTGAAATATGACTTATTTATGTAAAGAGAAATACAAATATATATTCATATTATTTTGTGGGGAGATTTACTGTATGTCTTTTTTGCTAATATTAACTGCAGAATCCTTAACCCTTTTCTAATTATACTTGGCCTTGCCTAAATTTGAATGTCAACATCATCTCTAAGGGCCAGTTAGCTGGAACTACAGTGCTTAGAAACCTTATTCTTCTTTTGGCAGGTGGTTTATAGTGCCAGTGCTAATAGCTGTTAGTTGAGGTCCCTGTCTACTGCAGCTATGTTAGTAAAGGAGGGTTCCTCCTTATTAAAGATTTGTCAACTGCTCTTGCCTCTTAAAACCTATACTTAACCACAAGTAAGATCCCACAAGTTATGATCCTTCTGAAAAAGAACCACAAGCACAGCCATTCTCTTGAAGGATCTGCAGGTCATGAGCCTTCAACACTACCAAAATAATATTATTCTAATGTAACTAATACTATACCATACTCTAGAGTTCCCCTTTAAAACATTTAGGGGCATATTTATTGTGATGCTTAAAACTAAATTTGCTGAAAAACAGTGTAAAAAGCTGCTTAAAATGAATGGCAAATTTATCAAGGTGTGTGTAATTTTACCCCATGCAAACACCAGATTTGACACCGTTATTTTACAATGCTTCCAGCACAAATCACATAAGAATAAATGCGTAAAAATGTTATGCTGTTTTTCTACGCTGTTTTTTACACTGTGAAGCGTGGTGATGTATGGTTTATTACACAGCATAATAAATATGCCCCTTACAGATATCTAAACGAATAACAGTTAGGGGCCGATTCACTAACTTCGAGTGAAGGATTCGAAGTAAAAAAACTTCGAATTTCGAAGTGTTTTTTTGGCTACTTCGACCATCGAATGGGCTACTTCGACCTTCGACTACAACTTCGACTTCGAATTGAAGGATTAGACTAAAAATCATTCGACTATTCGACCATTCAATAATCGAAGTACTGTCTCTTTAAAAAAAACTTCGACCCCCTAGTTCGCCATCTAAAACCTACCGAACTCAACCTAAGTTTTTTTGATCGAAGGATATTCCTTCGATCGTTGGATTAAAATCCTTTGAATCGAACGATTCAAAGGATTTAATCGTTCGATCGAAGGAATAATCCTGCGATTGTTTGATCGTACTATCTGCGCTAAATCCTTCGACTTCGATATTCGATTTTAATTCCCAGTCAAATATCGAGGGTTAATTAACCCTCGATATTCGACCCTTGGTGAATCGGCCCCTTAATATATAAAGTCATCACAATCTCAATAAACAAATTATGTTTTAAGTCAAATGAGCACTCGTTACATTCAGTATATTTACACATGGGAATGATGTCAAAGGTTTAAGCAAAGTAAAAGATGAGTCCAATCTTATTTTCATGAACCACACTGCTACTGTATGAAGCTTGGCTGTGAAGTAAAAAAGAGGTTATGTCCTGGTTTTTGAAGATGAACCAGAAAGGCTCAGCATAGACTTTCTCAGAATTCAAATTCCTCTCATATAATTACAAATTCTGAAACACTTTGGTCCTACTTAAAACATGCTGTTTAATTTATAATTTATGAGAACAAGATTTAAAAAAAATAGGGAGCTTGGCTAGACCTTGGTTTGCAGGAACTTACAATATTCATTTAGGTGAAGTTATATCAGAGAAATAATTTTTGTGCAAATTTTGAAAAGGATTCTTCCATCAAAATATGTTTCTACCTTTAAAATCATAAGTAATATTAAATAAAGGTGTATAATGGCTTAAAGTTGTGAATTATGAGTATTATGAATAGTAAATGAAGTTTTTATTGAAATAAGACAAAGAAATAATTGCCGTGTTACTGTGGTGGGCACTTGTGTTTTTACAGCTTTTTTGGTAGAGAACGTGTATTTGTGTTTTCAATTTTGACTTCTAAATGTTGTATTATATTATTCTTTTTTACCAAGTGTGTATATACTGTACTTATGCATAAAACATGTTCAGACATTTGTAAATTGTTGTAAAAGGTAATTAGGTGTGATGTTTTATCTGTAAACCAACTTTTGTCTTTGCTTTTCCTCTGCGGTCCCTTATTTTCTACAAGTTCACAAGTTTTTTCTATTCCTTTGGTGGATTACATTATATTGTTAATTCGAAAAGTTTGTTTCTGGAAAGCTCGAGAATTGAGCATGTTGGGAAAAAGCAAGAATATAGTGGAGAAACTATTTTAAAGGACCTAAAGTATATAGAGCAACACCATAAAAGTCACTCCTAAACATACAACACATTCATCTAATAATAGTGTATTTTGTGATGACCAAAGAGGTAATGCTATGAATTAATAGGACAAGAACCCACTCTGAAATCTCCATGTTGATTTTAATATTCAGATATACTCACAGTTGAGCTGGCCACAGATGCAAAGATCCAATCGTACGAATCAAGGTACGATCAGACTTCCCCATCTCCCGACCTGCCACTAATCATTCCGATCAAATAAAGTACAAAACAACAGATCAGCCGATGTTCTGCACCTGACAGCAATCATACGAAAGTTATGGCCGACAAAAGCTGGTGACAAAGCTGGTCTCCTTCTGAAAATCGTATGATTGGCAATGCATGCAGAGATATTACCCGCAGCCGACAGAAATCTTTTAACCTGTCCGATCAACCAAACAACAATCTCCGCCGGATGAAAAATGTCAGGACTCTCCACACACGGTCCGAAAATCGTACGAATCCTCGATTCGTACGATCAGATCTTTGCGTCTATGGCCAGTTTAAGATTAGGAAAAAGCTTATCAGCTTTTCCATGTTGATTGGGAGTGACTCGAGGGGAGGCATATGGGTCATAACTGTTTACTTTTGAATCTGAGCTGAATGCTAAGCGTCAGTTGCAAATGCACTGAACAGTTATGTCCCATGTGGCCCCCATTCAAGTCGCTGATTGGTTACTGCCTGGTAAACAATCAGTCAAGATCAAGATAAGTGAGATATCTTAATCTTTCATAAATCTGCATCTAATGGCACATTACTAAAAATAACAAAATATTAATAAAAAAAGTCCTTTATTATGTAAATTTTGTAAACAACTTGTTTTGTTTAAACAACTGTTCATATATCATTGTATGTTTTGGCCTCAGAATTTTGGAGAATTACTTTGTATAAAGTAAAATTCAAGTATGGAAATTTGAATTGAAAATTCTCTTGACATTTTTTGTCAGCTTAGGGGGTTATTTATAAAAAGTCAATTATAAATTTGAACATACTCACATTTGACTGGGAGGTTATTTATGAAAAAATTTGATCTAAAATTCAATCAAACGGAAATGACCCAAAACTTCAATAAGTATTCAATTTGAATAAGAAAAAAATTCAAATAGAGTTTTCCTCCTAAAAAAAAAATTAATGTTAGGAAGTCAATTAACATCTTTAAATGGGTCAACAGACCTCTGCCATTGACTTGTAAATGAACTTGGAAGGTTTTATGTAGCAAATATTCGAATTAGAACTGTTTCCACGATCAAGGTATTATACATCTCACAATCAAATTTCCATTCGATGATGGGGATTAAAATTCAAATGTGTGAATTTTGACACCAAAATAAATTTAACATTCAACTTCAAATTCACTATTCGACCCTTAATAAATCTGCCCCTTAGCGTAAGATTCACAAGAAAGGAGATACGAGTTATGCATTTTAAATGCAAACAGTTTTTTTCCAGGAACAAGAGGTAGGCAAAAAAGAACTGCATCATTGAACTAGCTGCTTGTCTCATCTCACACTTCCCAGGTCAACTGATTGTTGTTCACCGGGGGAAATTCACTAACGGGCGAAAATTTGCCAGCCATGGCTTCGCCGCCTTCGCCACACTTCGCCAGGTGCAACTTCGCACAGACAACGCTAATTCACTAAGTTGCAACGTTTCATCACCGGCACAGAGCACTTGCAAAGTTGCGCTAGTGTTACTACGGCAGGCATAGCGAAGTTGCGCTACCATTAGATAATCTGAATACCGTGGGAAGTTACATTTCAATGGACATATATGTTGCAGCGAATACATTACACTACAAAAGCCCAGGGAACCTTAATAAAAGAAAATAGAGTTGATATATTGCCCTACACATGAGCCCACAGTATAGTTTATGTGCCATATGTAAGGAAATGTAGGGGGAAGGAGGGTACCCAAAAAAAATTTACAATCTTTTTCAGCCTATCACCCTGTAAAAAGGAAAAGACACCAGCGTTTTTTTGGGACTTAGAAAAAATGTAAACTTTTTTTGGACCAAGTCCTATCTACTCTATTGCACTTCGCCTGGTCTGAGGTGGCGAAGGCAAGTCTGGCGATAGAGGTAACGTTCAGTAAAATCAAAAACGTAGTGAATTTGCGTAATAACTCTCTTTCGCCAGGGTGAAAATACGCCTGGTGTTAGAGTGCGAAGTTGTGCTAGAGTCTATCTCCTTTGCTAGCGTAATTACGCTAGCGCCCGTTAGTAAATCAGTGAAGTGCCAAAATGACGTCACGCTGGCGAATTTTCGCAAGCGTTACCCGCTTCGCCCTTTAGTAAATTGCCCCCTAGTGTCCAAGTTTAGTTTGATACTAAAAGTTTGTAGTTTAGTGAGCAAAACCATCCAAGAACATCACACATAATGCTACAACCTCCAGCTGTCTCATTTTGGTAGTGGCACCAAGCTTTGACACTGACATTGTTGCAGATTTCTTGAATGCATTCTTATTGTGTTAAAACAGCTATGCACTCAATATAAAAGTAAAAGATAAAATATATTTAGTCAATACAGTATGGCTTCTGTATTTAAGCATCTTAGTCAGTATAGTCCTAATCATTTACCAGTCATTTGGAGCTATGCAACAATCTTTGTATAGTGAAATAATTTTTCCAGTGTAAATGGTGTACCCTAAGTTATGCACTGTGCAACAGTACACTACCATTTCCCTCTATTCTCCATTTTTAGTAACCGATAGCAACAAGAAATCCATAATGACTGCAGACTGGTTGCTGTTGTTTACTAGAACTACAGCAACTTTTGATACTGTTAATTCTCCACTGGTATTTTTCATTCTTTCTTTGGGGCAATTTAATAGCTGTTATACATTTGTTCCACTTGTAGTAACCCATATCAACCAGTAAATGCTTCTTGCAGATAAGTTTATAAGGGTAACTACACCTGGAATAAAGAAAACCTGGAACAAGTGTTCCAACTTTATTAATATCCCTCCAAAGGTGTTCTGATAAAAATATAATGTTATAAATATTTCACTATGGGGTTTCTAAACCTAATTTATTTCTAGCTACATTTCTTTTAAATTAAATATATTGCTGCAAACCACAGAGATGTATTTAAAACATTCAAGCAGACAATTAAATAAACTAGATATTATACTACTATGTGGAAGATTGTCTCTGTGCTCTGGAAGCGTAAAATGGATAAAATACTATATTACTAAATGTTTAGCTTAGTGATTCAGAACAACCATGGTGAGCCATTCTATCTTACAGCCCCAGGCTTGGAAACAGCAGAGGAATTTCTGATAAGTTTGGTTGCTGAAGGCTGAACAATGTATTAGGTAGGGTTTGTGATGTGATTGCAAGAAGAGACTACATATTATTTTCAAGATCACAAATAAAAGCCTTCAGCTTGAGTTTTCTTCTTGTGAACCATTTTTTTTTTAATCTGCTAACATAAATAAAATACAATTACACATATTACCTTATAATCAGGTCTGAAAGTAGCAGAGGCTGGCATAAAATATGTGATTTGTGCTTAATTATCCATGAATCTTCCTTATGTTTTAATTTCTTCTTTTTTTTTATTGAGTTTCAGAATTTGAACAATACACATGAAAAAAATAAAAAATACAAAATATAAAAGTACAGTATAGAAAAGGAGGAAAGATAGAAGGGGGGGGGGTAGGGGGGGGGTTTGCGTTCCTAGGCCTTATGTTTTAATTTCTGTAAAAGGGATATATTTTTGTGTGTGGATGATCTGTATATTTAATTTAAAAAAATCATTCCTCTTGGTGCAGTCTGACAAGTTTTCAAATAATATCAAGCAGTGAGAGAGAATTTTTATTGAAAAGGGGACTTAATGATTAATAAGCTTTGTTATAGCACCATGTTCTGTGTATAAATGAAGCCATTTTAACCTTTATTCTTCTGATGTCTCTATACTACAGAATGGAACAATTTGGTGGAAAACACTAAATTAAATATGCTATTTTTGTGGACTAATTTTTTGGTGGTTTATATTTTTCTACTTATAAAAAAAAGTGGTTACCTAGAAGTGTTGGATCTATTTGGAGTAGTCAGCATTACATGTCATCATGTACCAGTAGCAACTCCTACTAGATAAAGGAGAACTAAAGCCTAAAAATGAATATGGCTAAAATGTCATACTTTATAAAATGAATTTATTGCACCAGACTAAAGTTTCAGCTTGTCAATAGCAGCAATGATCCAGGACTTCAAACTTGTCATAGGGGGGTCACCATCATGGAAAGTGTCTGTGACATTCACATGCTCAGTGGGCTTTGAGCAGCTGTTGAAAAGCTAAGCTTAGGGGTCATGGCAAATTATCAAGCAGAAAATGAGATTTGTCTGTAATATAAGATGATGCTACAGAGCTTATTATTATAATCTTTTGCAAGTTGCACTGGTTTCTGTGCTGCCATGTAGTAATTATCTGTATTAAGTACTAATCAGCCTTATATTGTGACATTTCTATTCTGAATAAACAATATATTGTGAGTTGGTCCCTAAGCTCAGTAAGTGACAGCAGCACAGAACATGTGCCGTGAATCTGCAGAAAAGAAAATGAGGAGCTACTGGGGCATCTTTGGAGACACAGATCTTCCCTGCTAAAGGGCAGGGGTTGCCTTGGGCTTGTACAGAAGCCCAAAACATAATGTACACCATTTCTAGCTACTTCTTTAGTTAGGCTTTATTTCTCCTTTAAGAGGGTCTTATATGCGTGTGTCTTGAACTCATTAGATAATAAATGACAATTTCAAAATGCAACACCACTGTTAACATAAATGTTTATGTTAGTAGACTACTGAACGGCAACTTCCAACTCTTCTTCTGGCAAAATATTCACATTGGAGGCATGGTAAAAGCATGTGCCAAGCGGTTGATCTTTTGATCTCCTGTGGTCTACTCTGGAAAAATATTATTCCAATTAAGTGTAAGTTAATGATATTGCTTGATTTATGAACCTAGTAAGTTTTGTGTTTGGTAATTTATAGTCAACTGAAGGAGTAGAAAAGTGTACTTATATATGACTTATATATGATGTTATGATTTTCGAGGATGCAAAAGTCAATATTTAACCTAAAGTAGGTACATTTAAAACATTTGTAGCTCAGAGTCAACAGAGTGATTGCAATTAGCAATGCTATTGATAATGCAACATTTATGATTGTACAGGCTCACATAGTTTTTGTGGGGGTACTAGGGAAGCAAATTCCATAATAAGAACCATACATATAAACCCAAACTTACATTTCCTCTTACTTATGACAAAGCCTTGTATAAGTGATGATCTGCAAAAGATACATCTTTCAGAAATGTCATCAGAAATCTAATATTCCAGTGCAAATAATTTGACTTCCTAACACATGTTAATAAGGTTCTTAAGACTATAAATATATCTTAATTAACTTTTTGCTCACTTTATCCACTGCTTTTATTCTTGTGTAAACATAGATGCAAAATGAATAGAACAAATAAAAAAAAATCAGTTTTTTAACCTGCCATCTTGATATCAATCTGACAATACTAACTGCACTACTGCTATAAAAAAAAACATATTTTTTCTCAGGACCAGCCATTGAAATGCTTTTTTTAAAGTATATTTTTGATGGTCTATTCCAACAACCACTGCAAAAGTGACATTACTATAAGGTGACATTATAATAATAAAACTACCTCTTATGCACTTGCATTACAACTGAACTGGGAATTAGCACTTATATGGCAATGTCACCTGCTTTAACCTACAGCACTTAATATCCCTTAGGTCTGTATACTCCTGTATGTTACCCTCCCATTTAGAATGTAAGCTCTATGGGGCAGGGACCTTCATTATTTTGTCTCCTTTTCAATAAGCACTTAATATGTATTGTAATTATACTTTATATTTATGTGTGTTATATTTTTGTACTTATTTGTACTTATTAATGTAATGACCCCTGGTTTCTTCTACTAATTTTTTGTTCTGTTATACATTGCTTTGTCCTTAAGTAGCGCTATACAAATAAAAATATACATACAAACAAACACCCCTTTTATTCACAAAAGATCAGTAGGTAGGTAGGTTTTGCTAGGACAAAATGTTCAACTCAATGGATGGACTTTTTAATTTTTATTTAAAGGCAGGGAAGTAATATGAAACACCAATCAAAAAATATATATATGAAAATAATAAAATATCTGTGCCATCTGGGATAGTAACAATGTCAGATTATCTGCCACGGTCACTTTGCAGCTATAATGACAGCAGACGTGTGACAGGAAAGATGATGTTCAAAAATGACTTGTGAAGAACAAAGGCTGCCACCAGTGATGTCCTTAAGGGGAAATTCAAAGTATATGTAAAAAAAGATTTTTTACAAAAATGATATGTTCATAAGGTACTTTTAATTGGTTAATTTGGCCTTATAAATTAACACAGAGGGGAACATATAAGTGGCACAACATTGCTACAGTGCTATTAACGCATGCCTACCAAATATCAATCTGTGGTTAGAATATTAAAAAAAAACCTCATTTGTTTTTTGTACTAAAACAAAACTGCACCTGAACATGACTATTTACTTGTTATTTACTTGTTGTAAGACTGAACCTGAACGTTGGATGAACTTGCCGTAGCCTCCGCTTCACTCACACTTCGCCAGGCATAGATTCGCCAGGACATTACTAATTCACTAAAATCTGAAGTTGAGTCCAGGGCGCCAAATGCTGGCGAAGTTGCAGAAGTGTTACTGCGGCAAGCGAAGCAAAGTTGTGCTAGCATTGCCTAATTTCAGTGTCGGACTGGGCCGGCGGAACACCGGCAAAAAACCCTCATGGGCCCCCGCCGACCCAGTCCCCCTCCCCCAATCTTTGGGCCCCCCAACACTGATCTCCCTGCCCCCAGAAATAAAAGAATTTTCAGCTCTGGTAGTGCATGTGCACCTTAGTTTGCGCATGCACACACATGCATTGCATCGGCACTCGCGCGTATGCGTGAACTCCAATGTTTGCGCATGTGCGTGGGGGGCCCGGAGGTGTGCCCCCCAGCTCCAGTCCGACCCTGCCTAATTTGCATACGACGGGAATGTTGCAGCAAATACATTACACTACACAAGCCCAGGGAAACCTTAATTAAATAAAATAGAGTTGTGATAGTGCCCTACACATGATCCCAGTGTATAGTTTATGTGCCATATGTTAGGAAATGTAGAGGGGAAGCCGGGTACCCCAGAAAAATTTACGATCTTTCGCAGCCTATCACCCTGAAAAATGAAAAGTCGCCAGCGTTTTTGCAGACTTGAAAACATTTTCAACTATTTTTTGAGGAAGTCCTATCTACTCTATTGCACTTCGCCTGGTCTGAGGTGGCGAAGGCAAGTCTGGCGCAAGAGGTAACGTTCAGTAAAATCCGCATCTTAGTAAATTTGCGTAGTTACGTCCCTTCACCAGAGTGCAACTTGATTTTTTGATGTGCGCTGGGTTTTGTGCAATGCCCCAAAGTTTTCGGGTGAAAATTCTGAAAAATCGTGAAATTCTTGAAAATTGGATTAACAATTCCCCCCAAAAAATCGTAAAAATCAGTTTTTTTTTCTGCAAAGCAAATTTTCCGGAAAATGTAATAATAAATGAGCGTAAAAAACCAGAGCGGATTTGATCAGAGTTTGTAGCACAAAATATTGGTATAAATTCGGACTTTGATAGATAATCCCCTAATAGTACTAGGTAACTGGTTGATTTTTAAACTGAACTTTTCACTCTTTAAATCCTCTGCCAGCAGAATATCATGTAAATGAGGGGACTATTTACTGAACTATTTACTGAACTCCAAATACAAAAATCATGAAAAATTTATTTTTTTATTATAAAATCTGTTAAATTATTAAACCCAGAGGATGGAAAAGTCTGAATCTGAAAATATGGCATCTCAGACCTGTTGAGGTTGAATATAAGTAAATGGGAGAAGTCCCAATGATTTTTCAGATGAAAAAAGTGTGAAAATCGTAAAAATCGGATGGAAAATTCCAAAATAAATTATAAAAATCAGATTTTTTCCCGCAAAGCAAACTTTCAGAAAAATGTAATAATAAATAAGCATAAAAAACCTGAACGGATTTGGACGGAGTTTGTAGCAGAAAATATTGAGATAAATTCGGACTTATAAATAACCCTCTGAGTGTTTGTTATAGTTTAATAACTATATATATATATATATATATATATATATATATATATATCCCATGCACAAAAGACGGCACTCACGTTTAAGTAGTCTTGTTTGGTCAGATTATTGTAGATTTATTAAAAAATTAATCCGTACTGTCAGAGGCTATAGATGTAGCTGAAACGTAAGAGTGCAGATCGTTTCATTTATATATTTATTTTTGCCTTAGGTATACATTTTTCATTTTCCAGGAGCTTTCAAAGCTCATAAAGATTTAGAAAACTTGACATAAAGTATAGTTGTTGCTAAATTAGTCTTTAGTTGCTTGGTTACAGGAAGCAGTTTGCAGTAGAATGATCATCTTCCAAAATGCAAATTTCCACTGATCAAATGATTACGTGAGCAATAAGGAACAACGGCAGAACATTAAGGGGCACATTTACCAAGGGTCGAATTTCGAAGTGAAAAAACTTAGAAATTCGACCATCGAATTGCAGTAGTACGATATTTGAAGTTGAAGTCGAAGTTTTTTTTTGATCAAATATGGCCATATGCGATTGAAGTAAAACCGTTCGATCGATCGATTAAATCCTTCAATTTGAACAATTTAATTGATCGATCTAACGATTTACCAAAAAAAAACTTAGACTTCTAAAAAACTTAGAAGCTTAAATGTTGGCTATAGGTTCTAGGAGGTTCAATTTTTTTAATGAATATATATATATATATATATATATATATATATATATATATATATATATATATATTTAGCCTTTGATAAAAACAAAACAATTTGTTTTAAAAAGTTTAAATGACAGTATGAATAAAAGAGTAGAACATATGTTTTATAACATCTTCTAAAAAAGAAATTTCACAGATGAAAGTATGCAATTAACTTGACTTCTCACTCACGTCTCACTCACACTGTTTATTTGTATAATATAATACAGCCTATTAACCAGGCAATGAAGCATGCGCAGTAAAAATGGCTTATGCAACATGGCAAAAACAGTACATGCTGAATAATGAAATATACAAAGTCTTTCAAGTTATGGAACCTTTTGCAAATATATCTGTAACATCTGGTATAACAGAAAGAAACTTAAAATGAGGAAAATTCTTGAATTCTATTTACAGATTAGTTAACTATCTCATAAGTGATCTACATGAACAGACAGTAGTTTAAGGACCCCATAGGCTAAAGCCAGACGTGGCAGTTTCTTGGCCTGATTTATACGCAGACAGAGAAATAGCCAGTTCTGACGTCTGACCATAGCCATGAGTTTATGGTGAGTTTGGTGCCTGAGGTTAAAAATCTATTCTCAGATTGATACAGTAGCTTCATTGGAACCTGTACACTATGCACTGAGCTGGTCTTTTCTCCTAGGAGAGTCCTCAAATCAGTGGCAAAATACTGAGACATAAAGTAATAATATGAAGCTATATATATATTTTGGGGGAAGATTTATCAAAGTATGAAATTTGTGTTCACCACAGAAAAACCTCTGTCACTTTCTATTCATTCCTATGGGATTTTTATAAACATATTTAACAAAAGGTTAAACTTAAACGTGTTGACCATTTGATGTGCTTTTGAATATGCTTCTAAAAACCCCATAGGAACCAACAGAAAGTGGGTCAGTTTTTCTGTGGTAAGATTTAAATTGATACTTTCTGGTCCTTTGAGTCAGCATTACTTACAGTTTATTCAAACACTTAAATGTTTCTATGTTACTATGTTAAATTGGGAAATCAGTCAGTATAAAAGTCCCCAATATCTCTTACTCCCTTACCAACCCAGCTTATTTAAAATAGCTAAAAACTCACTTGCAATAGGCAAAGAAACACTTGCTATTGAGGAAAGCTATAAAATAGGCGCAATAAAAAATTTATG
The DNA here is from genome assembly GCF_017654675.1 of Xenopus laevis. NCBI lineage: Eukaryota > Metazoa > Chordata > Amphibia > Anura > Pipidae > Xenopus > Xenopus laevis. The sequence continues at coordinate 70,002,281 of NC_054376.1, forward strand.
TTCCCCTGAACAAACAGGGTGCAGAACAACAAGAAAAACTGCATAAAGGTCAAAGTTTAAACTGTCAAAACAAAACCAGACGCACATGCATTCCTGTACTCTTTTCCTTATTAAACACAATTACACTTCATGGTTAACTGTGGTCTCTTTTCTTGATATTCTCATTTATGCTTTCGTATTAGTGGTGACGCTTACCTTGACAGAGCTATTCTCTACAAACAATATTTATTGATGGCAATAAATAAATAAATTGCCCCACTACTATCTCTCAATAAGAAGTTTCAAAGTTATTGTCAACCAAAGCAAGAACAGGGTTTTCACACGTATAATTAAAATGTACATTTCCCCTAAACTAAATAAATGTAAATTTAAAAACATATATATTCGGGTGGAATAAAGGTGTTAAAATGCTCTTAAAATGCAATTTGGCATGCATGTTTCTTTACCAGTTCATTGATGGCTTCCAGTTGAAAGGGTCCCATGTGGCTGCACAAGCTGGTAACTAGTAAAGCATAGCATAGCTGAAGGACACAAGTATTTTAGCTGATTAATCTCTGACCATACTTACAAGTGGTTGAGTGTGCTAAATTTCCTGCTCATTTGCTGTATCAATATTACTATTTAAATTTGAATAATTTTGCTGCAGTCACTATTGCTCTCACAACCGGCCTAGATTTTGTGCCTGACATTCTATAATAAACAGGAAATTGTAATTAGATAAACATTGATGCAAGAGGCAAACACTAATTTAAGAACATTTAGGCTAATAAAAGCACTGTGTCTCCCTAACGACTAATCTGAAACTGAAATCCTTGCCTCATATACAGTTTCAGAACAAACAGATGCAGCATTTCATTCCCAAGCTACTGCTAACTCATCTTTCTAACAAAGAGTGAGATAACCAAGGCAACGGAACGAATATGTCCCATAAATCTGCTGCATTACTTTGAAATATTCCTTTAATTTATTTATTCTGTTCTAAAGGACAGATGGTGAAAGTGGACTGCAGTCAATAAATTTAAATCCAATCTTTAATAGCTTTAACTTTAAATGAGTTTTAACTTAACATTCGAGAATTTTCTATACATCTGCCTACAATAATGAAGCATACAGCACTACATACTGTGCAGCTGATTTCTGTACAGGTATGGGATCTGTTATCATACAGAATGTTCTGAATTAAGTAAAGTCTCCCATAGACTCCATTTAATCCAATTAATGCAAATTTTTAAAAATGATTTCATTTTCCCCCTGTAATAACAAAACAGTACATTGTACTTGATCCAAACTAAGATATTATTAATTCTTATTGGAAGCAACACCGGCTTATTTGGTTTATTTAAAGTTTAAATGATTTATTAGTAGACTTAAGGTATGAAGATCCAAATTACATAAAGATCCATTATCCAGAAAGCCCCAGGTTCTGAGCATTCTGGATAACAGGTCCAATACGTGTAACTAGATTCATTGTTACAGGAAGAAGCTGAAAAGCCCACTATGCAATACATGAAGAGAAAGCCTTCATAAAACTGAAGGTAAATGCACGGCTTGTACTACACACCTAGCACTGCCAAAAAATTTAAGTTTTTAAATGTCACTTATTTTTACATTAAAGGATTAGATGCTACTTTAATTTACAGATACCCAACCTGAATAGTTTTAAAACGGTAAAAAGAAATTATTCTTAATAATAAATGATATTTGGATACAAAGCTGAGTTTGGTATCAAAGACAAAGTCATAATCTTAATTTCAACCTAAATCTAAATCTAGTGAATTGCTTTCTTTACACAATTCCTTTCATTTACAATTCACATGGAATTCAAAAGAGTCATTTGTTTATGTGGATATGCATACATTTGCAAACTCCTCACCATCTTTAATTCTACTTTGTTATAAATAACAAGAAAATGTGTTTGCCAAGTTCAACTTCCCATACAACCAATGCTGCTTTTATTCTCCAAAACAAATTTCATGATTTGATATGATGACAAACTTTCTGATATTTAGAGAGGTTTATGCTTTCATAGCGGGGGTTGTATTGCACCTTTGAATATTGTTAATTGTTAGTCTGATGGCAATGGTCTGAATTGGGTTTGAGGGGATTAAAAACTATGAAATATGCAATATTCTATCCAAGAAATCCCTGTTGTCATAAAGATGTATTTACAGATACATTAACAAACATACACATACATTTACTCAGACATCTTATATTGCCAGCCTTACTAATAATCTCTAGTCCTGATATACAGAACTTTTATGTACACAACTCCAGAAAAATATGACCAAGATTTACAGGACAATGAATGGACTTGTAAAATAAGATAAAAAAGTAATTCAACACCATCATACAATTCACATTCTTTTAGCAAAATTGTAAATTTTTATATATTATGCACCATTATTTTTTATTGAAGAAAGTCTGAAGTAGGAAGGTTTAAACTGAAAGCATACTAAATGAATCAGACCAGCTTGATCTGCCCTCTAGGTGTATCAACACATCACTATAAATGTACATCAGAGGTGTACAGGCATTCTGGATATTTGTTGTCTAGGGACAGGGTTATGAAGGACACAACAAGTAACTAAGCATCTATGTCCCAGGAATACCAAGAGTGGCGTCAACAACAAATCAATTCTAGGCCATTGCATGTACTATTGTTACAAAGACGACATCTAATTCCACAGAGTCTTATGTACAGTTCTAAAATAAATACAACTATGTTACATTCAAGAATATTATTTAAACACTTATGTCTGTGAATATCCTATTTGTATACTTCAGTTCAATTTTAAATAATTGAAGTATTTCCTTCTTAACAATTTAAACACATAAGAGGAAAAATATACATTTATCTAGAATGTGAAGACAGTGGGAGGGAAAACATTCTTACATAGACTGTGAAAGCAGTTTTTATTTTTCAATAAGTCTCTTATGAGTTGGCTTAAAAAATAACTTATTCCTTATGTCTAATGGGCAGATTTATCAAACTGTAAAATTAAATCTCACAGCAGAAAAACTCACCCACTTTCTATTCATTCCTATGGGATTTTTAGAAGCATATACTGTATATTAATTGGTCAAAGTAAAGCTGGCCATAGACCATGGAAATAATTGTATGAAATTATTTTTGGACTGAGTGTGGGCTCTGAATTATGTTTTTGGACATGTTTTGCCAAATAAAGATAATATCTGTGCATGTATTGCCTTTGTGAAGATATCCATGGGTGACATACAATGTATTTGTTATCTGGCAATTATTAATGGCAAAAATAAGATTTGTTATTTTTAGGACTTAATCATACAATTTCAGTCTGAATGTTAGTTTTAGATTGTTGCATTAACATGTACGATCAAAATTCAAACGTTCATCGAACAATAAATAAAATCTGAACCTCTATGGCCACCATAGTTAGTCTCTATTGCCACAGTTAGTGCACGAGTATAGAGGAACATTTATTTGTAAGTGCCTTTTATGAATAACTTTTGAATGTATACAGTTTTGTGCTTTGAGCCCTTTTAATCTTCAAGAGTACGTGTGGGTCTGCTCTAGAAATGCCTTTTTATGTCAAGCACCATCTAGTAGGAAACCAAAAATACAGTGTAGAGAGAAGGTTGAGCAGGTTGAGGTAGTTGGCAGCAGAATGTGGTGAATGCAAATTATTGAAATGAGTGATAAACAAACTGTAGTCTAGTGTTGAGAGAATAAGAGTCACAAGGACACAATCTTTTGCAGTACTTGAATTTGAATAACTTCAATTCTGTTTGCTAATGTAATTTGACTCCAGTATAATTTCTAGACTGTACTATAAACAGATTAAAGGCTCATAAACAAATGCAAATGTGAACTCAAACATTGTGAGGTCTGGTTCTCCTTGGTTATTACATCTTCTGGGTACCTACTACTTCTGTCAAAAGTTTACCCACTTACCCTTTCTGCTATTTGGACTTTATCAGGAGAAAATCTTATTTTTATAGGTATTGAAAGAAAAAGATACTTTCTTTCTGACCAATGTTCATTTTGACGGTAAGTGTTAAAATGTACTGATTGATGGGCCTGAACCTTTATGAAGTGAAAATAAAGACCTCTTCTCATTTGTACTTTTAACTACAGATAAAAGTTTATACTTATTTGTGATATTCTACATACTATTTGGAGAATAAAAGAAACAACTAACCCTACATAATATAACGGACTGTTAGAGTGTATGACATTATCCTTAATATACTTGAATGCTGAAATTCTGAAACCCTGTAATCCTGGTATGAATGTTCTTCATTGTATCATATTCCAGTCCAATGTATTAGTTGTGTATTAACTAGACACCAGAAGGGATGAAGATGGATATAACATCAATGTGTAGTTTTATTTCCATTCTTATATTTCTTCTGTTCAGGTAATTATAATCAATAAAATGAACAAAAACTCACTTTAAAAATGCACTAGTCTAGTTCTTTGAAATTGCTTCTTTTCAAAGAATTGAACTGTTTAATTCAAACAAAATAGCTTTACTGTATAGTGCTGTGTGCCATTTGTGCAATGCTCATGATAATAACTCTTTAGCATACATTTCTAGTTAAGCTAAAATAAATAACAAACATCTTTGTGTCAAGCTAATCAAAACTGTGTATGCACCATAGAGCCAACTGTTCCACAATGAGACTGCTAATCACTGTAGTCTCAGATGTCAGTCTAAATGCCTTCTGAAGCAAAGAAATACTCCTGAGAGATGCTGAAGCAACACATCAGAAAAGCAGACACATGTGTGGTATATTTTTCTCTATAAAATTATGAATTGTTATTGTATTTTTTCTTTTGTCCTTTTATGTAAATACATTTTCTTAAAATATACTAGCTAATCTATTGTTAAAAAGACTTTATATTCCTTGAGAATAACTATCTGTAAAGGTAGATAGACAGATAGACAGACATAAAACACAGATATCCACACCCCATGGCATCTCATATTCACAGAGCTGTCTGCAAATGTGAATGCACACCATTGCCATGTTACTTAAAAGAACACTAATACTAAAAAATTAAAGTGTCCTAAAGTAATGAAAATATAATGTACTGTTGTACTGCACTGGTAAAATGGGTGTGTTTACTTCAGAAACCCAACGATAGCTTATATAAACAAGCTGCTGTGTAGCCATGGGGCAGCCATTCAAGCACAGGATACACAGTAGATAACAGATACGTACTGAAGAATGTCATTGTATACTACAGCACTTACAGTATGTGTTATCTGCTGTGTATCCTGTGCCTTCTCTCCTTTTTCAGCTTTGAATGGCTGCCTCCATGGCTACACAGCAGCTTATTTACATAAACTATAGTTGTGTTTCTGAAGGAGACTCACCAACTGTACCAGTGCAGGACATATGTACAGTAGATTTTCATTACTTTAGGACACATTTATTGGTGTTACTTTAACTGGGACCAGTTAGGTACAGAGGTTAATAACCACCCACTCAATGAGCCATCAGACCTGTAATCTACTCATTTTTTAATGAATGAATCATAAATAGTAAACCATTCATTATAATAAACTTGGGGAGGTTAACATAATTTTTAAAATACCTTAATTTATTATTTTACTTTTATTTTCTGTTGGAAAATAAAATCCCAATGAATTTTCCTTATTAAAAACTGTCCTTTTTAGCAAAAAATTTTTTCTTGTGGTTTACCAAGTAGAAGTGTGTTGTGAGGTTCTGCTTGCGTCTGCACTGAGCACAAGTTCTGGTGTTAAAGCCAGTGGTATGGTAAGCTTTACCCAGCTGTAGCCAACTTTATTTATTCAGTTAGTATTGTACAATTTGGGACCTGTTATCCAGAATGCTCCGGACCTGGGTTTTCCAGATAATGGATCTTTCTGTAATTTTTATCTTCATACCTTACCTACTAGAAAATCATGTAAACATTAAATAAACACAATAGGCTGTTTTTGCTTCCAATAATGATTGGATCATGTAAAAGGTTCTGTTTTAGTATTACAGAGGAAAAGGATATAATTTTGAGAAATTAAATTTATTTGGCTAAAATGGAGTAATAGATTTTCATATAACAGATCCCATACCTGTACATCAATACAGCCTCATACCACAAACTATGTTATGACCCCTGGCCTTATGTCTATTGATGGACCAAGCCAGATATAATTAATACGTTCTTAATCATAAAAAATGCAAGCTATTATATTAATATTTATTAGGAATTTGCTCACCTTACTGCAACCATATAAGATCATTGTGATTAGGGGTAAGGGAAGGTAAACAATAGACTGAAACAATACGAACAAATTTAATATAAAACTAAGGAAAGCACAAATAGTAGCATGGGTTCTGAATGAAACAATGGATTTCCAATCATGTATTTGGTTTTCTAGCTGGCAGGCAGACCCCTTTCCCTTTATTACAACTGTCTACAACATTAGCAATGAAACGTGTGAAACCTAAAGCGAGATCTCTGGGGCCCACCAGTACTTTCAGTTGTTCAAATTATATTGTGTTTGAAAGAGACTGTTGACACTGAAAAATCAACCACCTCTTCTTAGGGCAATATAGTTTATAAGCAGGTAGTCCTTTTAAGGAATAACTTACATGGAGTTCTTCCCTTGTATACTGCATTACTTGTATCTCTGGATTACTGTAACTGGGATGAACACGGAGAACAATAAGATTACTACATCAGTAAGCATGTCCTATAGGCTATGATTTCCCATTCCTTTTCCCTAGGGATAACAGGAATCTCTTTTTCACTCAGTTTTATCAGTCACATAGTGCAAAGGTTTTATACAGACAGTCAGCTGTATGTCTAGTTATATGCTAATAATCTCTGACATCCAAACTCTGGTGAATTTCCTTTTCTACTAAATAGAAGGGGAAGGAGAATATTTATAAAAGAGTGAAAATAGAGTTCACCACAGGGAAATGTCAAAGGTCTTTTCACTTGTATATGATTTTAAGTGCATATTTATCAAGAGGTTAAGGAGATCATACAAATCCTCTTGAATAAGAGCTATACCATTTCCTATAGTAAACCTTTGCCAGTTCAGTTTTCACTATTTCAGATTTATGCCCTTCTATATGAATTTGCTGCTCACCATAACATATCCACAAAAAAAAAACTGCTTCTTGCTGTCCAGTTGCTGTCTCTTTCAAAATATTATCTGAACACTCCTCTGTAGGCATAATGTCAAAGAAGAATACTTGAAAGTAACACTAAAGACCAGGCAACGCTATGAGTCTACTCATCTCTATGTAAGGTACAGTATTATTATTCATTCAATAAATATAAAAGAGAAACACTCCTTCCTAGTATTTAATTTGCAAAAGTTTACTTTACAAATGAAAGTTGACACACAAGACAGGGTGCTCAGTACAATCTCTCTGACGATTTTTTGTTCTTTGACCCTGTCAGCAGATTAGGGCCCTAATTTTTTACAGTGAGTTTGGTGAGCATTTACAAAGGTGCTTTTAAAATATTAGAAAATTAGAAGCCACCTAGGCACTCCAAACCCCTTTAAAATAACTGGACCATAAAATTACTTGAAGTTTAAGTCACTAAACTGCCTCTTTATTTACCCCCACTAAATATTTTATTGAAATCAAATCCTATTAACCCTTTAGCACATCTCGTATAGAAGTCCAATCAGAGTAGTTTAGCAGTAGTCTTTGTAGAGTAATCAGAATATTGTATTGCCATATTTGTTAAACATCTGCACTGTTGACTACCTACCCAGTTTATCTATTTTCAGGATCACTAATTTAACGACAAGTTTAAAAGCAGACAACATCCTATGGTAAAGTTAAGCAATAAGAAAGCAAGCTCCAGTAACTTTGCTCATGCTTCTTTGTTTCTTCACATTCCTAAACACTGGCATTTGAAACTCTGAAAATCTGAAAATGTGCTTTCAGGAACAATCTCAGGGAACATCTCAAATGTTGCGCCAAGGTTCAACCTGTTAAAGTGGTGGTTCACATTTATGGTAACTTGGTCTTCATTTTTTCTTTTTTATAGTTTTTGAATTATTTGCCTTCTTCTTCTGACTCTTTCCAGTTTTCAAATGGGGTCACTGACCACATCTAAAAAAGATTGCTGAAATTGCAAACTGGAGAACTGCTGAATTAAAATCTAAATAACTCAAAAACCACAAATAAAAAATTAAAACCGATTGCAAATTGTCTCTTAATATCCCTCTCTACATCATAGTAAAAGTTAGCTCAAAAGTGAACAACTCCTTTAAACCCATTCCATAATCTTCCAAATCACCCAAATCCAGTTAAGCACCATCAGCTTTTGATAGTTCAGATAATTTAGTGCCTACATCATACATTAGTACAGATAAAAAAGGAAACAAAAGCTAAAAAAACTTACCTGTAAAATTTACTTTCAGCAGATAATCTTTATAGAGTTTTTTCCCATCTAAGACCTTCATGGCATCACACAGCATGTTGGTGTTTGAGCACACAGTACGCTGCATTTGGTTTAATGCATAGGCCATTGCATAAACAGCATTGATCACAAACATTATTTTGGATTCTTGTTCGTAGTTAGAACTGTTGATATTGAGACGTTTATCACAAAACTTTACCTGCTGGTTTTTGTTCTGCAATGAACACTGAAATTTTTGCTGCCAAAAATCCTTGAACCATGGATTACGGTGGTTATTGTAAGGTGTAAGGCTTTGGAAGTACTTGTCAAATTCTTTAACAGGATGAGAAGCAAGCTCCAGTGTAATTGCTCCATATGCAATATGTTCATTACCCTTAACAATGCTTTCTTGGGCTCCCCATCCATCACTGGCAATCCATGTAAAGGAAGCATTAAATCTATTAGCAGCTGCCAGAAGCTCCCTAGTGTCATCACTCCTCATAAAAAGTACAACAACCTTTGCATTTGGCTTTTGTAAGAGCTCCTTTATGGCATTATCATATGACTTTTTAATGTTAGACCTTCCAACTTTTTCCGATGTGGCAATGCATATGTTTCTCAACCTTGCTTCATGTTCAAAGGCTTCGATTCCTGTCTCCCCATAGTCTCCTTCTGAGGCAACAGTAGAGACATATGTCCAGTTAAAGAATCTTAAAATCTCAGCCATTGCCTTTGCTTGATAGAAGTCTGGTGGCACTGTCCTAGCAAAGTAGTCATACCGAGATTTGTCACTAAGTTTGGCACTGGTGGAAGCATAGCTTATTTGAGGAATGTGGAAAAGTCTCAACAAATTAGCAACCTGTGAACACAAAATAAGGGTATAATCAGCAAACTAGATATAAATTCTGTATCAAATAGTTTTGCCTGCAACAAGATTTATTTTCTGACAATAGAAGTTCAAGGAAAAATGTTGGATAACAATTCATCATTGTAATCCATGCTGTAGGTCTCTACTTTTGAAATTCCTTGGTCACTGATTTGTATCACTAGATAAAGAAGCCTTGTAGTCCAAACCATGTGTTGTAATTATGCATTTAACTGCAGTAATCTGCTGATTGCACCACCATTCCATCCTCCTTTATGAACTTTCCATCACTTGCTTTTAATTTACACTCTAGCTTTTAGCACTCTACATTCTAGCTGACAAACTGAATGCAGCACAGAGAAGGGTCACAGTTATCCACTGTTCAACATGAAGATCTGGTGGACGTTTTTATGGTTTCTGGTAAATCAGTTCTATTTTATTTTACTAATTATGGTGGCAAATTCACACTTTGATGAGTTTTATCTCATTAACATTAATAAAGGTTATTTTTTTATTAAAAAAACTTACTGTGCTTTTTGGGTCTTCATGTTTGCTTGGACTTTGTTGAAAAACAGGGGTGTGAAAAAAATGTTTCAGTGATGAAAATTGGGGGTGTTTAAACTGCAAAAACTAAACTTGGATTGTACAGCAAGACAAATGTATGACTGATATATTATTATACTTGAAATAAACTTCTACAATATTTGATAAATTTGAATAAATGTTAAAAAAAGCAAGAACAAAAGTAAACTGTCAGTTCTATAGTATAATGTTTATTAAAGGAGAAGGCAAACACTTACACTTGGGGGTGCCAAAACGTAGGCACACAAAGTGATAATATTGACTTACCTGACACCCAAGGCCGTTGCTCCTATCAGCAGAAAACTGCACTGGCCCAGGGTTCTTCCAGTGAGCAACTATAGTATGTTTCCCAGATATTTACAGTCTATTATTTCTACCTACATTTGTTTATATATTTAACATTTTATTTTCAAGTTAATTAACTTAATTTTCAAGATCAACACACTTGCATTGTGAGTCACTGACACATTTCACCTGCTCTGACTGGCTGATCACAGCATGAGTCATCAATTTGCAATGCACTCCTGACAACAAAGTTGAGTTGTTTGCAGTAGAAAAAAATTAGGTTGAGTGAGTACACTAAAAATAATTTATATATCAAAAACTATAAGAACAAAATCTGTGACAAATAATTAAACATGTACAGTACAACAGTTTGGGTGCATGTTCATACCAATGAAAGTTACCCTTTCTGTATACAGTGTATATGAAGGAAAAGATGTATACTGAGTGCTAAGTGCAAACTGCCTTATTAGAACACACTGAGGCTGAAAACAAAAAAAAACTATAAATACCTAGAATATTTTGTAAACCTGAGGGGCTTTACTGGTAATAACATTAAACACCCTACATTCAAGATCTGGCAAATGCCATACACTCCCAACCAGTGTTTTATTCACTTCAGCTTCACAGAGAACCCTCAGTCCCCATTGATTCAGAACTAGCAATTTACACAAAGGATCACTGCTTTATGTAGTACTTCTTTATCCGTGTCCAGATATTCAGCCTCAAACTATAGAGACCACTCCTTATTTCAGGCCTTAAGATGCATGCCCAACAATTATCAGCATAGGGAACTTACTCCCTGGGGTCAAAACCAAAGAACCATCTACATATCCTTAAAACAAATAATAAAGAGCATTGACATTAAAATGAGACATGATTGATTATTAGGTCTAAAGTAATGAGTTCTTGCACACATCCACCTGCCATACAAACAATTATGTTGACAGATAGGATAAATATTATCTATCTGTGCAGTCAATTATGGCAACGGGTTATACTTAAATTCATTTCCAGTTTTAAAATGTGATGTATTATATATTAACATCATTAACACAGACTTCCTTTGATCTGTACTGTGCAGTTTAAAGAAATACCAACACCAGAAATGAAACCTTTTTTCATCTATCATCTTTGTCTTTGATTGCTATTCATAATTATGCAATAAAATCATTTACCTGTTTTTTTTGCATTGCCTATCTGATTCCCTATGATGGGGCTGCCATATTTGTGCAGCAATAATCTTAGAAACTGTAACTGACAGGTTGAGAAGGAACAGTCAGGTTGGCTAAACAGTCAGGTTTAGGAACTTCAAGTAACAATTACTACACTGATTGTTGCTATGGGTTCCTTTGGCCTTTGTATTATAACCACTTAGGGTACTGTTATTGTTTGCATTTTCTGTCAGAAATCTACTCCATGTGCACAGTGATAGGTGAATCTTATTTACTCCTGTCACTTCACATATAGGAAGGCTGCAAAACAGATTGGCCTTTATGCTGTCGGTGTATATACTGTGTGACATACCCTTATTTGTTTCCCAAATCACCAGACTCCATTTGATTCCCAAATCACCAGACTCCATTTTATCCAAATATTTAAAAAATAATTTCCTTTTACTCTGTAATAATAAAAAAAGTACATTTTACTTGATCCAAACTAAGATATAATTAATCCTTATTGGAAGCAAAACCAAACTATTGGGGTTATTTAATGTTTACATGATTTTCTAGTAGACTTAAGGTATGAAGATTCAAATTATGGAAAGATCTGTTATCTGAAAGGTCCCAATAATTCAGGATAACAGGTCCATTACCTGTACTTTGACTCATAATTGTCTCCCATTCCCTGTGACAACAGTATGAGAGGAATAGCTAGCTTCATGTACCAAAATGATACATATCTTATACCTTCTGATCTAATAAATATCACTGAAATGCTAATGCCTTTTTCTATAACCCAAACAAAACCTGCATAACATTATATGAATGTGTTGTTTACTATTCTACTTTAATAATACCTGTCATTTCTCCATTAATAAAAAGAAAGGGCAGGATATTAAACATCTGGTAAACTTTTTGCCATGTCCATATATTACCCTAAATTAAAAAAAATACTTTTTTATTATAAAATACAGACTACAGATGAAATTCCTATTTGTTTGTTGAGGCATAGACAGTGCCAATGACACGCTGGGCCTTCAAAGATAGTTGTTGAATTTGCTTTGGCCTCAACTGCCCTAGAATTAATAAAGTCAATTGTGTGGGAAAATTTAAAGAAGCAATATTTCAATATTTTTTTTAGTAAATAAGCCCCTTTGTAGCAAAAGTAAAATTCTTTAAAATACTCTTTCCACTTTAACATCACATTTATAATTTACAGCACTGCATATGCAAGTAGATGTAAATACATACACATATAAATACATGATATTTCCCCTAACCCATATTTGCTTTTTATTTGTTTTCCATTCTTGCTAAACATTGTAACATCGTATGGCAAACATACTCTGCTTAGCAAAGTAGGTCATAGCCACACAGTTCTCCCCAGAGCTTGCTTTCTCCCAGTTCAAATATAAAATAACTGAAATGCAACTGATGGAAAACTATCAGCATATGCTGAAGACAAATCTAATCACTATAAAAAATAATTAGGTCTAGGTCTATTTATGCCTCCTAGTTAAAGGATGCTGACAGCATGCTGAGGTCCTACTGCTCACTCTTTTTCCTATATATGACCACCTGCCCTCATTCTCTAGAATATATGTATGGATACTTATATATTTTAAGAAATTACCATTTTAACGTCTATTTTATTTTCCATTGCGTGCATATGTAGGGATTTGATCCTTTAGACACCCTCACATAAAATTGGCAGGCAAACCCTCAGTATTATTATAGACACCTAAATGGGTACTAATGGGAACCTGTGTCCTTGCTCTGCTTATGTAAGCCCTGTAGTTCTCACAGGGAGATATATATTCTATATATGTATATATCTATAGAATGTCATGGTCAGGGTACAAGTTTAGGAACATTGTATAAAAGCATATACAAGTTTTAAATGACTTACCTGTATAGAAACACTGCTGTAGGAGCCACCAATGACTCCTGCAATAGGCAAGGGGCTGTTTTCTTGAATGGCATATGACCCATCTGGACACATATACTCAGCTTCGTCCACTTTAGTTAAAGAAGCCCTAACAAACTCAAGGGATTGCTCCAAAGCATATGTGTCTCTTGAACAGGTATCCAAAATATGAACTCCTAATTTGACTCCTGGAAGAAGTAAACTATCTCTGTTAATCTGATCAATTGCAAAAAGCATAGCTTCAAGTCGCTGGATGCCTCGATCTTCGTTAATCCTGCCACATTCATCCATTCCACTACCTTTCTCATTTATAGGAAATAACCCTCCTAAAACAAGGTCACCCTCAAACTTTATTTCTTTCCTCACAAAGTTGTGGTCACTTGAGGAAAGCAAAACAGCTTTGGAAAATAAAGCTAACAAAATGACCCGAAGGCTGGTCTTCATGACTTTTGTGGCTTGATATGACAGCAAGAAGCCCAATTTGTTATTCCTTCGTAGCCGAGTAATTTGCCGTAGATTGTTGCAGTGGCATTACATCCTATAGAGATAAAAAAAAAAAGAAAAACTTTTAGATAGTTCTTTGAACTGTGTCTTTTTTTAGCCCTATCCACGTGTAAATCTGTACTTAAAGGGATACTGTCATCAGAAAAAAAAAAATTTTCAAAACGTATCGGTTAATAGTGCTGCTCCGGCAGAATTCTGCACTGAAATCCATTTCTCAAAAGAGCAAACAGATTTTTTTATATTCAATTTTGAAATCTGACATGGGGCTAGACATTTTGTCAATTTCCCAGCTGCCCCATGTCATGTGACTTGTGCCTGCACTTCAGGAGAGAAATGCTTTCTGGCAGGCTGCTGTTTTTCCTTCTCAATGTAACTGAAGGAGTCTCAGTGGGACATGGGTTTTTACTATTGAGTGTTGTTCTTAGATCTACCAGGCAGCTGTTATCTTGTGTTAGGGAGCTGCTATCTGGTTACCTTCCCATTGTTCTTTTGTTTGGCTACTGGGGGAGGAAAGGGAGTGGGTGATATCACTCCAACTTGCAGTACAGCAGTAAAGAGTGATTGAAGTTTATCAGAGCACAAGTCACATGACTTGGGGCAGCTGGGTAATTGACAAAATGTCTAGCCCCATGTCAGATTTCAAAATTGAATATAAAAAAATCTGTTTGCTCTTTTGAGAAATGGATTTCAGTGCAGAATTCTGCTGGAGTAGCGCTATTAACTGGTTCATTTTGAAAAAAATGTTTTTTCCCATGACAGTATCCCTTTAAGAAACATAAAGTACAGTGCAATCTTCAATAACAGGAGGATACAGGTGTGGGATCTGTTATCTGAAATACTTAGGGACAGCTTTATCAAAATGTCACCATAGTAAAATTCTGCTACTCTCTATTCATTCCTGCGGGATTCTTAGAGGTTTTTATCAATGGGTGAACGGTTACCATAGGAATGAATAGAGCGTAGCAGAATTTTGCTTTGGTGAGCTCCTTTTACACTTTGATAAATCTTCCCCTTTATGTCCAGTGTTTCCAAATAAGGGGAAATGTCATGCCTTAATCTTGCAAAAAAAGTGAAGATCAAATATTAACATGGATTTATGCTAGCTTCGTTAACATAAAGTTCAAGGTACACTCTTGAAAAAAGGCAAAACAAAACTAAGATTTGATTAATGAAATAGGACACTGTTGCAAAGAGCACTTTTTGGTATTGTATATAGTATGCACTACTGCTCCTGCACAAATGAGCCTCCAAGGTTTTGCAGAAATAATAATACATGAATAAGAATAAAAAGTATAAAATGTATGGCATCTATAATCATTCAGAAAGCTCTAAAATATGTCCCATTGTGTCCTATTTGTACAAGCAATTAGTCATTCTTGACTGATCCTATTTCTTTTAATGTTTAAATGCATTTTAGTAGCCTTAAGGCATGATACACCCCATTACCAAAATACTGCTTATTTTTAAAACTATATATATATATATATATATATATATATATATATATATATACACATATATATATATATAATCCTCCACATATATATATATAGTTTGTGGATGGTATTTAGCAGCAATTATAGAATATCTATATAGAGATATAAAAGCTGGCAGCCAGTTGTAGAATTAATGCACATTTGAACCACACAGGCAGGCAATTCAATGATGAATTGGTGTCAGCTGATCTATTCTTCAGTTTCCTCATCAGCAACAGAAGAATCGTGTATCCCATTCTGCTAGTTGGAGATTGTGTTTTTTTCCCCTATTTGTTTGGGTCACTGGAAGGTTACATGTCTGTTCTTTGAAATATTGAACCAGTAAAAAATTACTTTTTGTGCTCCCTTTCTCCTTTGAAAATGCTTATTGTATTTCATTGGCCTTTCAAACACAAGGCAAATAATATGCATTCAATAACATGGTCGTTGAAATGATGGCATTAAAGCATTCAGACCCGTAGTCAAGTGCATATTAATAGGAATACCATTTTCACTGAACAGAGTGGAATGAGTAAAATGTACTGCTTTGTCTTGTATCAATTGCATCATACTAATAAACACTAGTAAAAAATCTAAATAAAGCATAAATTAAGCATACAGGTTAATAATAACATTTCAGAAGTGGTTTAATCTTAAGACTTTCCCTATAATCCAATCTGAATGCAATATATTTAAGCATAGCCTTTGCCAATTTTATCATCATCAGAGTAGGAAAAAAAGGAAAAGCAAGTAGGACTACCAATTAAAAAGAATATATACAGTAGTTCCATTTACAAGACTAGAGATTTAAGAGCACATGCAATGACAATTACAATCAAATCTAACATGATTTGCATTTTTACTATATAAAAGATGTTTAAAGGTTTCAGAAATATGAAAATGAAATGCTGTTAAATCTATTTTAAATATAAGACTGTTTTTAATGTAATTGTTGCTTTGTTTGTGTGGGGTCCCTAAAACAACAAATTTCATTCTTATAATAAATTTCAAATAGGGGGTGCATATAATGCTTCAAGGTATATGGGGACTCCTACATATGGGATCTTTAAGAGTTACTTTTAACAGTAAAAAGTGTCACTCAAAAAAAAGAAAAGAAAGCCTTTTTAAAGAACAATGAAAAAAAAAGACATTTGCATTAAGTAATAGGCGGTGCAACTTATGGCTGTCAAAATACAACACAAAGGAACTAGGCAAAAGATAAATGAAGTAGAAAGTGCTGACAAGAAATCTGGGTTGACATTTGTCAGATGTGAAACCAAAACATTTTGCTTTAAAATAGACCTTTCATGTCTAGGAATGATGGGTTACATTGGGCCATAAGTTAATAGAAAATAACTCCTTCTGGTTTTCACCTTACCCCTGATATTTTTTTTTATCATACTATAACACAGTTCTAGTGAGAATTAACTAAAACAAAAATTCTACAAATTCTACACCAGTAGCTCTTGTTCAAACTGCATTTTCTATGCTCTTCACTATTTAAAGTGGTACAATATTGCATTTCAATTATTAGAAATAATGTGAATAAACATATTCCAGTACTGTTTTAGATAATTGTGACTAGTGATGTTCGAATAAGCGGATTTAACTTGTGGATTTAACCATGGGTTGGGCAGGTTTGCCCAACTTCCACACAACTTTTGAGGGTGGGTTCGAGCTTAATTTCACCATGCGTCTAGCCCGCCTGTGACATTACTATGCTCCACTCCACCTCCAGTGTTTGGTTTTTATAGATTTCCGCCTGATTGCCCCGCCCCTTCCATGAAATCAGATAGGGCGGACTATAAATTGGCCCACGCTGCATTTTCATCCGAAAGTTGAATACATGTAGTTTGCACCTGCAATTTCACATTAAGTTCCATTCTCTTCTGCACATCCGACATGTCATTGCATGGAGACGTGTCGGACAACAGTGCACCATGAAGTTCAGCCCTCACAGAGACCCAACTTTTTAATCTACAAAATGAGTTCAGTGCACAAAATAGTTTGGCAAACTCTGATTTAGCCAACCTAACATATATCAAAATTGATATATTTTTCCAAAGTGATTTTATTCCTGTTATTATTTAATGAAATGTTGAAGTATTATGAACATATTAGAATGATATTCTTTGAAGTGGTTAAGGAAAAGAAAATGTAGATTTTACTGTTGAGTAATATTCTGTATATTTAAGAGACAACAAAGCTCTGAACATTTATTTACAGGTCGTCTATAGTGTTTTATAATAAAAAAGAAGACAAAAAAAACCCAGGAACTGAAGTCTTTTGTTCAATTTGAACAGTGAATACAGAAAAACACATATGAAACTTAATAACCCCTTAATCAAGAAAGTCTTACAAAATACAACCATACCATTCCTGTATTTGGAAGATGAACTGTCTAAAAGAAGCTTATCAAAATGACATTTTGACAAAGAATCCCGCTACAAAATAAGCAACTGTAGTACAAGGTTTATTTGAAGCTATGCTATCTGGCATAGCACTCATTCAGAAGTTTTAGTGTATCCCAGGCTTATCCCTGCACTAGTGAACATGTGATACATGAAAAGGTGATTTGGTTCTTGGGTCCCTAAAACAACACATTTTATTCTTATATTAAAATTTCGAATAAGGGGCACACATAATGCTTCAAGGTATATGGGGACTCATATAGCTTATATAGCTTAGTAAATAAAAAATCACCCACGTTCTGTTAATTCCTATTTGATTATTAGAACCATATTTATCAAATGGTGAATTCTAACTTACAGCCATTGAAAAAAACAATTCTAAAAATCCCATAGGAATGAATAGAATCTCTAAACTCACATTTTGATAAATGTACCCATCTCATGAGCTACTTTTAACAATAATTTTAGGGGCATATTTATCAAAATGTAGGTTTTGATTTTTAAAATATTCCAGCTAAAACCTGGCAAAATCATGTAGAAGTCAATCGTAGATGTCCCTTTTACAACTTGAAGATCTTTCTTTGATTTGTGGTTTTATAGGTTTAGGGTGTTTTTAACGCTGACTTTTGTGCGACAATACAAAAAAGTTGTAGTTATTGTTCGAGAAACTGGATGCATTTTTTGCAACTTTTCTGTGACTTTTCCTGATCATGCATTCTTGCCCAATGGAACCATTATTCCTATATATGAAAGGTCTATTTTAAAGCAAAATGTTTTGGTTTATACATTTCATATCTACTTCATTTGTCTTTTGCCTATTTCCTTTGTGTTGCTATACCCATGTTCTATTCATTCCTATGGGATTTTTAGAAATGTATTTATCAATGAGTGAAAGTTAGAACTCACCATTTGATAAATTTGGTTCTAAAAGTCCAATAAAAATGAATAGAACCTGGGTGAGTCCTAAACTCACATTTTGATAAATCTGCCCCTAAAAAGTGCTACACAAAAAAAAGCAAAGAGAAAAAATAAAGCCTTTTTAAAGAATAATGAAAAAAGACAATTGGTGCAACTTATGGCTGTTAAAATGCAACACAAAAGAACTAGGCAAAAGACAAATGAAGTAGAAAGTGCTGACACTTGTCAGATATGAAATGTATAAACCAAAACATTTTGCTTTAAAATAGACCTTTCATATCTAGGAATAATGGTTCCATTGGGCAAGAATGCATGATTAGGAAAAGTCACAGAAAAGTTGCAGAAAAGTTGCAAAAACTGCATCTTTTCCAGTTTCTCGAACAACTAACACCCTAAACCTATAAAACCACAAATCAAAGAAAGATCTTCAAGTTGTAAAAGGGACATCTGCGATTGACTTCTACATGATTTTGCCAGGTTTATGCTGGAATATTTTTGTATTTGGAATTGTTGCTGTTTTGTCCCATAATAAATCCAAAAAAGTCACTAGTTTTTCCCACAAAAAGATTTTTGTGGTCAAAAAGCCTGACCCGAAAAACTTATGGTTTAATAAATTGGCCCTTTAGAGTTTAGGAAATGTTATATTTAGTTTTGCTTTACTAATTATCAAGAATTTTTTGAATGAACATTTAATCAGTTTGATTCAGTCTCCAAGTTGCAGACTGTTTGCAAAGTTCTCTTTTTTCTAGGAGGATGAGGGCACTGTTTTTGTTTAGATGAAATATGATGCAGTTTGTGCCAGAAAGGATTGCATATATTCTGCAAGGGTGAACAACTGATCTAAACAAATATGCTACAGAAACCTATAGCCTCTACTGATATTCATAGATCTTCTTAAAATTGGGGCATGGATAGTAATTGAATAAGAGAAGTCTGGAGAATTAGGAGCCGCATTGCCTATTATTTACTTCAGTTCACATCTCTCTTCTTTACTCAGCGGAGCAGTGCTTAGATGGGCAGTTATAATACAGACGTGTACACACATACTAAAAGCAGATTATTGCTATATTTTCATTAACTTAGAGTCACTACATTTCTAAGCATATACAAGAGCTCGCTAGTAGAAGCATAACTTCTGAGAAAAAGGTTAAACAGACAGCCTAAAAAGGGGTTTTGAAGGATCTGGTTTGTCTTCATAACAAAACTGAAATAACCATGTTTTGCTGGCTCAAGTCCCAGTAGGGGTTCCTGCTGTCATTGTAGCAGTAAAAGATCTGTTATGAAAATCCATCTAACAAATGCAATTCAAATGCAAATCTTCTAAACTTGATACTGTTGTTTCCAGGTCACCAGTTAGACACGCTGTGAAAAAATGTGATGCTGTATATTACAAATAAGGTATTATATAAGTTAAACAAATGGTTATCCAAATTATATCTGGCCAATTGGTCACCTGAAGGCATCTCAGATGGTGAATAATATTAAGTAAATCTAAATGGTAAATGTCCTGTGAACTGAATGTTACCTGGAGGCAACCATGTTCTGCCAAGTGTGAAATCACAATTAACATAACAAGTGTTTGTTAAGCAAGCAGAAGTTGCTGCAAATTGCTTTCTGCTATTAGCTCATTTCAGCAATGTGTTGAACAGATCATGATTACTAGACCAGAACTTTTATTAAAACTACATTTATAAAGCATAATTGATTGTGTCTAAATTGCAGCTCATGTTTCCTTTGCTTATTCAGTTGGATGTTTTGCTTTTCTTATGTATTGCTGCCTTTGGCTACTGATTTTATAGTATTTTCTTTAAGAAATTATTAACTTTATGGAAAGTTTTTACTTTAGTAATTAGTAATTTACTAATATAGGAACATTGTTTCACTTGGAACAGGGGGAAAAATCTGTAAAAACATTTTTGCATTTCTTTGTTTCATTGTTATATTTTTTTTAGACAGCAGTAAAAATGAAATAACAAATATTTGTATCCTATGAGTTGCTTAAATGCCAAGTCATTACAATAAGGGCAGTGATGCATTGGACTGTTTTGGGCATATTGTTTAACCTCAAAAACAAAGTGCCCCCAAATATTCCTGAATTTGCCTTGTGACCTTACACATTGATCGATACTTTTCTGAATACACCTCTGTACATGTTTCCAACCAACTATAAACTTGCATGTGCTGCCAGACGTCAGGAAATGTAGATTCAGGTCTAGATTTGCGTGTGGTATTTTTGGGCTATTTAAAATGTGGAACTCAAAGCACCCAAAACAGCACAGTTACCCTAATAAAGTTGTCTTAAAAGTGTGGGTGGACCCCCCCCCAAGAAAAAAAATCAAGTGATTGCATAAATGGGCTCATCCTGAAGGCTAATCAGCATAAGATTTGGAATCAATCTTGTGATTTTGTTATAAAATAATAAAAGCATGCACTAAAAAGCAGAAATCTTATTGGACAATGCCTTGTTAATCATTGCAAGAAAATTGCTTTGGGTTACTTAGCTTGGGCAATGTGGTTTTTGACTTCTTTTAAACCTTTGGTCCTTTTTGGTCTAAAAAAACATTATTATGGGCCATCTCACTGGTGGTAAAATAGATCTCAACAGTACTGCACTCTAAATCGAAGCCTATGATTAAGGGATTATGCTCCCGAAATGTGTAAGTCTATGTACATCTGCAGGATTCTGCAATAAACCTGCCTTTTTTACCGGAGTGCCATCCTTTTTTGGTTTTGAGATTACCAAATTATATTACCAGATTATATGGGAGCAGCCACAGGGTTGTGAGTTCAGAGCGGCCCCCCGTGTGTATCGACTCTAAATAGAAGCTTCCGTCACCTCATGGGAATCTTTCAGGCAGTTGATCTGATCAGCTGCATGGTGCTGGAGCTCTGGAGCTACCTTCCTCCCTACTTCCCCAAACAGTTGCTTTCTCTAATAGTGGCACCCTTTATATGATGTTTTAATCAGCACTCTGGGTTCTCCTCTTTTCACAAATGTCATTTAAAGCTCTCAGCACCCCTGGTGCTTTGTCTGACCCCTGTCTGATCAAATTGCTTTTTCACTAATGAGACTTTCTGATGATGTCTATGGTGAGTGGAGGTGAGATGCAGGGATAGGCAGTCGGAAGGATGACAGATTGCTGAAATGGGAGGTATATCTTCTCTGTCTCCTTACACATAAAGTATGTAATACAAGGTATTACAATGAATAACTTGATCTTGATGTTTTTCACATGGGCATTACTACAACTGAAATTAAAACCATGGTCAAACTAAGCTTTAACTCAAGTTGTGCCACTATGATTAATTACCTCAGTTAAATTTGCTGCAAGGAAATAACCTAGAGAATGGAGAAATTGCAAACATTGCCTTTTTATTGCTGAGTAAATCAGGTTTATTTACGGATGAAACAGAGTCCATTATATTATAATGCAGTGCATCATGCACCAGAGGAACACCATTCACTCCAAAGGAAGGAGGAGTTTGTCATGTTGCACCATGTGGACTTTAATAGACAATAAAAGCTTAAACCTTCTGTAGCAATTCAGAAGTCATAGTAATCAGTTTGCAGATCAGCTTGCACATGCACAGCATGGTTGGCTCCCTTCCCTTAGGCCATTTACAATAGTTGGTGCTGATTTACTAATACAGTATTCAAGTAAAAAATGTGTGCATTTTTTTCCATTCATTTTTATAAGTACAACATTTGTCAAAAGTGTAAACCATTGTTCAATATTTCCTCAGAGATTTATTTGCCTAAATTAATATCTTGCCCTGAGGTTGTGCAAACCGTTTTAACCAAGGGTAGCATTTTTTTCCATTATTATAAAATAATGCTGGCTTGAATTTACTATCCTGGATTGCTTTTTTTGTGTTGGGATACATTTCCTTATAATGATTATCATGATAAATTTAGTTTAGATGGTTTAACTGCTGGTAAAAAAAATGTGTAAATAATAATGAACTTTTTATAGTGAAAAACATAAAAATAAATCAGGTCCTTATAGTATATATATTTATGGATTTGGTAATTGATTTATTGAGCAAACCTAGTTAGTTTGACCGATCACACGGTACATTATATAACTTGCCATGTATCAAAGCTATAGGAACAACAATACCAGCTTTGCTGGTTTTATATAGAATGCATTCATATCTATTCAATTTAGGATATAAAAGCATCTTTTGACTTTTTCTGTATTTCTGTGCACAGACCATGTCCCATTTGATTAATAGTATGGGCTGGCTATGAATGTTCTATTCTTTTTTACATTGAACAATGAGCATTTGAATCTGCTTAGCATTTCTGAAAGGAGAGGAAAACAGCCCATCTCCTAAGAAACATTGTGTGTGTGTGTGTGTGTGTGTGTGTGTGTGTGTGTGTGTGTGTGTGTGTGTGTGTGTGTGTGTGTGTGTGTGTGTGTGTGTGTGTGTGTGTGTGTGTGTGTGTGTGTGTGTGTGTGTGTGTGTGTGTGTGTGTGTGTGTGTGTGTGTGTGTGTGTGTGTGTGTGTGTGTGTGTGTGTGTGTTACAGAACTTAGTAACATGCTTTTCAGGGCCTCTACCATCCATCTTCCAGCATGGAGTACAGCTGGCAAAAAGATTTAAAATAGATAGATATAAAAAATAAATAGATCTAAAATTGTAAGACAAGAGTTGCAGAAGAGAAAATGAAAATATTTAATGGAGAACTTGGGGGTACCAAAAGTTAGGCACACCCAAGTGGTTTTTTTTTGTTTTTCAAAACTGTTAAAAGAGAACAAAAGTATTTTTTGCTTGTAGTGCCAAAAGTTTGGCCCCCCTCAAGTGATTATATTTACCTACCTGACACCATGGGCCTATGCTTCTACCAGCAGAAAACTGCACCTACATGGGGTTCTGGCAGCGAGTACCATGGAGCATTCATGTTCTTTGCTTCTTCATTCTTCAAATTTCCCGGGGCATATGCATGCACAGTAGAATGAAATGATCGTCTTTTCCATTAAAGTTTGGCTTTTCACTCTAATTTGAATGTTTAGCTGCGAGAAGAAAGAAGAAGCAGGAAGAGGATTACTTTCTGGTGTTTGCTGGAAGAACCCCCAAGCCAGTGCAGTTTTCTGCTGATAGAAACACCTGCCCGGGGTGTTAGGTAAGTAAATATAATCACTTGAGAATTTTGAAAAGCAAAAAAAATTTGGTTCAATATTTGATCTACAGAATTTGGTATTCAACCAAGTCATAAAATGATAGATTTTGTACATCTTTCATATGGTGTATGAATTGTAATGATTTGTTTTTTTTTCAAAGAATAAAAAGCTAACCATCTAAAACTGTAACTTTAAGGTAATCAGCCCATTTAATGCCTGTTCTATGACAGGTGGTGTATAAATGGCTCTTTGTACACTATGCAGACCTCTTATTTTACTGCTGTGACTTTAATGTATACCTCATTGGTGCATCTGAGTTAGAACTTGTGAATTTGGCACCTATGTTTGTAAATGGAACTGCCAGGAGCACACCTTGACACAAGATAAGGAAACAGTTTTCCCTTCCCATCTGCAATTTAGTACCCACATCTAGCTGTCTATATCTCTAGGGAACTGCCAGTAAACATAAATGGTAACTATTTTATAAGTCCCCTACATGTGCATCTATTAATGTTAGCAAACCATTACATACATGGCTTATATACTGAGAAAACACTTCTTTATATGGTATTACTGTCACATTCTCTACTTTGAAGTGTTACATAGTATGCTAAGTGTTTTTGTATTTTTGTATTCGGAAGCTTTAGGATCTTTATGTATTAAACATCACCCCCTCATGCTGTGAGCAACAGAATTGTTCTATAGTTTTTCAAAGACTTATGCTTGGATTATTCACTGGTTTTTGTTGCATGTAAGCACCACCCTACTACTCTTATGTTACAGGGTTTATCTAAGGTTGCTATAGTAACTTGTCTGTATGGTTACTTTTCAAACCAGATTTCCATAGATGCTGAACCAGAATGCATCAACTACAGGATTTTCATGAATGCTAAACATAATAAAGAGCAAATTTTACGGCAATTGGAGTTGAGTTCTAATTCAGACACAGTATTTTATCATACATCCAAATGCTACTAATAAGGCATACAATAGTAAAAAAAAAAATCTAAATTCATTCATGTTTTGGAAGCTGTTAGATTGCAAATAGCCAGGAGCATCAAAGTTTTAGGGGAATTATTGAGCACAGAAAGAACTTAAAGAAGAAATAAAATCTAAAAAAAAAAAATGTATTCTCCTTTCTGGACCTGCTGAAAGGTTCAGTAGCCATTTAAAAGTAATAAGCCAGGTATTTAAAGTTGTCCACAGGAGCTTCTTCTGAACGTCAGTGTCACTATGTGTTTTGAGAAGTTAAGCAGAAAATTAGGTTCATCTGTCAAACATCCACCATGTTATGTAAATGGGAATTAACTTATAATTAGCCTTGTATAATATCATGAATATATATATATACGTATATATATAAATAATATACAGTATATATATATATATATATATATATATATACTAGATATTGTGAGTCAGTCCCTAAGCTCAGCTAACTGACAGCAGCCCAAAGAACAGACATTTACTGCTACCAGGTTGTGGTTACCTTTGCTAGTTAAGAACTCCAAAACATAACTTGTAACCTTTTTTGTGTTGGTTCTTCTTTTTACTGCATTTTGGGGTTAATTTATGTTTTAGTCATTTAAGGAAGTTATAACAATGAAAGTTGCAAATGTTCAGTGCATATGGAATATGCCAAACATACCATGTCCAAAACATACCTTTTTAATTTATTTGACCTTGGTTTGCATGTCTGCCCTAGTTAAGGGTTGAACCGCTATGCCCCTCGCATACCATCAGTCAGGTTTCTTCTAAGAAGTTATTCAGCAGTGAAAGATGAAACCCGTAACACACTTACAAATTATAAATACGATACAAATGTCAAAGTTAAAAATTCTATGACAAAAAAGTTTTTTTTTTTTAAATTCTAAATAAATATTTTGTGTGTGCCCAGGGTTGCTTCAACCTTATAACTGAGAATCTAATTATAACTGGAGATGTATCTTATTTCTTCTTTCCTTGATAGATAAAAGGACAGAGAGACTGGAAAGTTCTTTAAAATGAAAAGTCTTCCTGCTAAATCTATCTGTAAATTAGCCAGATATGCTTTACATGCTTACAAGCACTTATTGTAGTTATTTACATTTATGTTATTCAGAGCAGTATATTAACTAGACAGCCGACTGTTTGACTCTTAAACTCTGAATGTGTCTTTGAATGTAGTGATATGTAAATGTTTTATCAGTATGGGCAGCCATGTTTCAGTCCGGTGACCACCATCATTAAAATTCTGTGATGGTGCTGTATTATGATTATGTGGGTACCAGCGTACATGATTCGCATGGTGATATGACACTAAATGACTTAAATATATTTTTGTTTAGGTATTCAGAAAATTTCTAGAAACAAAAAAATCAGCATCATCAGATTATACTTTTGTATACTATTCATTCTTACTGAGGCAAGACATATAAAAACCTAGATATTTAAACTAGTTAACTATTCGAGTGCCTGGTATTTGGTAAAATAGGGACTGAACAATTTTTTACATATGACATTTGAGCAGTCTTCTTATATTTCTCAAGGATCCACTCTATAGACATTAAAAAAAGAGTGACACCAAAAATGTGTTTGAAAGTGCTGGGAATATAATGTACTGCTGCACTACATTGGTAAAACTGGTGTGTTTGCTTCAGAAAAACTAGTATAGTTTATAGAAATAAGCTTCTGTGTAGCCATGGGGGCAGACATTCAAGCTGAATTGATTAAAAATGGTCCAATAGGATCAGCACAGCTCCCTTTGATCTCTTTGGGACCTTGGCAGCTTTTACTTGGCATAGATATGTATTAGAGTTTTTTTTGTGTTTTTTAGAGTTTTGGAGAAATACACAAAATAGAAATCCGAATTTTAGTATATCAGCCCCTTAATATACAGATTGTTGTAGATGTACTTTCCCTTTGCTGTATACCAGGACTGTATTTGCTAAATCTGTCTTGTGGAGCAGTGAGAAAAAAATGCAATTTACCTAAATGTGTGGGCTTTGAGAGATGCATAGACAGAGCACTGTGATGAAGATGCAGCATCTGGAGCTTGACATTGCACAGGTATAATGCTCCTGTTCTCAGCTCTGTAGCAGCAATCTTTACAATGAAATAACATATTTTCATTAGACAGGTCACGTCTTGGTCTTAATTTATCAGGCTGGATTGGCAAAGCACAGATGTCTTGAGAAAAAGCTAATAATTTTCATATACAGCTAACACATTGCAATGCAGTTGAAATACTTTTATATTAAACAACCACTACAACTTTCTACATAAAATATTCATTTCTGACATCATTTTCTATCCCTCTCTCATTTAACACAGACAGAGTAGTACTCCTTCTGAAAACAAACATGGTTACACCCACTTCCTGCTCAGAAGACACCTATAGATACCCAGTATAAGAGACTTTCATTTGGCTCCTCACTCAACTGCAGCCCACTCTGTAATACAAAATCAGCAGCAACTGCTGTCTCTTGGTATGGTTTACAAGACATATATGTATATATCTTCAACTTAAATATGTAAATAGTAAAAAAAATGAAGCAGGAAGGGGTGGGACCCTTAATATCAAAGGGGGTCAGCTGGTTTATGAGAACAGAAAAAAGCAGAGATTCTGAACTCTTATTTTTCATCTGTCTACACAACCGAGGAACCAATTAATGAAGGTTTCCTTCTGAACAGTCCCAATCCTAGTAACACAACTAGGGGCCGATTCACCAAGGGTCGAATGTCGAGGGTTAATTAACCCTCAATATTCGACTGGGAATTAAAATCCTTAGACTTTGAATATCGAAGTCGAAGGATTTTAGCGCAAATAGTTCGATCGAACGATCAAAGGAATAATCCTTCGATCGAAAGATCAAATCCTTCAAATTGAACGATTCGAAGGATTTTAGTCCAACGATCGAAGGATTACCCTTCGACCAAAAAAACTTAGGAAAGCCTATGGGGACAGTACTTCGACTATCGAATAGTCGAATAGTCGACCGATTTTTAGTTCGAATCTTTCAATTCGAAGTCGTATTCGAAGGTCGAAGTAGCCCATTCGATGGTCGAAGTAGCCCAAAAAACACTTCGAAATTCGAAGTTTTTTTACTTCGAATCCTTCACACCTAATGTTGCATGGTTAGCGCATGAGGAAATTCTAAAGAGACTAGAGCATGTTAGGATAAACAATAGACCGGATAGAATTCATCCCAGATTACTTAGAAAGCTTAGTTCGGTGATTGCCAAAGCGCTTCACTTAATTTTTTAGTATACATTGAGGTCTGGCATGGTGCTGAGAGACTGGCGTATTGCTAATGTGGTGCCGCTATTCAAAAAGGGATCCTGTTCTCAGCCTCTACACTATAGGCCGGTTAGTCTGACATCAGTGGTAGGAAAGCTTTCAAAAAGGTTTTTTTAAGGGATAAGACACTGGAATTCATAGCAAATCATAATACAATGAGTTTGTGCCAGCATTGTTTTATGCATCATAGACCTTGCTAGACTAATTTAATTTCCTTTGATACAGTGCCACACAGACGGTTACTGGCTAAATTAAAGAATGTTGGAACATAGTAGTTTACTTGTATAGAGAACTGGCTGAAGGATAGTTTACAAAGAATGGTGGTTTATGGAACATTTTCTAATTGGACAGGTGTTAGTGGAGTATCGCAGGGCTCTGTACTTGGTCATTTTTATTAATGACCTGGAGGTTGACATTGAAAGTACTGTTTCTATTTTTGCTGATGATACTAAATTGTGCAGCACTATAGGTTCCATGCAGGATGGCTAAAGGGCCATAGGTTGGATACTTTTGAATTGTATTTTTCCTTAGTTTGGAGCCCTAGTCCTCTCACATGCTGAAATTAAATCTGAAGAATCAAAACTATATGAGAGTAGGTAGGAGAGATGTGAATTTAACTGCTAATTATGCTAACGTGTTTGGATACCATCTGGTGTGAAAGATGAACAAAATATTTTCGTAATAAAAAAAGAAACACTTTATAGTGTTAGCTCTGTTAATTGGCCTAGCCTAGTTCTTCTGTCTAAGTTTAAAACTGTATTGCTGATCATTTCTGTATAATGCCAGTGAAACAAAGTTTAACCCTCAATGTACCAGGTCAACTGTTAATGCAGGAACGGAGCTGCATGACACTAATATGTTACATAGTTGCATAGTTAGATTGGGTTGAAAAAAGACAAAGTCCATCAAGTTCAAGCCCTCAAAATAAAAACCCAGCATCCATATACACATCCTCCATACTTTCACATAAATTATATATGCCCATATCCATACTAACTATACAGTTTACTATCACAATAGCCTTTGATATTATGTCTGTCAAAGAAATCATCCAAGTCCCTCTTAAAAACATTAACAGAATCAGCCATCACAACATCACCTGGCAGTGCACAGCCTCACTGTCCTCACAGTGAAGAACCACCTACTGTATGTTGCTTCAAATGAAAGTTCTTTTCTTCTGGTCTGAAGGGGTGGCATCTGGAATTGTGATCCTCTTTATGGATAAAAAGGTCCCCTGCTATTTGTCTATAATGTCCTCTAATATACTTGTAAAGTATAATCATGTCCCCTTGAAAGCGCCTTTTTTCCAGAGAAAACAACCCCAAGTTTGACAGTCTACCCTCATAATTTAAGTCTTCTATCAATCTATAACCAGTTTAGTTGCACATCTCTGCACTTTCTCCAGCTCATTTATATCCCTCTTAAGGACTGGAGTCCAAAACTGCACTGCATACTCCAGATGAGACCTTACCAGGGACCTATAAAGAGGCATAATTATGTTTTCATCTCTTGAGTTAATGCCCTTTTTTATACAAGACAGAACTTTATTTGCTTTAGTAGCCACAGAATGACACTGCCCAGAATTAGGCAACTTGTTATCTACAAAAAACACAAGATCCTTCTCATTTAAGGAAACTCCCAACACACTGCCATTTAGTGTATAACTTGCACTTGCACGGCCTCCTTGTACCTTATAAATGCCCCAGCTAACTTGAAAGAATAGTTTCACAAACTATTATATAAAGTGTATACAGAATTTCTTAATACTTCCCCATATACTGTGTAAAACGTTGAAGTAGTAATAGTTATCTAGTGATGGCCAAATCTGACCCGTTTCACTTTGACGAACATTCATGAAACAGTGAAAAATTTGCCAAATGCATTGAAACCTATGGGTGTCAATTTTTTATGATGCACAACTATTTTTTCACCCATTGGAATTTATGGGGGAAACCTGGCGAACAATTTTGTTCATCACTAGTCATTGCAGGAACTGCTTATATTACTTTTTAGTAGATCTTTTTAGTAGATCTTTTAGATAAGGGGACCACAATGTGTTGTGTTCTTCTACATGCATTTAGATTCTGGGCAACCATCTTGATAATATCTAACTGTGAGGAGCTTGGAGTGCCCATGTTAATCTAACATAGCAGCAAATCCCATAAGAAGTGTGCATTAGAGAGACTAGACCAATTACTGCTTATTGCTAATTTCATTCAGG
The DNA here is from genome assembly GCF_017654675.1 of Xenopus laevis. NCBI lineage: Eukaryota > Metazoa > Chordata > Amphibia > Anura > Pipidae > Xenopus > Xenopus laevis. The sequence goes on from NC_054376.1 coordinate 70,032,410, forward strand.
CACTAGGTTTTTGCATTTGCAGCTACTGTATGTTAAAACATTTGCTTCCCTAAAGTTTGTGTTTTTCAAGAAACAGGGCTGGATTTCCTGCAAGGGAGCACTAGAGAGCTTGCGAATCCTCAGTGCTCCTCAGAAGTGGATGGGCAACCTGCCACCCCTAATATTTTGCCACCCTAGGCCCAGGCCTTTGTGGCCTCGCCACAAATTCTGGCCCGACATATATCTCGATGGTCTTATTTTACATTAACCTTCTCCGCCTTTATGTGGGAGTTCATTACTATAGCAATACAGAATATACAATTTTACCTGGGCAGAGCACCCCTACGTTTGTGCATCATTTAATGCCATGGTGCAGTTAGTCACAAGATAAATTGGCCATTTATCAAAAAGCACTTGCATCTGGGGTCTTGCTGTCTCCTGCACCTTGCACTTGGCGGTGCAAGACAGCTTTTTGCTTGCTGTATTCATGGGGGGTAGCACAGGCCATTGAGCTTCAATTCTTCATCCACAGCCAATGATGATGGGGCAAGGTGTAAAATGCATGAAACATATTGCCTTGTGACTGTATTTTGCACTTTGCACCCTGCCCCACTATCAGAAAATCAACCCTTAAACCTCTGTATTGTGTCTTAGATAGCAAAAGCTTGAGGCTGTGCAATTGAATTACCTGTTCTAAAGCATGCAGTGAGTTTGGATGTAAAGGTCAATAGAAAAAATCATCCTGTTTGAAAACAATGTCTGGAGATATTAGCATTACTGTCTAATGCAGTTGTATTTCCTAAATGCATTCCAGTCAATATTTAATATGCTAAATCTGCAGATTATTTAAAGCAGCTTTAGCACATTATGTTGTGGCATCATAAATAATTCCTATTGTGTCTTATAGCTACAGTAGGGCCCTCATTTTACATTTTTCAGGGGACAAGAAAAACATTATGTAAAATCCATCAAAATGTAAAATCAGGGAGATGTATTATACACAATTGTGGAAATACAAAAAAAAAGCAATGTAAAACGAGGGAAAGATTAAAATCAGGGGATGTATAATTGAAGTTTCACTGTATACGTATTATTTACAATATTAACAATGAACACTTAGGTAATGAAGATGTTATATCTTCAGTAGATTTATAATCTATGATGCCTTTATTCTAAAACAGAATAGAATGTTACTAACAAAGGAGCATTGTTCTTTTCGGTGGATGGCTGCTGCTGTCTCCTGCTTTTCATGTTATATTTATGCGGATAGCCATAGTGGATATCACACTACTCTAAGACACATCGTATTTCTGAGATACATAATATATTATTTGAAACCCTAGTCCTCCAGATACTGCATTTCTGGAATCAAAGAATACTAAAGTGAAGTACAGGAGAGGGTAGCACAGAAAATTAATACAAACATAGTCTTGTGGGAACCCACTTAGTATATATTTAATTATAAATATTTTTCAAGATATACTGTACAGGCCTTACAGTAATATATAATCTGTTGAATTAAATACAGAGGTGATAAGTAAATGCTGAATACTGGAGACAAAGATCTTAACAATATTAACACTACTCATAATATATCAAATATACTGAGAAAATATCTGTATAAATGGTGAGAACTATCACAAAATCTATTAATTCCAAAATGCAAATTGGGTGATAGATGTACTGAAAGCTATAAACATTGTGATCTCCTACCTACATACATTATGTTAATGCTTTTTACTTTGTTCTAAAACCTTTTTGACCCCTCCTCCTACATGTTGCTGAAGGACTAGTTTCTTCTTTTCTAACAGCTAAGCAGTTTAGCGTAAGAAGATCTGGAGTGTTCATCCTCTAATAAAACAACTTATATGAAACAATATACCGTTGTTACACACATTTGGAGTTGTACAAAAAAAAATGCATGCATCTTGAAGCAGGATTCATAAAAAATGGACATACTGTACGAACATCATGACACCAGTTTCCTGTGACTATAGTTGCTTAGAACGGGAAAGTTGTGTTCACTAAACAATTTTCAATTAACATTAAAGGGATACTGTCATGGGAAAAAATTTTTTTCAAAATGAATCAGTTAATAGTGCTGCTCCAGCAGATTTCTGCACTAAAATCCATTTCTCAAAAGAGCAAACAGATTTTTTTATATTCAATTTTGAAATCTGACATGGGGCTAGACATATTGTCAATTTCCCAGCTGCCCCAAGTCATGTGACTTGTGCTTTGCTAAACTTCAATCACTCTTTACTGCTGTACCCCTCCCTTTTTCCCCCCAGCAGCCAAACAAAAGAACAATGGGAAGGTAACCAGATAGCAGTTCCCTAACACAAGATAACAGCTGCCTGGTAGATCTAAGAACAGCACTCAATAGTAAAAACCCATGTCCCACTGAGACACATTAAGTTACATTGAGAAGGAAAAACAGCAGCCTGCCAGAAAGCATTTCTCTCCTAAAGTGCAGGCACAAGTCACATGACTGGGGGCAGCTGGGAAATTGACAAAATGTCTAGCCCCATGTCAGATTTCAAAATTGAATATAAAAAAATCTGTTTGTTCTTTTGAGAAATGGATTTCAGTGCAGAATTCTGCTGGAGTAGCACTATTAACTGATGCGTTTTGAAAAAAACATGTTTTCCGATGACAGGATCCCTTTAAATAAAACAGGGACTGTTTGTCAACCATTTAGTTATTTGTAATATTTTGCAATCTATTTTTTTAGGCATTTCTATGGGACTAATTTTACCTGCAACCTTGCTTTCCATGGATCACTTAACTGAAGCTGGAACGATGACCTGATGAATATTAGAATTCTTAATGAATTAAAATATCGTGAGTGTAGGACTGCTTTGTTTAAAGGGAAGGGAGTTTAATGCACAAATGGGAAAACATAATAAAAGTCGGTAACTGCAAAACTATTCCCAATGTGAAAAGTTATGCCATTGCGAGAACAAGTTTTCCTTAGCCCAAATTTAATATAGCTTTTGCGACCCTGGAAACTGTTTAGCAACCACTTCCGACAGTGGAAGAAAGATTGTAAATGTTATGGTTTTCACCAGTGCAAGTATGTAATAATACTTCTTGCTGAAAAGTTTGCCATGTCTTTTCCAAAAGATTACGACACCTTCAAGCACTTCTTAAAATTGTGCAGATCACAATTAAAATTCGCAATACTTTAAGGGCATTTTTAAGGGTGGAATTTTGAATTTGAAAAACTTCGAAATTCTAATTTAAAAAGTCCACCAATTGACTCCAACTAGATTCTAAGAGGTCCCCCATAGGCTAAAACAGCAATTCAGCAGGTTTTAGATGGGGTGAATGGTCAAAGTCAAATTTTTAAAAGAGACAGTATATGATACATTTCGATATTCGAATTTTCAAATTTTTTTTCAAATTTAATCAAATTTGGACTATTCCCTAGTAGAGGTACACAATAATAGCTCAAAATTTGATATTTTTAATTCAAAAATTCACCTCGACCTTCTGCCCCTAAGGGAGAATATTACATCGCAAAATGCAAATTTTGATACTTATTTGTGTAAATTGTTTTTCTCTTTGTGACTTTTATTACATTCCCCCCCAAAATGTCTTAATATCCTAAATACATTAATATGGATGAGTGCAGAGAAGTTCTTTATTTAGCCTGTAGCCTGTATGAATTTTGTGGTAACAACCTCATTGCATCCCTGCATATGCATAATAATGCATAATTAATGATTGTTTACTGGTGAGCACAACTTTCCCTTTTTCCCATAGTTTAAATACATAGCTACATTCAGTTGATCCCAGTGGTGGCCAATAAAAAGGGCAATCATTTGGTAATTTTAACCATGATATTTACAAAAGAGGGAAACACTTTTCAGTTCATTATAAAGTATAAAAATAAAGATTGCATAACAGAAAACCTCTAAAGAGAGATTTGTTTAGAAATAAATTGCTATAAATTTCTAGACATATGTAATGATTGATTTCCTTTAGTTTCTGCATTTCGTTTGGGTCAAAAAGGCAATGATTAAAGGTAATCATTTGCTTTTTATATGGCTTTAACAATGTTCATATTAATCTCCAAGTAACTTGAAAACCACTAGCCTGAGGGTTACTTATTTATTCCCAGAACAAGGATACAGAGAAAAATGTTAATCAGTTAAAAAGCGATTTGTCCAGGGATTTATTCAGATCTCTTTCATAGATCTGTATCTTCTGCTTTCAATATTTTACTAAATAAATCTGTTTTGCTTTGAAGACACATTTTACCCCTATGGATGCCAGCAAAACTGTGATTTTCTTCTGAAATCCTTGGAAAAGAATCTTTTATAAGGGTCAGCAATTGCCAGAATTTAGCCACAGCTTAGAATAATAAAATAACAAAACATCTTACCATTAAGCTGAAAATATAATCATCAAAAAAGTTTTGGAAGCTTTTAAATATATCAAATGATCATTTTTAATCCTTATTTTCATCCTCATCTCTCAAATATTTGTACATTGTGCAATGTTTTATTTTGACTAAAATGATATGGATTGCTATGATTTTTATTTATATGGTATATCTCAAACGCCACCAATTTTATCTCTACGCATCCACGAGACTTCTAATTGCAATTGAACTAATATGCCAGGATGGACTTGGCAGAAAATACTAATAGTTTAACAACAGTTTGGATTTCATTTCATAATTAGGCTGATATACACTAACAAATGCTCTGCACATTAACTGGAGTCAAGGCTAATTTGCATTAGCAAAAACAAGCATTTAAATATAATTGTCTTTATAACATGAGTACTATACATTTTTCTTCAAAATGATGCACCAATTGCCAAATTTGTAAATCTTTTACAAAGGCAATTATGCAATGTAAAGGAACAACTTTTGAAACAGTTTCAATCTTTTACAAAGGCAATTATGAAATATAAAGGAACAACTTTTGATACAGTTTCAATGTTTCATTGACCACTATGCATTACTGCACCTGGGCAAACTTTGTGCTTTACATTTGGAGGTGTATATGTAATTCAATTAAATGTATTTAGCTGAAGCCCTGTTATAATTCAATATATATTTTTATTTAAGCAAATGAATAATGTAGGTATTTATTCATATTGTACTTACAGGGAGCACCAATGTGCTCATCCATCCAGCTTTCATAAAGTATGTGCACTCTTTGATGCTAGGGAAACCTGTATATAGCACTGGTAATTCCAGGGTTCCATAGCATAATAGCGGCAAAGGATTTGCAGCAACTGAATCTCTCACAAATGCAGTTATTAATACCATGCACATAAGATAAAAAAACATCTGTTTGAGTTCTGGGCAGGACTAGATTGAAAGACCCACTCCCAACCTGGACTTGCCAAGCAGTGATTCAATTTAAACTTATGCCTTGCACTTTGGCAACTTTGCAAGGCTGCCCAATCCAGGCTGAATCCAGACAGAAAAGTATCTGAAGTCACTAAAAAGTGGAAGTGATGTCACATCTGGGTGGCTTGTCCTATAGAGAGAAATGTCTGCTTTATTACCCCATAGCTGAGCAGCCACATACCAACCAACTTTTCCTGCAGTCTGCTAAACACCCACATGCTGTGGAGATAAGGGTTTTTCATCCAAATCTACCATTACATAAGCCATCTACATTTTTAAAGTTATATAAGTAAAAATTGTATAACACTTTTCTATTTATATTTCTATTTTATGGCCCTTTGCACTGTCTGGATACTATTTTCTGAGCTTCAGACTTTAACATAATATAATAAACATAACAAAAAATCTTTTTCTGAAAAGTGTTATACTTGCAATATAACATTTTCAGCGGTTATGGATGATTCCTCACCATAAATTACTTCTGTTTATTCTGCCTACCTCAAATTTCTTCAATTTCCTTCAATCTGCTTGAAGGGCTATCATCCATAATAAAAGCATGCTGCTATATTTTATGTTTTCATGTTTGCTATACGTTCATTTTTATTTATATCTCAAATGCACTTTATTTTATTTTTTTTGAAAAGTGTACACTATGAAAAGTTTTCTTTTTGGGGTTTATAATCACACTCGTATGCCAGGCTGGGCTTGGCAGACAATATTAACATAATTTTAACAATAGTTTAGGCATACATTCATAATTAAGCCTATGCACACTGAAGAAATACTATGAATGATAATTAGATTCAAGGTCAATTTGTATTTTCAAAAACGAGCATTTAAAGTTAAGTGTTCATGTACTTTTTAATACCATTATAAAATGAGAATTATACTCTTGCCTTCACAATGATGCACCAAGAATCTACTCTCTAAATTATCTGTTAAATACCTAAATGTGTGTTGCAATTAGAGATATTTTGCATACATTATATTATAATAAAACAAATGTTACATTTATTCAACAAATGAGTAGTGCTGTAGGGCACATTTCGTATTACTCTTTCCATCTGTATATTCATATAATTGGCAGCCACAAGGATTCTGCATTAAAGCATATGACAAACTATCCAAAATAAGGTCAAAACTAGAATATGCAGGGACAGTGTATACAAGAATATTACATGCATGTTAACATATCTGTATACAGGAATGGGATCTGTTATCCAGAATGCCTGGGACCTGTGGGTTTCCGGATAATGGATCTTTCTGTAATTTGGATCCTCATACCTTAAGTCTACTAGAAAATCCTGTAAATGTTAATTAAACCCAATAGGCTAGTTTGGCTTCCAATAACAAGGATTAATTATATCTTAGTTGGGATCAAGTACAAGGTACTGTTTTATTATTACAGAGAAAAGGGAAATTATTTTTAAAAATCTAAATGATTTGATAATTTAATTGTGATTGTAATTTGTGACACCTCTTTTGTTCACACCCCTAAAGCCCTGTACTGTTCACACCTGAGACCCAGACTGAAACTGCCCACATTGTTCACCTGTTCACACTTTATAAAAAAATGCTAACGGAGCACCAGCACTGTGTCACTTTATGTAGTACATCTTAGAGTGGTCCTGATGGGTTTCCCTGTCTCCTGCTCTGTTCTGCCCTGTGCTCCATGTGTGTGCCCTGCTCTGCCTGTGGGTGCCCTGCTCTGCCTGTGGGTGCCTTGCTCTGCCTGTGTGTGCCCTGCTCTGCCTGTGTGTGCCCTGCTCTGCCTGTGTGTGCCCTGCTCTGCCTGTGTGTGCCCTGCTCTGCCTGTGTGTGCCCTGCTCTGCCTGTGTGTGACATACTCTGCCTGTGTGTGACATACTCTGCCTGTGTGTGCCCTGTTCTGCCTGTGTGCCCTGCTCTGCCTGTGTGTGCCCTACTCTGCCTTTGTGGGACATACTCTGCCTGGGGGTTTGTTAGCATTTGAAAATAAATTATTGTTAGGGGCCCCTAAGGAGTTTAATAATGTGCTGTGGAGAGCTGTGTTATCCACAGGGGATGAGGAGGTATATGGATTTATGGGTATGTCTTAATACAACAACTTTTTCACATATAAGTGATAAGTGATATTCCTACAGTGAGCACCAACCATTTGGTTTTTTGGTGTGCTATTAATGTGGACATGGCCTTGTGGTAACATGGGTGTGGTTTAAAAACAGTGTGTGGTCAACACTGGCTTCCATTATCGGCCCTCCACCATGTAGGCCAGAAAAATTTTGGCCCTTGGTAACACAGAAGTTGGACAGCACTGTTATATTGCTTTATATAATGTATATACTGTGTGTGTATATATATATATATATATATATATATATATATATATATATACACACACACACACACACAAAGGTATGGGACCTGTTATCCAGAATGTTCGGGATAATGAATCTTTTCATAATTTCGTAATCTTCATAGATTAAGTCTACTAGAAAGTAATGATAACATTAAATAAACCAAATAAATTGGTTTTGCTTCCAATAAGGATTACTTATATATTGGTTTGAATCAAGTACAAGGTGCTGTTTTATTACTACAGAGAAAAATTTTCATAATTTTTAAAAATTTGGGTTATTTAATTGTAATGGACGGCCATTCCATAATTCGGAGCTTTCTGGATAACAGGTATAACAGGTTTTCGGATAATGGATCCCATACCTGTATACTGAATCTCTCTCTCTCTCTCTCTCTCTCTCTCTCTCTCTCTCTCTCTCTCTCTCTCTCTCTATATAATATTCTAATATTCTTGTATTTTGGAGTTGGGATAATCTCTTATAATAGTTAAGGTTTTCTGAAGGAGGGATGCTAGGTGTGTTGACTTTCCAGTTAACATTAGTATTATCATGCATTTTATTTATGAGCACTATACACATAACTGGACCGCAGATGGTGTCCATTGATGACTCAGATGGGATATGCCCAAAGAGCAATCTTTTTGAACAAATTGATGACAGAACATTTCAGAGGAGCCTAAGGCAATATCATCATTCATCATTTCTTGACATCAGAGTGACAAATATAAGCATACATATATATATATATATATATATATATATATATATATATATATATATATATATATATATATATATATATGTATAGTGAATAAAGTACCCCCTCTTGTAAAATATAAGGATATTATTAGTTACCGAGGAGTTTCATGACCATATAAAAACACGAGGCCGACATCACTACTCACCGTTTATAAGGATATAATTTACAGGATATTCATGGCTTTTGTGTATTATATATATATATATATATATATATATATATGTTTACACATACATATATACACATTTAAAATATAGCTGTATAGTGAATAAAGTACCCCCTCTTGTAAAATATAAGGATATTATAAGTTACCGAGGAGTTTCATGACCATATAAAAGTACGAGGCCGAAGGCCGAGTGTTTTTATACAGGTCATGGAACTCCGAGGTAACTTCTAATATCCTCATATTTTACAACTGGGGGTACTTTATTTATTATAATACACAAAATTTAGTGAGTCTTGTGACAGAAATGACATCACTACTCATCGTTTATAACTGATGACATCACTACTCACCGTTTATAAGGATATAATTTACAGGATATTCATGGCTTTTGTGTATTATATACATTTACTGCCCAAATCTCTTTTTAAAACTGAGGTATCATGCAAAATAGATATAATGTGTTCCATTCATAATTAAGCAGGTATATTCCTATGAACACGAGAGAGTGAAAATGTCCTATGTATTATGAAACCTCAATATTTTTGACAAGAGTCTATATAATTATAACAAACACTAAATAACTAAGCCATGGCTAATTGGAATGCTTTTGCTTGTTATTTGATCCAAGGGGTGAATATGCACTTTAATTCGTCATTTAAAGACTGTGAAAGTGAATAAAAAAGCCAACTCTGTAAAAAAAAGCTGACTTTGTAAACCAAGGTTTTATGAAGTCTGAGCAACCGGCTGAAATCTTTGAAGAAAAGACTTCAAAGAAAATGAGAGAAAAACAATGTCTAATCTTCATAAAAATGTGCTCAGAGGTTCACTAAACTAAAGTCTTTCAAGGCTTAAGAATTAATTATCATTTGCCAGAAGCAATCTTTCTCATAGGTAACTAGTAAAATAATTTGAGGTGTGTAAATCATATAGCTATATTAAACTAATTAAAGCCAAGTAAGTCTTCTTACTTTCCTTTAGTTTAATTGCAAATTTTGCATATGGCTTGTGTTTTACATTTCTGCTGGACTTAATCTTTTCTTAGGTATGGGTATAATCATTTCATGATAACAGCTCTGTCTAAGTGAAAGTGAAGCAGTTAATATGTGAATGACGGTATTGCATACCTAGGCACTGTATATAGTGTAGCAATGAAATGCAAATATCCCTTTTATTCAGTGATATAATCTGCTTCTAATAAGGCATCGGTTTCAAGGATAAGGCCTTATATCTACGGGCATCTGGTAAATGGAATTGCTTCTCAATAGGAAAGCAGGTTAAAATAAAGATAAGAAATAAGAAAATACAATTTTGTATACAATGTTCTGCCTTCTTTTTGAATTAACTAATGTATTAGTCAGATGCTACAGTGTCATATAACAAAAAATTAAAACTCTTTTATCTGCAATTGCTTATACCTTTTAGTTCAACCATAATTATTTGTAATGAAAAAAATATCATAATTGGTGCATTTATGCAGGACAGAACAATCCAGTAACTAATGTAGCTTTAGGGGTTAATTTGGGGCTTCAGAACCACAATTCGCAACAAAAATGTTGAGAGGCCAAGTAACCATATATTTTATGGCAACTGAAATGAATCCATGGTTCAGCTATTTTTCACTTCTCAGATGTATTCAAACAGAGATATAATTAAAATGTTGCCTTTCAACAATCCTTGAAGAGTCACTAAAAGCTACACCGTTGCATTTATTTCTAAAATATCAAACAAAATACACTAGTATTGTAAATGGCGTTGTGATTCAGCATTCCATGTCATAGCACTGGGACTTTTTATAGCCTATTTACATTCTTGTTCCTTCACATTCTCCCTTAGAGCTGAGCTTTCTAAACTGTGGGCCAAAGTTGTAAGTGGCTGAAAGTGACTGTCGGCTTATGTTGAATGCTAATTTGCTGATACCCTTGGAATTTGTAATAGGGTACAAATATTATGAACTATGTGTGAAAGAGAGAGGAGACTAAACAAACAGCCCAAAGAAAAATGTGCAGAACACAGTGTGCCATTTCCCATATGTTGGAAACCCAAGTTAATGCTGGTTTTTGTCTGTTGGAAATTAATGTTAAATACTTAATGGAATATTAATGCAATGCAAATAAAAGTATTAAAAAAACCACTAATCTCACATCTACTGTATTCATTCTAAATATAAAACTGGGTTGACTACTAGACAAAGACTACTTGTTATATCATGTAGAAACTTGATTACCTTGAAAAAGCTTAGAACTTTAATAAAAATATCTGTCTGCAAAGCATGCAACATCCCGCAATCCTATTAGATTTTATTGATACTGCTTAGCCAGATTTACTTCCTGTGTAATATATGATCCCTTACAAAAGATTCAATAAACAGCTTTCTTTAGTACTGTTGCATCCAGTTTTATGAATGGATTGCTTTTATCTCTGCTTTCATTCTCTTCCCATATATTTTCTTGGAACTCAGCCCGTGGCTTACATTTGTCCATGCACGTATCTGTGAACATAAACTATATTCATGCCAGGATTTATGTATGCTTTATATATCTGTGCGTGATTTTTTTTAAATCTTAGACCAGCCTGAGAGGATTTTTTTTTTAATTCATGAAATCGCTTTACCCATATATTTACCTTTTGGCTGTACTCTTTTACTGCATGATTATGCAAAATATAATTTTTCAAGTGACTTGATTAAAGTCATTCCTTTATTTCATGAATTAATACTACCACTGAAATACAGATAGAAAAAATAAATATATACAGTAAATACTTTTATGCTGAAACTCTAATGACCTGACATGGTGCCTAAGGATACAGTATGCATTCAAAGATCCACAATAATGGTGAGAATATCCAGTCAAATTGTATTCAGCACCATGGACAGTGGTATGGATTTTAACTTACATAGTAACAGGATAAAAGTCTGCTGCTATGGATGGAATAGGATAAAAGTCAGCTGCTATGGATTCAATTTCTATGGAGTAAAAAAGAAAAATGCATTCAAAGTGCCACGCACCATAGAATCTACACTGCTGATGTAAAATTCCAAAAAAATATGCTGATGCAATAGATTATATAGCTCTGGTTTCCCCTTTGATCCATCACAATTGCAAGAAAACATGCTGTGCAGCAAGATCAAATAAACTCTGGCACAAACAGGGTTAAAGGCATTTCTATTTAGAAAGCTTTGCCACGGAATCATTAAACAGCCAAGCACATAAAGATGACCCATGCGATTCCCACAAATAGTTTGGCGGCACTGGTACCGAAGAAATGTCAGAGAAAGCAACATGTTGGCCTGCTTATTCAGGCAACTGTACCCCTAAACTTTTTGTATAAAAAAATTGTAATTATCAAGATAATGGATATTTTATTAGAATATCTATAGGAAATACGTGTTATAATTAATTGAATTATTATTTTACTCATACCCAACATTTGGATGCATCAAGTGAGAAAATTGATGTTAATGGTAATAGCTCATGAGGATTGATAAAAATGTTTAAAAAGAAGGCTAAGCAAGACTCGTGTGAATACATTGTACAGTAGTTCAGAATTAAATCTGAAATTATGCCAAGTGTATATGTTCATAGAAACAATTCCCAGTTATTGAACTCTTCATTAAAAGTGCAGAAACATTGTTAAGACAGTAATCTTTAAGTATGAATTTCAGTAAGAATCAGATGCACTGAAGGATCAAAAGCACACTTTGAAGCAATTAGATGATGAACTGAAATTGAGTAAAAGTTGAAAAGAATAAAATCCCCCATTCTTTATTTATTTAGTATTCAGTCAACTGAAAATGGAACTCTGTGTGATTCAGTGATTCAAAAACAGTTTAATCTTGTCATGAAACAGAAAACTTTAATATTATATAGGTATTGGACCTATAATTTGGAAGACGTAGGACCTGGGGTTTTCTGGATCAATGAAAACATTCAGAAATTAAGGGGGTTAATTACTAAAACCTGAAAATTTCTCACTATTTTCTTAAAACCACTTCATTATTATTTATCAATAAATTTTCTCTGGTATTGTGAAAAATCCAATTATCGCCCAGAAAACCACGAATTCTTCAGATTATTTTACAAAACCCAGTGCAGATCATGATATCTTCCAATTGTAAATGGGACATCTGCCATTGACTTCAACATGACATTGGCAGGTTGGAGATGGAGTAATTGTTTTTCAGCATTCGGGTTTAATAGATCATGAAAAATTAGATTTTTTCTCTACGAAAAATTTGTGTTTTTCCCCTTTAGAACTCCAACTAGAAAAAATTGGAGTTTAGTAATTAATTTGTTTTGCTGAAAATGTGGATTGAAGCAGCTCAGTTATGATCAAGTACAAGGTAGAGTTTTATTGTTACAGAGAAGAAGGAAATCATTATAAATGTTATTATTTTCTTAAACTCTATGGGAGAATGCCTTTCTGGATATCAGATTTGCAGATAAGACATCCCATAAATGATGAAGTGGCAGGACGCCACGAAACGCGTTAAGCGGGCAGCCACGGGTTGCTGCTGTAACTGGTTTTTATATGTCTATTGAATAAAATTTCAATTTTTTTACATTTTACTGAATTCTCACGGTGCTTCGCTTTTTTTTGTTCCTGGAATTCTTGTGACCGTGTGGGATGGCGGCTAGCAGTACAGCACGTCTGAATTCAGTGTCCGGTAAGTGCTCCCACTAAAACATACTTTTTTTCTGATCCCATACCTGTATACAGACCAAAAATATGGCAGTGGTTATTAGTGATGGGTGAAATTTTTCACAAGGTTTTGCCATGAAAAAATGCTCATAGGCAATACTGTAGAAAATGTAGACAATGTATTGTGTGCTGAAAAAAGTTGTGCAATTTTAATTGAAACAGGACAGATACACACATCACTCAAGGTTAAATGACTTTCTCAGTTCAAACCCTCTTAAGGGTCCATCCATTGGTCAGGGCTCCTCTACCTAATACAAAGGTTATAGATACATGAAAATACTGGTTTATCAGCCATAGATTCAAGAATATATATGAGCCTATTTATAAAATTGTGTAACGCATAACAAAGTTGAGACTACAGGCTGCAATTGCCAGTCTGGGTTCCTTTGGAATAAATAGTAAAGATATTTCATTTACATTTATGAAATTTAAAATCCACAAGGGAATAGATTGTAAATCTTGAACTGCCCGATTGTTCAAACATACCTCTACTCTATTTTTAAAAAGGCACATTAAGAGGCACATTTATCAAAGGTCAAATTTCTAATTCATTTGAGTTTTTTAAAACTCCCCTAAACTCTCATTAATTTGAAATTTATTAATAAAAATCAAATTTTTCAGATGAATTAAATGGACCCAAAAACTCAAAATGAATGCGGATGGAATTCTATTTGAATTTTAAAAACTCAAGTCGAGTCTTTTTCTCAGAAAAAAACTTGAATGTCAGGAAGGCAGCAAACAACTCCAAATTGATCCCTGGACCTCTCCCATTGACATAAACAGCAATTTGGCAGGTTTTAGGTGGCAAATAGTCTAATTTGAGTTCTTAAATGGCCAGATTATGATAAATCTCAAAAATCAAAATGTGACCAGTTTTGTACTGTTCTACTGGGGAAACCAAAACATTTTTTCTGATTTAGCAAAATGAATAGAATTGTAACTGCTTTATTTTTTTTCCGTCTGTGGTATTATTATGATTCAGTACTAGTTTTAGCTCAATTCCTTACATTATTCTTCTATGACAATTTACTGTACATAAAATATGCTATACATAACTACTTATGGCTCTGTTCAACTGTCTCACTAATGTGGATGATTTACAAAACTGGAGCATATTTTGCAATTGACTTGTAACCCATAGGGAGCAGATAGCAATAAGCTCAGTTCAGTAAGGAAAACAAATGTCTGATTGGATGTCATAGGTTTACGTTCTTTTTCTATTCATTTAGAAAAAACCTTCTCCCTCAATTACTCAAATATTTTTTTTGTACAGATGCACCAAATCAATATTTTTAGGATTTTGTAGAATACCAAGTCTTCAACAAAAGCTCTAAACAGCATGTTCAAATTTGATGTACGTTTATAAATTTGCTAAATTGTTGTTTTAAGTTGTTTATAACTTTATACGTTTAGATTCAGATCTGCAATGCCCTCAGGATTTGTCTGAATAATCCAAATCCTGCAGAATAATTTGGTTGAATGGCAATCTGAATCAAATACTATAATTAGTGCATCCCTATTTTTTAAATTTTTATTGTATACATGGTGCTTCATCTTGCCTACTGTGCTGCTCTGAAAATCATTTGGCTTAGCTACAAGATGCCCCATTTTTATGTTCATTGGAAAGTGTTTTAGATACTCATGTCTTAATGGCATGCTGATTACTTACATGAGTACATAAGCAAATATAGCCTTGGAGTCTGGGAACTGTTAAAAAATAAATGTTGTGTCAGCATTTATAAACATAACAAATGAAAACCACATACAAAAAAATATACATTCAATATGCAATTCCACTACAATACCCAGATAAATCAATTCTGAATTGCTGATAAAGTGATACTGACACTAAACATTTTCTTTTCAAAATATTAATCTACATCAAAAGTTAATTATAGATCATGTTGGTCATTTTTCACTGATAGTTCTGCTGTTGTAAGTAATTGTCACTTGAAGTTGCTAAACCTGACTGTTTTGCCAACCTGACTGTCCCTTCTCAGCCTGTCAGTTAGTGTTTCTAATGCTAACAGACTCCTGCTGCACAAATATGGCAGCCTCCTCATAGACGAACAGGGAAGTCAGAAAGCTAAAGTAAAAGAATCAGGCAAATACTTTTATGGCAAAATTATAAATAGTATTCAACGGCAATGTTATGATAAAAAAGGTTATTTTTCTGATGTCAGTATCTCTTTAATGAAGACAAACGAAATCAGATAATGCCCTAGACATGAGCCCACTGTAAAATGAATGTTCCAAGGCCCTCAAATGTCTGGAGAAAAATGTTTACCCAAAAAAGTTTGTTAGGACTTTTGCAGGGAATCCCGCTTAAAAAAAGAAAAATTCGCCAGCATTTTTCAACTTTAATGCATTTTCGGCAGACAGGATATGATGTAAGTGTCATAAGATTGAGGAAGATCTAGCTTTATTTTAGCAGTTCGTCTGGTCTGAGGTGGCAAAGTCAACTCTGGTGAAAGAGGTAATGTTCAGTAAAATCCACACTTTAGTGAATTTGCAGAGCAACGATCATTCGCCTGACGGAAAAGTCGCCTGGTGATAGAGAGCGAATGAACGCTAGTGATGGTCTCTTTCACTAGCGAATTTTCATCTGCACCTGTTAGTGAATTGCCAATGTCCCTGCAGATGTGATTTCTGGCGAAAAGTCGCTAGCGTTAGCCACTTCGCCCTTTAGTAAATCTGCCCCAATGAGTCAAAGGGCTCCTTCTGGGATTATTCGAAAAAGTGCTGATAGTACCAGTGATCAGATGCTTTAGATGATGTGAACACTTCTCCAAGATTAAGTGGTTGTGGGCGTTTATATACTGTAAGTGTTATTTTGATACACTATGGCATTTCTTTGGTTCAGTTTATTTTGAAAAAGCAATTATACTTCTATGAATTCATGATTGCATTCATGTAAAGTGAAAACATTTATATCACATGTTGAACAAATGCATAGGAGGATAAAAATAGAAATAAAAAAAACATGATCAGAGCAGTCCTTTTTCCATGCATGCTTGTATTTTTCATATGATTTTCCAAACTAAAAGACTGTCTATAGCCTGTAGGAATGAACAGATGAATTGTCCCCAGAGACAAAAGTCTATCTTTGAAGCCCTCACTGCTGCTGTGCAAGTTGATTTGCAGTTCAGTATATTCTGCAAAGCCATCTGGTGTTCTCAAGCTTGATGAAAAAGTATGGTATAATCACTACTTTCCCTTACCTCTGCTTTGAAGGTGTCTCTCTTTTATATCATCCAACATACAAATCATCTAAGCATAAATCTCAGTGACCTTTCCTGGCAAAATGTGTTTTACTAATATCCCAGCATCATATGAGCACATAATGTATACAATTTAACAAGATACATTTATTAACACATATAAAGAAACATGTTCTACAGCACCATTCAGTAGAAGGGTGTATGGATTAAACATACAGAATACATGCATGAGAGGGCACTGCTTAGTAAAATATACAAGATAAACAAACAGTACAAAAGGAAAAATGTAAAGCAGTGCTTACGTGTCCTTATGTGCATTTGCATTTTGAACATTTTAATTTTCTGTTAGTGGCTCTTTAAAGTAACCAGGTAGCCTTAATTATAATAGTAATATTGTTGATTTTAAACTTTTTTTATTTGAAAAATCAACTTGTTTTTATTAAAAAAACGACTAAAGAACTTTATTATACATATTTAACACAGAGATAGAGGTTCACAATTCATATTGCAGCAGACAAATTAATTGCTCTTTAAAAAATAGAAATAGTTCCAGATCTAATGATTATAATGAAAGTTGTTAAACTGGTGACTTGATGTGTGAAAGATTAATTTTTGCACCAGGCAAAATCTGTGTACAAATGCATTCTTGGATGGTCAGATATGCTACAGTAAAAATAGCAGGGTTCCTAATAATTTTGGGGATATTTTGAAGACTGGGTTATTTTAGTATGAAGAGATAGGTAATGAGATACTTGTTGACAGCAGGAGTGCTGTGTGATCATAGGAATGGGTTCCAGATGTGAAATGTTTAATAACAAAAGAAGTACAGCATACAGCAGGAACCATTTGGGCAGTATATGGAAAAAAGAATACCACTTTAGGAATAGGAGTTGTTGAGAATTGTTGGTATTTCTGTATAGTGAAGAACTGGTTCTTCAAAACAGTGTTGAATACAAAGAAAGGAAATTGTACAATAAATCTGGAGCAAGGCGAAGAGCTCAGCGGTGGCAGGTGCAAGGTGGTACTTTCCTTAGTGTCCTGCTGCCCTTACTGCCTGCCCAAATGATGCCCAAGTTAGGAGACAGGTAGGGGACAAGAGGAGTCAGGGAATGTCTGCTTGGTTCCTTTCACCTGCCCCTCATGAATACAGTGCTTCCAAACCAGCCAATGTTGTGTTCATGGGGCAGGGTGCAAAGTGCAAAAAACATACTGACTTGTCCGTTTTTTTGCACTTTGAACCGGGTCATCAGTAAATGTGACCTTCTGTATTAGTAAAGTTCGTATAAAATAGTCATTCATAAAGACACCTTAAAGTACACATACATTACAGCAACACGATCAATGTGAAATATGCACAAGATCAGCAGAATTTCAGTGGAAAATGTGTACTGTTTTACAAAATAAAACAAAAGGGGTATTGCAGTGAAATGGTTAACATTTTGCAGCACAGTGGATTAGTATTGATAAATATTCCTAGTGCACATATGCACTCTGTGAGGGCAGATGTTTGTAAATGCATTTTAGAGTCAAGGTATTGTTTAAAGGCAGCCTGCTCCCAGTTGTATCAGTCCTAAACTCCCTTCATGCCAGTTCTTGCGTAGGCAGAAGTGCCCTATTTATACAGCTGAATGCTGCATTTCCTTGCAACAATAAAATGATGGTTATCATTCAAATAAAAGAAATGTTAAACAATGAGCAGGGAATTTTATATATTTCAGGAGTAAAATGCACTGAAGTGTATGTTTTGTAATCAAGGGACAATCTAAATTAGCTTTGGTTTAAAGGGAACCTGTTCCCCAACCAAATGTGCGGGCTAAAATAAAATTGCTCCCTACCAGCACTAGGACACTGGCACTGGGAGGGAGCTCCTGGTTCGAGTGACTATGTTGGGGCAAATGCATTTGCATAATGAGTGAATGCCGCAACTTGCTCATTATGCCCATGACATCAGAAGATCATTATACACGTGCTCCTCATGACATGGCTGCACGCAAAGGGATCTTTAGCACTAGCGGGGCCAATTTAAAAAAACTACTGTTATCCCCAACCGGAGTGCAGGTTCTGTTAGCCCGAACCTTTAGTTGGGGAAGATATTTTACTACATATAGCACATTATCAGTGATCCCTTATATAGTATGTAAAAAACCTCAGAGTTATCCTTGTTTGCTTTATATTATTAGAGCAGGAGTTGAATACTTAGGAATGGAATAATAATGATTTTTTTTTAAAAGCAAGCAAGCAAGTCTTTTTTTAAAAAATATTAAGAGGCAAATATAACTTTCATCCCTTTCATTGTGAAAACAATGGACGCTTCCCCTTACATTTATGTACCCAAATACATTTAACAGTGCTCGCACATCCCACTGCTTCATCTCAAATGTAATATCATAAGCAACATGGCATCATTTTTTCTAAGATTTATCTATATTTTAGCTTATTTCTGGTCTTTTCCCTGTCTTTAAAATCAAACAGAAAATGTCAGTCATAAGCACTGTAGAAAAGGATGCACTAGGACTTTTTGTATCATAAAATTTCTCCCTAAGGGGTAAATACTGCTCAATTTCTCAGTAACTCTAAAGACAAGAATGCTCAGTTCCATTCTTATATATGTGAAATTCTGAGATGATTCAGGTGCCATGGCAACCAAACTGGCAATGCTAACAGGGATACATAAAAAATTAATAAAATTAAATCTATGTGCATTTTGTTTTTTCTCCCCTGCCCTATCTTCATAATAACAAGTGCATATTTCAGTTAGGCATGTTTTAATTAAACCTTAAACACACCATTGTCCCCCTTTCTTTTTAAACTGTATTCAGAGCTTGTGAGCATCACATGCCTTGAATTTAAGTATTGTTTTAGCAGCACTGATAAACAAGACAAGGACACAATGAAGGTTTACTAGCAGTAACATACTGGAAGGCATTAGGAATTTTCTTCATCTATGCATGAAGCTGCCTGTAGGCAAAGTGTCATTTTGCAGCTGATATAGGCATATATGAAAGGTACAGTTAAAGGTTTGCTTAACAGTTACTTTGAAAAAGTGCTGTTTTGAAATAATTGCAATTCAACAAATTGTTTTATAAAGATGCAATTTTTTATTTTTAAAAAGAGGCTTTAAGAGGCCTATCTAATCAGTCACCAAATAGGTTGCCCTATCTGAATCAGTTCAAAGCTCTTCACTCCCAAGCGTTGGCCTAGTTTATGTTCCTGTGCAATTGCCTAGTTAAAGAGACATAGGGCACATTTACAATCATAACTGCAGGTGTGCAAAAATAGTCATTGTATGAACTGATGCCATTCAATAAAGATACTTGTGTCCTTGCACTACTGCATACTGTAGTTGTACTTGACACCACTACATCATCCCACCTTCTGTTGTCAATTGCCTTCCAGTGTGTCTATTGTGTCTTGGAGGAGGCAGTATCAACAGGGTTCCCCCTGCATACAGCATCAATGGATGAAGCATTTGCCTTATCAAGCAAAAACAGATTTTGATTGAGAAGATGCAATCCCTATTACAATTTTGTTTAGCACAATTGTGTTTTGATCTTTTAGATGCAACTTCCCCTGGTGGGTACAATTACATCAAATAATATCAAATGCATTATTAAAGAAAATGGGTTTAAACCTCTAGCATTGTTTGTTAGTGCTAGCCAGATACTTGACTTGGGACAGATTATTCTAATTCTATATAATCTCATTATAACTGTACATTCTGGTGTGAATAATTTGGTTTGGACTTTTAAAGATTGAAGCATTCTGCATTAAAGCAAATCTGTAAACAGTAGGTCAAGGAATTATTTGGTTGATAGCTAATTTTATAGCATTGGTCATTGCAAGCAACTTGTTACTAATCAACTTCCCTCAAAAGGTGATCACACAGTTAAAGAGGTAGTGCACCTTAATGGTAACTTTTAATGTATTATAAATGTGCTTTTCTTTGCAACTATTTAGTCAGCCTTAATTGTTTTTATTCTTTATAGTTTTTCTTCTTTCTCTCTTTCAAGCTTCCATGTGGGCGTGAATGATCCAGTCAGCCAAAAAATATAGCTACAGATGTATTGTTATTATTAATTTTATCTATCTTTCTATTCAGGCCCACTCCTATTTATTGTTTAGTTTGTCAAACCACTGCCTGGGTGTTATGATAAATCTAGATAACTGCCGAAAGAAAAGATATATAATTTAAATGTCAAAATAAATAAATACATAAAAAATGAAGACCAGCTGAAAATGGTCTCAGAATATCAGTCTACCTCTAACTAACGTTAATTTAAAAGTGATCTACCCTTGCCTTTCACAAGCTCTGAATCAGACCCTAGAAAACCCCTCCTTTGTGATGAGCAATTTTTTTCGCCAGGTATGGATGCAACACTACCAAATCCCACATAAACTACAGAACCATCATATTATATTCAGTATTTGTTTGTACCATATTTTTTTCAAATATACATCTGCTGTCTCCTAGTTATAACCCACCAGTATAAAAAGCCACTTTCTGCTCTTCAAAGGCCTTTGTCCTTGTCTTTATTGTATGCTACAATTCATTTTTTGCAATTTCATGAATATGTAATTTCCAACCCCAAACACTCTATATCAAGCTGTCAAGTCTGCAAGCTCTCCCAAACTGCACCCAAAATATTATATTTACAGCAGATGTATTTAATATGTTGGTACATATATATATATATATATATATATATATATATATATATATATATATATATATATATATATATATATATACAGTAAATATCTATGGTTTCTCACTAGTGATGGCGCTCACAGGGTTTCACACAACTACATCCAAGTAATTTTCAAAAAGGTTTATTGAACCAACGTTTCAGTCCCACACAAGGACCTTTCTCAAGGAAATATATATATAATGTATATATGTATATATCTCTCTCTAATGTAAACATTTAATTGTATTCTGATTTTTATTTTTGCATTGTATTTATAAACTGTATAATAATTTTATGGAAACGATTTATTTTTAGAAGTAATGTATAAATAAATGTAAATGCATTCATTTATCAACTTGTTTTTTCAAATATACAATTTTGCTACTGATAATACATTTTAATGTAAATATATGCTTTAAAATGAATGGTTGAAACTGTGCTCATAGCACAGCTTTAGGGCAATCTCTACTGGGAATGTACACAGATCACCAGAGAGAAACACGCATAAGGAATGCACAATGGGCTTTACTTCTTTTCTGTTGTATCACTAGCTCAAATAGCACCAAAACACACATCATCAAAAGAGGTCTGCTGGATATTGTAAAATATTAAAAAGTAATGTAATTCAAAAGAAACTTGCTCAGAATAATAACTGTTTGGCAAAAGGTTGTTGTTTTTAGTGTTCATCATTCCTCAACAATGATAAACTTTTCCCCACACATACAAATTTTGTTTGGATTTTTTTTTTAGTAAAGTAAGTGGTTGGTGGTTAGTTAGGTGGTATTTATTAACAACTAACATTTTTCTCATTATATTAAACATAAAAAGTCTTTCAGATGAGCCATAACTAATAATCATGCTTTTTTAGAAGCATCCCCATGCTCTGCCGTTTTTAAAGCCTTTTTTTTTAAAAAAAAAAAGAAAGGCAGTAGACCCAACAATAAAATTAATGGAAACATTCATTAATTCCACTGCATTCTTGGCACAAGAAAAAATGGGCATTTACTATAATGCATTTTTGGCTCAAGAAAAAAAACATGGTTAAGAATGCCCATTGACTCCCAACACATTTTGCACAAAAAAAGTTCACAATTCATTTTGCGTTTATGGCAAAGTTAAACTGTACAGAATTGCTCATTGCTATTAAGTGACTAAAATATTTTTTGAAACAGTATCTATTTTTTGAGTACTTACGAAATACTAGATATATATAAATATTTTTTTTTTTAAACATGGAGTTCTAAAATCTATATAATCTATATAATCAATGCTGTACATGCTTTAGTATTTTTTGATCATTTCTGTTTTAGCTGTAAGAAACTATGTAAGCTACATACATTGCAAGGGCATTATGATAGTCAGGGAGAACAATGTTAGTGCTGCCTTGCACAATTTAACAGACACAGCTATCTGATCCAGTACGTGACTGCACAGAATTTAAAGATACTGAGAGTGCAAGCACATTTTTTTTAGTAGTATTCTATTATTTCATTATTGTACTTTTTTAAACACCAAAGGGCACAAATATATAGGCTTTATATGCAAAACAACAGATGGTAAACAGTTCTAGAAACAAAATAAGTGCTTGTCTTTTTTTGTACCTATGCTGATGCAGTTAGTAACAGTCAGCTCTCAAGTAAGAACACTAAGCAGTCAAGTATTATTTAACTGAAAATGTCCCACTTACTTTATTAAATTATGCATTTGGGGATGGGAGGGTAGCTTCAATAATTTGTTATATATTTTACACACCCTAAATGCATCTTTTTTTCTTATACAGGTATGAGACCTGTAATCCAGAATGCTTGGGACTTTAGGTTTTCCAGATAAGGGATCTTTCAGTAATTCGGATCTCTATACTTTGTCAACTACAAAATCATTTAAACATTTATTAAACCCAATGGGATTGTTTTGCCTCAAAAAATCATTTTTAAAAATTAGAATTGATTTAAATGAAGTCTATGGAAGAAGGCCTTCAAGTAATTCGGACCAAGATTCTTGAGAAAGGGGTGAAATAAACATTATCATGCAAGCTGTTATGTACCCACTGGTGACTTTTCCATTAAAAATGAATAAAATATGCATCTCAAACATTGATATATCTGCCCTTATGTTTTATTTTTCTTCCAAATCCTTTGGTTCTCAAAAGGCCATATACTACTGTTCTGGTGGCTTATACTTCATGTGAACAGAAAGGTTATCTGACAACCCATTCCTCCCCACTACTCTCCTTATCTCACTCCTGTTTATTCTTAATACATAGATTGAAGAATGTAAAAAATAAACCAAGCAAATAAATCATTTATTGATTAGAGAATTTGATTTTAGAAGGGAGAACATATGGAAAATATGATTATTCACAAAAAATTATTTTAATCAATCAATACGTTATATGCAGTATTCACGTCTTATCTTTGATGCACTTGTATCATTGCACTTTGGGAGTTCAGTTAGACTTTTATGAATATTGGAAATTCACACATGGCTGAAAATGCCTAAATGCTTGATAAGAGTCAAGTGTGCAATTCAGCAAATGTTTTTTTCTGTATGTTCTTGGGATTAGGATAAGTGAAGTGGAAAATATGTACAACCTAACATTTTCTTCATAATCTGCTGAGTAAACAGACTGTCAAAAGTGTATCATTAAAGAAGAGTTCTAGAAGAAAAATAGCCGAATTGACTGTTTTTATTTAGCATATTAGCATTTTAAAAAACATATTTACCGTAAGTAGGCAAATTAACTTTCAGTAACATGTAACTATCAGAATTTGTATTCAGTGTCCAGTATGAATATTGTATGTATAAAATCATGGATCTGTTGTCTAAAACACTCTCTGAAAATGTTCACAAATGTTCAAATTAAATTGAAATCTTTTACTAACTTTTCTGCAATTTCTATCAGATTATTTTGTATTTTTTTCCCCCCACATCAGCTTGGCATACCTTTCTACACAGTACAATTCCAGGAACACAAAAAGTCAATATAATTTGCATTCCAGTGGGGTAAAGCTTGGGATCTATAGTTATTTGCAAACATTGAAAATGCAGTTTGTGTTTTCTTGAGCATAATTTCCTAACACAGTGTTTAAAGTCAAAAGCCAGCAAAACAACTTCAACTTAAAAATGGTGAAGGAAATAATACATAACAAAAGGGACATAAAAGTGATAATCACAGCACAGTGACTTGGTAGGGGGGCACATAGTCATAACTGTTTGCTTTTGAATTTGGCCTGCATGCTAGAAACAATTGCAAACTCACTGAACAGTTATGTACCATGTGGCCCCCTTCCAGTCTTTGACTAAAAGTGGCCATACACGGGCAAATCTGCCCATGTATGGGATGTTGCAATGGGCCTCCCCAATCAATATCTGGTCAAAATATCGTGCTGATATTGATCGGGCAGGTTTGATTTTCCTTTTCTGATCGAGGACCACATCAGCTAGTTAATGCGATTCTCATCATGTCGGCACCCATTGCCATTGCTTTAATCTGATCGTTTGGACCAAAAAATGGGATTATCCTGATATCGCCCTGCCTTTGGTGGGCATATCGGAGAAAGATCTGCTCAAGTTAGTGAGATATAAAGCAGGAAGTAGGGGTTTGTTCTTTTATGTTAGACATCTGCTCCAGCCTTTAAAGTTATAATTATATATTTGGCTAACTAACTATATAAGAAACATTTTTTTATTTTGCCTAGGCATTCTATTTATCCAGTTTTTATTTTTACACTGAACTGTTATATACATATACTGTTTACTTTGAACCAGAGCTGATTTCAGCTTTTACCACTGACTGTATATGGGAGACAGTACTGTACATAGCACAATATAGCTAAAATCCACTAACAAACCATCATATTTTCTGTCCAACAGCTTCCAGCATGCCATTATTAAATATAGGCATGCTGGAGAGATACAGAGCACATTTAAAATATGCACACATACAGTATTGTCTCATCTGGCAAAATACCAATACCCAACACATCATATGCGTACAATATCCACCATCACTACACCTCCACATTTTATAACATGGTTTATTAAATAAGATTCATCAAATACCCAACAGGAACATTTTACAGTATATTGGTCAAAGTCTTAGAAAGGGGACTAAACACCACAAATATACTTGGACAAATAAAAAACTAGGCACTTGAGTAAGAAATTAGGACAGTCAGGACAATTTAAGATTGGACAATGAAAGGGAAATATGGGTCTGGAAACTATGCTATGGATGTAAGTTAGAATGAAGCAGTAGCCAGATAATAACACTTCAGCCCTTAATTTCACCCATTCCGAATTGAATGCAGTTTTTCCTACTCATGCAGAAACCCTGGAGCTACCACCACCTCCAGAACAGGAGGTAGCTCTAGGGTTCTGCAAGTGTCCTGCATTAATGGCACAAAAGCTGGTCATTTTTTTTTCCCAAAAGAGGTCATGCCAAATAAAGAGAATAGCTGATAAGCGCGTGATGCCCCCTGATGAAGGTTCCTATATGGAATTGAAACGTTACACAAACATAACATTGATTTTGCTTAATTTACATTTGGTTTAAATAGTCCAATAGTTAAATAGTGCTGTCAAGTTGATGTGATATTTACTTTGATGAGGACTGGCACCCAGGGTCTTCAGTTGAACGTATGGTTGTCCCCTCCATAAGTTGTTTTTATACATACTTATACCTGTATATATACATTTCCCCCCGCCCCCAAAAAAAAAGCTGATCAAAAGTTTTTTCCCAAAACAGGTCATGGTTTATACAAACCATAATTGTACAATGTTTGCAAGACTAGGATTTAGTTTTTCTTGAAGCTATATGGTGGAGTGCTGTGATAATTACAAAGTATATGATACACGCCATACCTACAGTTAATGCACCCAACTGTTTTTAATTGAATCATGGGATGTATCTTTATTTTAGATATATAGATGATAGATCTTTGGTGCATTTTTGAAAACTTCACTGTCTTACAGTTCTTTTTGTGTAATGGTTTCTTTTGTGCACTTTGTACAGGCCACTGTAATGCAAACTCTTGATACGGTTGACCTATGCCTATAGGGAAACATGGTGGTGGCTTCTTTTAATTAGCAAAGCCTGATCATCTGATTAAACTAAATTGAAATGAAAAATGCAGGCAATTACTAAGGGAAAACTACTTTTAGTCTTCTAAATCTGAAGCTTTGGTGAAAATTCATATTTCAGCAGGACAATAACCCCCAAAGTAACAATGGTGGAAAAAGTCTTAAAATGGCCTAATCAAAGCCCAGCTCTCACTCCATCTAAAAATCTGCCTGAATCTTCCAGAGCATCAGACGGATAAACCTCTCAGCCCTCTAACATTGCACCTTCTTCAAGCGGCTAAAGCCCTCATACCAGTGAAATGGAAGGACGTCACTCCCCCCACTTTTAAAGAATGGGTCTCTAGGGTTGAGGAGATTAGGAAGTTAGAGGAACTGACATATATTATACAGAATAATAGCTCTAAATATTGGAAAGTCTGGTCACCCTGGATACTAGATCTCAACCAACTAGTCAAATCAAGTTAGTTCCACTTTCCCTTTCCTCTGTAACCTTGCATATACAGTCTGATTCCCTTTCTATTGCTATACTCTACTAGACAATGCTCATGATCCTGGTTCACGGTTTACGAACTCTCACATTAATGATTAAGGAATGACCATGCCTTTATTCCTGTTCCATGGACAACTCCAGTAGAAGGAATTACTGTTTTAGATATGACTCGTTTTCTTTGCTTGCTTGATGACTCTGTATGTGACATAATCATATTTGCTTGCATTTCCCTCCTCCCCTCCCCTCTTCTTTCTGTACCCCTACCTTCCTCCCCTTTGTTTGAAAATCAATAAACAGAGAATTTACAAAAAAAAAATCTGCCACTATTTAAAAGTCAAGATGCACAAATGTCTTAATCTGAATAACTTAAAATAAATATGTCTGAAAGAACAGACCACATTCAGTATGGAAAAAAAATTGCACTTTTTATTCAATAACCCGTTGTAGGAGATGAGAAATACAAGGTAATACTGATTATCTGTTTGTTGTAAAAGTAAAGCAATCAGATTTGCAATTGGAATTATGTAATGATCTGTAGTATAAGATGTTTCCCTAATGTAGAACCAAAGCCCACAAAAATGGATTTTGTTATCACTGGTTTATGTTTTCAAAACAATGGCACTTCTCTTACAGCCTGTATAAAACCTGTGATCATTCATGAGTGCTAATTGAATGGCGTTTGTGTGAGTGAGAATATACAGACAGAAGGAAAGCAAGAAGGCGGGGGTGGTGTAAAGGAGTTTTTTGGTGAACTTTTTTCTTCACAGAAAGATCATAATTAATATGTTCTAAATATATATTGAGCCTTTTGATCAGTAAAATTGATGTTATTATATACTATTGCCTTTAAAATTTGTTAGGGATAGAGGTGGGGCAGGCAATGTCTTTCACTTTCTATTCAGTACTTCCTAGATATCACTGCATTTCCCACTTTCCTCCTTCCTATTCACCATCTTATTGCGTAGCCAGTGCATGAGCAGTGGTGTCAGGTCCCCTATTCTGGCTAATAAACAATATTTTCTGATGATGCAAAGCTTGCTTTAATAACAGTGTCTACAAAATGGCAATATTTAAATAATGTTATAGTGTATGTTAAGTAAATTTTGCTTAACTAACTTCATAATGTAGGATTTGTAATAATATCTTATGGTGACAGGTTTCCTTTAAATTACAATAAAGTATCAATCTGATTTTGGGAAGTGCACAATTCTGCAGATGAAGTAGGTTAAAAAGACAAAGACTGTATATTTTAGCATACTGTATATAATCATTTAAAATGCTATATGCTGTGTAACTACACTGATAAATCTATCTCCCCTCCTAATTGTTCACCAATAGGAACTACAAAACACAAATGTTATCTACATTATTGGTATATTTTTTTGCAGGTGCTTTTTTATGAAAATTAAAATGCTGAGTGACATTTTGTGCCACCGCTATGTTTTTTTTTTCCTTTCAGGATAAATGCATTTTGGCAGATGAAGCATTTTCTGAAAACATTGGTGGTTATAACAGCTTTGTGGATGATGTTTTTCTTTTAATCAAGGACAGAAGAAAAATGTGCAATTAACATTCATTAGTTAAAGGGAATGCACAAATTTGCATACTTTAATGTGCCATAGATTGAGTGCAAACTTGGGCTTATGCATTGGTTAGTGCAAACAGTACTGTGAAATGATGCACAAGTTAGTTGTACAATGGGTCTTCCATGTAATTCCTACATAGCTGCTTATATTGCACTGCAGGGACAACTTGCACACCCTTGTGATAGTGATTTTATAAATGAGCCTAAAGACATGTTAAAATATTTAAAATATTTGTGGTTTGACTCAGTACTAGGTCACCATTAGAGTTTGAGCCTTTAAAATGCAGTGAGTTCTAATAAATTGTAGACAAAAATTGTAAACATGTGTAAGACAGGTGTGAAAATGTGGGTTCTGCTGTCATTTACCTTCCTGTGGGAAGGGGGTGGAATGTTTAGCCATCCAGAAAGCTAAAGTGATTTCTGATAAAGGACCTAGTTCTTTATAAAGCAAACTGACTGGATATAGCATTTAAGGGTTGCAGAAGAGTTGGTAGAGGCATTCAGTATTCTACTTCCTACTAACATCTGCCACATACACAGTTCTGCGTCTAGAAGGTTATATTAGCTCTCAACTATAAAAGGGAACACTATAGTGCTATCAATCATACCGGTATATATAGTTATCAAAATATTTCAAGGACAAAAAAAATGATGATGAAGAATCACTTTCCTGCTATGATCTTAGCTTTAACCTGTACCTGTATAAAGCAAAAGCATGGGATTTAGCATTTCTCAATAAAATATCAGCAGTACAATTCTTCCAAATCTGTTTTGTTAGAACTGAAGGCCTTTTAGCATGTCGGGGCTATAATCACCTAAAAACAAAGATGCTTATGTTTTCAGGGAATAATCCCTCTGTTGTGCTTTAAATTCCCTGATTGCCATTAGGTATAATGGAATTCCGGGTGTTTTGTTTGTATATATTTTGCCTGGGAAAAGCACAGAGATCAAAACACCCAGTGTGCCATTATCTTAAAAGACAAAATTAGTAGAGCAGTCAAAATTAGCATTTGAATGTTTTCAATTTCCATCTTGGTCTGCAGTAAATCTAGGCCTTCTTTCTATCAAAAACAAAGACAAAAATATACTTGTCTTTCACAATCTATATAGCAGTCTAGAGACCATAAACAGTGTTGATTATGCATGGATATTTAATCCATACAATGAATACCTATTTGTTACTTTTTCCTGTGCTATTTGGTTGTATCCAGAGACATATATTGGCTTGTTTAACTTATATACATTATATACATTCTATCAGCATCTACAGTGTTAAAACAGCAACTAGTAAATTAAGCATCTAAGCAAGTTGAAATTCCCAGCCTGTCAGGACTTTTCTCCTAGGATACCAAAGCAAAGTTCAGCTAAACAGCACAATTAATTCAAGATCACTTTGTAATATAATAAAACAGAAGAGAAAAACACAAACAAATATACACAGACACACATAGAATGAAGGAGACTGAGCCTCTATAATCCAGAGGAATTATTGATGGTTTCTGGAAGCAAAATTTATATTCTAGTATTGTTTCCTTTGCTTACTGGCATACTTTTAATGAATCAGCATGAACAATAATACTTAACGGAATAAGCATTAAATGCTACACAGGTTTCTTTATTTGTTTAAGGAATTTTAGTGCATGAGTTTCATGAAGAAAATTAAAAAAATGATATTATATTTTTTTCACTGTTCTTGGGAGTAAATGCTTTAGCGAGACTATTTTATCAGCAAAATAAACACCGTGGAATGATTAGTAGCACTGTAATGTTTCCTAAAATATGCTTTGAATTACTCTTCAGCTTTTACAATGCTTTTCTCCACTCCTCCTTTCTTTTTCATTTGTTCCCTTTATTTCTATGAACCAGTTTGCTGTGATTAATCCCTACATTCAGGTTTTTTAGTAGCGTGGGCTATATTTTGGGTGCACTATAACCAAACAAAATTCCACAAATTTCTATTCTACATTTCTTATTAAAATTTTGAAGTCAATCATAACATAAACTTTCAGCAGATAGGGATAATCTAGATATCTGGAAATCTTAAAGGAAGTTGCTCCCATCTTTCTAAACAGGTAAGAACAGTTGATCCGAGGTGGATCAATACAAGTGGGAAGAACAGAGACTATCACTGGGGGTGTCTCACTTAATGAGAAACACTAAACAGGTTCTTGCAGGAATGCAATACAGCAGGGGTGCCCAAAAGGTAGATCAGGATCTACCAGTAGACCTTCATCTGGTGATTAGTAGATATCAAGACACTGTCCACAAACAGCTTGTCTTAATCATCCTCCTGTTTCATTCTTTTCATTCAGATATTTTTTATGTTAAGGTTACAGGAGAAATAGTTGTTTGTTGAATATAGCAATATACACTTTCCTATTAATCAGTAGTTAAGAAATATTTTCCATGGAACATAATGCTAACAATGCTTTTATGGATGTAGATCATAATGGCACAACATCACTAAAAGTAGACCTCACAGTAACGCAAAGTAAAGTAAAATATGGGCACTCCTGCAATACAAGTATGTATGCATGGGACCTGGGGTTTTCCAGATAAAGGATCTTTCCATAATTCGGATCTTCATATCTTAAGTCTGTTAGAAAACCAAGTAAACATTAAATAACCCAATAAGGATTAATTATTTAGGATCAAGTACAAGGTACTGTTTTATAGAAAAAATAAATCACTTTTAAAAATGTGGATTATTTGGATAAAATGGAGTCTATGGGAAACAGCCTTTCGTAATTTGGAGCTTTCTAGGTTTCCGGATAATGGATTCCATAGCTGTATACAGAATTAATTTTTAAAATGAAAATATGAAAAGAATAGGTCTTAGAATTTAAGCCTCCGAATTTGGGATATTGTTAAAATCCAAGCATCATAACAAATGAAAGTACGGGGAAACTAAATTAAAAACGTACGTTAAATTCAGATTTTAATATGTTATGAAAACTGGACATTTCTGAAATTGCTATTTAACTGGTGTCATAATTGTATTTTACAAGGCTTTTAAAAAGTTTAGATACAGGTATGGGACCTGCTGAGGTCCTGGGGTTTTCTGGATAATGGTTAGAAATTTCATGGTTAACATGATAGACCAGGGTGTATTTATCCCATGAGCCACAGTGACAAAGTATCATTATCTGGTAGCAAAATTGTAAGTTCCCCTAGAATTGGGCTGCTGTTCATACTGTATGTGAAACAGGGTTACGGATGTTAACATGGGATGTACAACAGACCATCTCATCTCACATATTATTTACAGTAAGTGTTGTTACAATATACTGAAGCTTCAGAATGTGCAGTACCATTTGTTCTGAGAGAAAAAATAGATAGAACTGATCTGTGACTTTTATTTTTAACATCACTACTTGTTTGGTCTAGTGGGAGGCTTTAGCAGCACATGGCTTACTGTTCACATCTTTCAACTCAAATGCAAGTATTGATGCTTGTCTTTCTTTCTTTGAACATTTTGTGTTATTTCAGCGTTACGGGTGAGAATGTAATAATAGTACAGGTGCCAGAAATGACTACATTCTGAAGATTAGAGCAATTGCATCATATTTTAATGCATCAGCTATAATTGGGTCTGGTGCAATGCAAATAATTTCTGTAATTATGCTGTAATTGTGGGAAAAACATGTCAAATTGCATTTGAAATTGTACTTTGTACACTGTGCTTGTGCTTGTAATCAAACCCTAATATCCCCCCCCCCAGTATACTGTAGGTGCAATATGTATCTTTGCAACTGCTTAATATTCATCTGTACATAAGCAATGTGGTTCATTCATTTTCTCATAATGGTTACTTGTAAAAATGGACAACCATCCTTTGACCACAAAGTCTCTTAAAAGTTTAATAAAAATGCAATGTAATTGACTAAATGTACTGTATATATACACTGTACTTAAAGGAGTAAGGGGATCTATAAGATAAGGACTCATTAGAGGTCATTCAAGTCCACTACCGCAGTTTTGACCTTTGAATGTGGGAAGCACTGTTTGTAAACCTCTACTTTAGTACTTTAGTACTTTATAAAATAATATACATATTACACTGTATATGTAGGCTGTTAGTTTAGCAATGTTTGCAGCCCCAAATTTGTTATTTTGCATTACCATATAGTTAATATAAAATAAAGAAAGCAAACCAACCAAGAATCTAGCTAAAGATGTCACAAATGTAGGAAATGTACATTTCAGAGGTTAAAATGATATACAAAATTATCACAATACGGTCATTTTATTGGCCCAGACAATCAAGAACCATATAAGAAAATGTTTTTTAATGTAAGTCCTAAAAATCAGCAGTTTATGGATGGTGTGCTGGATATAACAACTAAATATTTTCTGGGCAGAACTAGTTCCCAGCCTTTGTTAGCAAAACAACAAAATAGAAAAATATACTTACGATTTCAATGTTCCTTATTAATCATTTACATGTCTTTATATAAGATAACAATACATGGGGGCAAATTCACTAACGGCGACTGCTTCGCCACACTCCACGCCACTTCACTAGGCGCAAATTCGTTACCACTGTGCTAATTCACTGAAATGCAAAGTTGCGTCTCAGTAGCCTAATGCTGGCAAATTTTTTTCGCTAGTGTTATTTTGGCAGTGTGAGCATTTTATAGCAAATTTTCGATTGCGTTCATTTCTAACCTAGCACTCTTGCGCTTAGGTTAATTTGAATAGGGCATGCACTTATAAATCGTATGGACGTCTTTAATAGTAAAGTGGTTGCAATTTTTTGAAGTTGCCACTTTTTAAAACAAATTTACAACAATGAGCCATAATAAAGACAGAAGAGATACTCTAATACATAGACATGACTAGTGATGGGCGAATTTGCGCCGGCGGCGTCTCGTTTTTGACACTGGCCTCTGTTTTTTTGATGCCGGCATCCCTTTTTTTTCGACGCCGGCGACAAATTTTGGACGCTGGCGAATTTTCGCCAGCGAATTTTTGTGGGCGTTTCGCAAATTTATTCGCTGGAGGCGAATCGTGCGAATTCGCACCGGGCAAATAAATTCGCCCATCACTAGACATGACCCCACCCTTATATAAATGTGGCATGCCCCTCAAATTAGTTAAAAATTTGTTCACACATAAGTCTTTAAGAGTTTGGACTTTTGAACGCCATCCCGCTTTGAAAAAAGAAAATTCGCCAGCTTTTTTGACAATTTTAATGCACACAGGATTGAAGAAGATTTTGCTTCATTTATCAGTTTGCCTGGTCTGAGGTGGCGAAGTAAACTCTGGCGAAAGAGGTAACGTTCAGTAAAATTCAAACGGTACCAAATTTGCAGAGCAACAACCGTTTGCCAGAGCGAAAAGTCACTTGACGATAGAGTGCGAACGAATGCTAGTGACGGTCTCATTCAATAACGAATGGTCCTCTATGCCTGGATGCAGCCTATGGGACTCTCCCATTTTCCTTTCATAAACACAGGCTGCTCAATGCAGGCAGTGCAGTGTTTATCAGGGAAATTCAGAATTCTGCTTTTTGTTTAGGGGTTGGTGCAATCTGCAGAAAATAGGGTGGATTGCTCTAGTTTTATTGCATTTTGCACCCTGAACTTATTGTGTATGGTGTATAATTTTTCCTGATCATAATCTTTTTTCTTCATTTTATATTGCAGTATAAGGGCTGTTAAAAGAAAGCTGATGCATGGGTAGAAGCTGAATTTATAATTTATATACAGACAGAGGGCAATTGTTATCTGAGATTTTCACATGCCTGTGGATTACACATCCATCTTCTATTATAAAGTATAGTCTGTGTCTGACCTTTGCTGCTGCCATTGATAATGCACAGATGAATTCAGTACAGGTATGGGAAATGTTATCCAGAATGCTCAGGGCCTGCGGTTTTCCAGATAACAGATCTTTCCGTAATTTGGATCTTTATACCTTTAATCTAGTAGAAAATAATGTAAATGTTAAATCAACCCAATTGACTGGTTTTGCTTCCAATAAGGATCAATTATATGTTAGTTTGGAGCAGGTACTGTTCTGTTATTACAGAGAAAAAGTAAATATTTTTTGGATAAAATGGAGTATATGGGAGATGACCTTTCCATAATTCAGAGCTTTCTGGATAACAGGTTACGGATTCCATACCTGAATTTGGTGGCTGGAATCTATAGTTCCAGAACACATAGAGAACTGAAGGTTAGTTATCTGTGCATAAAACGTAAATGCTAAGTTAAATAAAACACAACAAGCAATAAAGTAAGAATTAAAACAACATAGTTTATCTGATCTTCCTAACCAAATTTGAGATGTCTTGAGTTTACAGACAAACCTAATATTGTAATTCATGGTTTGCAATGATCCCTAAGCTTAGCTTCTCAAAAGCATACCAGAGAACACTGAGCATGTGTGGTGTCCTGATACTTCTAATACAATCCAAAATGGTGAGCTCCTACAACACCACTGAAGGACTGGATTGTTACTTTTGGGCTGCTGAACCTTTAGGTTGATGCAGTAAGGTCAGTATCTAAAATACAGCATTTGTAGCCATTTTTGTTTTTTGGGTTTGGTTCTCCTTTAATATTGCATGTCACCATGCCACAGTAGACCTCACATATGGACAAATGTGCAAACTCAAATTATATCAACTACATTGTTCTACTAGCTTAGGTGTGCATTATATGCAGTTATCGGTGTAAGCTAGGTAGATAAAAAGGGCAATTACTGTTATTATTTATTATGTGTCACATATATAGGGCTGACACGTTTTTTCTATTATCATATAAAACACTGAAATCTTTTTACTGTGTTGTCATAAAATTATAATGGTTTACACCTCTTAGGAATTCTTTTAGGCGAAAACCCTCAAGTACTGTATATTGTAAAAACACTTTAGTAAATCGAAGAACAAGTTACGCTTAGGAAAAAATAAACAGCCAGAATATATGGTTTGTCTCAAACCTGATTTTTAATTTAAGTAGGAAAATAGACAATAACCCATTTTACTCAAATTCACCCAAAACAAAATATATGACCAATTTAAATAAATCATGTAGTGTACTTCAACCAAAACGCAAACTTAAATAATTCCTCATCATGAAGAAACATATTCACCTTCTAATACTGGAATCTGAATATTAGGAAATTGTGCACACGATACTTATACAACTGAATAGATACAGAGAGATGTTATCATTCAGAGCATAGATTTCACGATTCCCTTATGATACAAACTCATGGATTCTTCAAGACATGGTGTGCTTCTCTGCCTTGCATTACTTTTTCTTTTCCTTGCATGCGGTTTTCCCAGTTGTGTCTGCACACAGACATCAATGAGACAGAGAGGGAAGAATGTATGTATCTGAAATTCACTGAGAGAGACCTGTGAAGTTCTGCTGTTGCTCTATGAATACTTTATACCTTCTCAGCCGGTCATTTTTCTCTGATACATTTTGTCATTTAGTTACTGGAGTAAATCTAATTTATATGAATTTAAATTATTTAAATACAACCATGTGCATCCCAGATGTTCAATATTCTATTGTTATTCCATACAAATATACTATAATTGTGAACAATTCATTTATATTTTTGTACACCTAAATAAATTGACAAAGGGTTATATTGTTGTTTGGTTCAATGCAATCGCATCCTGTAGTTGCCTCCAGACATTAAAGGGCATATTTTTCAAGGGTCGAATTGAAAACTAAAATTTTTAGGTTATTTTAGTATAAAAAAATAACTAGTATAAACTAGGGAGTAGTCAAAATTTTAACAGAATTTGAAAAAAAATTGAAAATTGATCATGTACTATCTCTTTAGAAATTCCACTTTGACTATTTGCCATCTAAAACCTGCCAAATTGCTGTTTTAGCCTATGGGGGACCTCCTAGAACCAATTTGGAGTCATTTGGTGAACTTTGAAAATCAACGTTTTTTGGGGAAAAAACTTTTAATCAAATACAGTCCGAATTTGATACGAATTATCGAATGCAGCCTATTCACCCAATGTTAAAAAATGTAATTTTTTTTTATTTGAATTTCGAGTTGATGGGAGTTTAAAATAACTCCCATCAACTCGAAATTCAACCCTTGATAAATCTGCCCCTAAGTGCTTTCATTGTGAATGTAGATGTGAACCCTGGTTCAAATCTCAGGGTCAAATGCTTGTCACCTCAGACAAGCTATTTTATTTCTTGTAGTCCCAGCATACTTAATGCATCCAAAAAAGGTTGCCTTAATTGTTGCAAAGTGCATTCTGTCCTCTGAGACCAAAGTGCTACATAAATCAAATATTGTTACTTATTCCATTGGGAATTGTGTTTTTACATTTTCCTGAAACCAAGTAGCACACTAACTTAAGACATCAAGGGCTGTGTTTCCAACATAAATGGAGAAAATAATTATTGGTATATTTTTTCGAATAAAGAAAATAGAATACAAAATATTACCCCACAGCAGGCAATCACTCAAGTCTTTCTTCAAAATCATTTTAAACTGAGGAGCTTGCGCAATAACTCAACTATTACATTTTTATTATCGCACAAACTATGAAAGGAAAAAAAACAGTTTAGTGAGAAAATGTGTGACATATGTAGATATCTTGTAACTCCATGTTACATGGACCTGATAGCATTGGAGTAATATATATTACTTGCCTCATGCCATGGATGTGTTCACTTATTCTTAATTGCCTGTAGTTGCAGCAGTAGTAAAATTAACCAATGCGCTTAAAACATCACAAAATTAGGTTTTAGCACCATATAATGTAATTACAAAGAAATTAAATAGGCAATACAATCATTGCATACCATCATTGAAGCCTCTGAGAGTTGTTGACACATGACATTTACAGTCTTATGATACCAGAAGATACCTTTCACATAAGTACAAGCAAAAATGCTGTTAAAATATAATTATTACTGCTAATAATAATGATATTGTGCTCTTTGGTATGTAATATATTTTAGTACAGGTATAGAATCCATTTTCCGGAAATCCGGTATCCAGAAAGGTCCGAATAACGGGAAGGCCATCTCCCGTAGTCTCCATTTTTAAAAATGATTTCCCTTTTCACTGTAATAAAAAAAATGCCTTGTATTTCATCCAAACTAATATATAATTAATCCTTACCAGTGGTAAAACAACCATTAGGTTGAAATAACATTCAGAGGCATATTAATATTAGTCCAACAGTAAGGACCAGTATGGACTTAACTATAGCTTGTTTTGCAATACAATCATCAAGGTTTACTTTTACTATTGTCCTAACCACAATGCATTCCTTGCTATAAAAAAAATGCAAAAAGTAATGTTTGACCTATTATTCTGGAAAAGGAACCTCTATGGTATTAGTCAGTGTTCAGAAATACATCAACTGTGCAAACTAACTACACTGGTTTTAGATTTGGTACACTTGCACAGAAAAGCATTCTACCTAATGGGAAATTGTACTGTACCTGAAAGTAGTCTTTCATTCCTGGCACGTGTAATTCTTTAGCTAGTGCATACTTTATTTACACACAC
This sequence comes from Xenopus laevis, assembly GCF_017654675.1. Taxonomy (NCBI): domain Eukaryota; kingdom Metazoa; phylum Chordata; class Amphibia; order Anura; family Pipidae; genus Xenopus; species Xenopus laevis. The sequence goes on from NC_054376.1 coordinate 70,070,296, forward strand.
ACACACACATATATATATATATATAAGTGGACATTGTTCCACGTTGGAGGCTGCCGGGTCGATGCAGGGTTTATCTGTATGCTACACATACTCATTGCTGGTGGGCCGCTCCCTGATGGTTTCGCTGCCCGGCTCATACAAATCGTGGGGATATGAGCATGTTATTTTCCACTACCCCGCGGACTGGCCGCACAGTTAACGCATAGATATGGGTGGCTTTATACCTTTAAACATCCCCCAGTAACACTGACTATTGATGTAAACAGAGAATCTATTACAATTTCTTGAGATGCGGATTGGAACTGTGCACTGTGCAGGACACTGGGACTTGGTCATATTCTATATAACTTTAATAATATTTTATACAACTTTAATAATATTTTCACCTGCATATATATAGACTTTTTTTGCATACATAATTTCGATGTACTTTTTGTTTTTTTGTTTGTTTTTTGGGTTTATTTAGACAACAGGGTGGTCTTAAGGAACACTGGATGAATATCCGTATTACGCTAATATGTCAATATTGGAATCACGCTAATATGTTATGTCATAGACATGCACCAAGGGTTAAAACAAGTGAATTGGTGATTTGGGATTTCCTCCTACACAGATGCAGTCATGACACATTGACATTGGGAACTTTTTAGGTGAATATGGAGGACTGATCACTGGGCATGTAGGGTTAATTATTACACACAAATTGTCTTTACGCACGCTACACGTTTTTGGCCCGTTAATCTCATGATAAGTAGGAATAGACTTAAATGGGGGTCTCTAGATAGCTGAAAGGGTGTGAGATCCACTATGGATGCTTCCATACCGGATAATAGGTCCTAAGTCACATAGCAGGGAAGCATACAAGCGTGATTTTCTATACATTAGTAAGTCTCTATTATTTTATATTTTTTTATTATTCCCTAGGGGTACAACGAGTGGTAGCTTTTATACTGAACATATAGGATGGACTGAGCTCCAGAGCAGGCCTGTCAACTGTGCTCATTATTTTCTGTGTAAACTTTTTGCAACATTGTTCAACACTGTGACAAATATAGTGACAAGTGAGAGTAAAAGTAGTATATTGAAACAATGTTACATTACATGATGATTTTAACAGTTAGTAAGTAATATTTTCTTATATAGAGATTATTAACAATAATGCTATTTATATTTGTGCTATGCACTTTTTAATATATTTATTGAGATGTTAGTAGTGATATTTAAATTGGCAGTGATGTTCTGGTGATGTAATCAATACGTCTGTTTCTATTTGTCTAGATTCCCGCCAATTCTTGTATTTAAGGCATTCTCATAAACAATTTGATACTTTGAGAAAGGCCTCGGAGGAGGCCGAAACGTCAGACTCGCATGTTTTAATAAAACTTTTTTGACAGTATTTAAGACCTGAGAGTGCGGATCCTTCTCTTGCTTGGTATATATATATATATATATATATATATATATATATATATATATATATATATATATATATATATATATATATATATATATATATATATTCCACGGGGCTACCAGCACTCACGACAAAGTTAGTAAGTATGCCTGGGTGCAGAAACTACAACATTTCCACAATACCTCCAAAAGAATCTGCACTCTCAGGACTTATAGATGAATAAAATTGGTCTTTATTTACAAAACTTCAGTCTTGAAGTTCTGTAAATAAAGACCAATTTTATTCATCTATAAGTCCTGAGAGTGCGGATTCTTTTGGAGGTAATATATATATATATATATATATATATATATATATATATATATATATATATATATATGTGTGTGTGTGTATATTGTCTAGGAGTTGCCATATTGTTTTCCTTGCTTTGGTCTTATTAGAAATTATTAATCTCTTATACAAACATTATGATGGACCAATGCTACTTTGGTTCTTTCTTGTAATAATTTTACACTAAGGGGCAGATTTATCAAGGGTCGAAGTACAAATTCGAATTTTGAATTTTTTAGTTTTTTAATGGCCAAAACTGTCAAATTCGACTAGAGAATTGATAAAATTCAATTCCAGATTTTTTAGATTTGAATTAGATTTTTGAAATTTACCATACACTGGCCCTAAGAACTCAAATGCAACTATTCGCCACCTTAAACCTGCTGAATTGTTATTTTGACCTATGGAGGACGTCCTCGGTTCAATTTAGAGTTGTTTTCAGCCTTCTTGTAATTCGTTGATCCTATTCACGCGAGTATCAAAAATTTGATTTTTTAATAAATTGCAGTTGGTCGAATTTTGAGTTAATGGCAGTTTAGAATAACTCATGGAATTCACACTGTATACTGGTGCTTTCAAATCCTAACACCTTCGCAAATTTTTTTGAAATTGTAGTTTATTCCCTGCAACGTTCACCCTTCTCCCGGGTGGGTCCGGGTGCAACCGCCCCTAAGTATTGCTCAGACATGGGACTTCTTGTTTTACTCCATATAATAAGCAATTTAAAAACAATTCATTACTGGTCAGTATAATATTACTTAAAAAAGTAAAAGGCTTTTATGACAGCATGACGCAAACATTTTTAAGGTATTATTGCTACCAATGGTAATTGGTGTGGTCTATCTGTTTGAATAACTTATTGCAATATATAGTATCTATTAAATGGAACTTATTGTTAAAAATTAACAAATATACAAGAATTTTACATGTTATAATTGTACTATGCTGGTTTATTACTATATACAATAACAGACAAAATATGGCATACCCATGAGAGCCAATATCCAGCTGTCATGTACTAAAAATTCTGCTCAGCAACAAATAATTTATCACAACCAATATGAACATTTTTTTTTAGCAGATATTGCTGTGCTTAGAGTTTGCATAAAGTATATCAAGATTTTAACATCTTGGGGGGGAGGGGTTTTCTGAGGCTGTCAGTATAATAGTCTCAAGGCTTAATTTACTTACCATGATATTGCAGAAAGAATTACTCTGAATACACTGAATATATATATATTCTCATTAGAATAATATAATAATCTCTGTTTGCTATTTTAGAAAGGCACATGTTTACTAGATGGCAATGCTCATGGTGATAAATGACTGTCCCTGCAACCAAATCACTTAATAAATTAGTTCATCATTGTATCAGACTCACCACTTCTTACATCAGTGCAATTAGCCTTTACAGAAAGCTGAAGGTAATGAACATTTGTAATTGTAGACACATGTTGCCCTGTCAAGGATTATCAGTGCATGGAATCTACTTATTCTCATACTTGGTCTCTTTATGAATTCCCTTCGGAGAATTTGGAGACACTGTTGCTCTCCTGCTAGGAATTAAATGCTTTTGTTTCTTTCAGTTTCATTTGTTAATATACCTGTGACAGCTTTCTGCTGCTTTTCAGACACTGCTCAGCATGATGTCTGCAAGGGTCAGGTGAAACCAAGAGCAGGAGCAGTCCCAGAACATTCCTTTGCAGTTGGTTTAAGGACACCAGAGCAAACGTAATTAATTTAATTTATGTATCTGTGTTTACATTTCTAACTTTCAGGCTATTATCATTCATAACATATTTTAGTTACATTCAGTCATATCCGCTACAGGCATATTTCTATTACTTGAACTTATATTATGTGCCACTTAATATAATTATTTACAAACTATTTCCAATACCTGACCAATAAGATCAGTAGCTAAGATATCTTGCTGCATCTACAGTAACGAGTAGTTTAAAAAATTTTACTAGTCACATAGCAAATAACTTCAAGGAGAATAATATACAGTTATGATATCATTACCAATGCATCAAACTTTATTATGTCAGAAAAAAAATGCATACATTGATTTTTCTCCCAGTAAGACAGGCATGCTTGCTCAATGAGTTAGCATTGATCTTTAATGATTTTACCTTTTACAAACCCTGCAGCGTTCATTACATTTATGAGTATGGTCTTGATATCTGATTTAATTTCCTTTTTAAGATAACGATAACCCCCCTCCCCCTGGGACCATGCACAGAAGACACATGAGTAATTCCATAAATCTTGGATAAAATCGTACACAAAGTAATTAGACTAAAAACACAGATCTTACCTTGTAAATGTAGCAGAATACAAACATGCCACAGAGAGCATAATCCCTGCCATCCAGGAGCTGAGCAAACTACCATCAGATGCACGTTAAAGTTCAAATGCCTACACATAACACACAGCACTTTGAATTCCCCTTTTAGCAGGCTTTCCTTACACTTTCATTGTTTCTGATCCAGCAGGTCCTTTTCAGCATTTGGATGCCTGGAATGCTTTTCTTCCTCTTCTTTATATTTCAAGCACCAGTTAACTAGAGCTTCAGTGTGCCAGGAATATAGACTTTTGTTTTGCCTTAATATTTTTTTCCTAGAACAGTTCCCATCATCTGTTCTTTGCTACCGACCATTTCATTAAAATGTTTTTTTCCCTGTGAGGATGATCCAGTTCCTTTTAATTAGAAGTATATTGCAGCAGTGAAAGGTGAATTGTTAGTCTGATGAATTTTGCCATTCAGATAGCCCCTTTTCTAAGTTTGATGAATCTTTGCTTCTGGCAAAGCTTCTGGACAATTAGTCCTTGGAGTAGCCTCCTGCCCCCATGCTGTGACTTAATGAGAGGACACACTTTCTGCTCTCACAGCAACTTAGTTGAATGGTGCAATACAGGACTGATGATGATTTCCTTTAACAGCTCCCAAACAGCAACAAAGCTCTTCACAGCTGCAAAGCTGCTGCTCTACACAGTAACAAGCTAGATCCTAACATCACCTTCCACACCAAACCATTGGTAACACCCACTGTGACGTCACCTATCATTCAGACAGCTCCCAGTATAAAGATATGAAGCAGTGTCTCAGCAAGATCAGATCCTGCTTTTTTAATTATTCAGAACAACCACATGACTATATTACTTTTTCACACATGTCCCAGCTGGATAAAGCAAAGAAAAGGAAAGAACATTGTGCTATACTGTGAGCTGATTCTGAGTACAGTTTAGATTCACACATAAAAGAAGCATCTTATCTAACAAGATATACAACGTAAAGCTCAATAAAACCCATGCATAAGAAGGCATTTAGCACGGCGCACATGATTATTTATGTGATGACTGCAGCATGCAATTATGTAATGAAATTAAGTAGCTGCCGCTAAGTGCAGACAGGATTTTTTTTTATTTCGTGTGAAAGTATTCCTCAGCATTTTGCGGTGCCTGTGCTTATTTTTTCAAGTACAGGACTAAAAAACAGCATGCATTCAAGGAAGTGAATTTTTACATTGACTTTGCTATAATTGGTACTATTCAATGCAACGCAAAGCAGGCAAAATCATTTTTTTTTCACCAGTCAGCAATTTTAATTGAATGCATATCTGATCCACTGAATTGAAAGCTAGTTGTGGAGAGTCAGAGTCAAACACTATTTGGTGGGATCCAATGGATAGCGTTGATCGAAAAAGTGCTTTGAATATTAGCTCCAATGGAAAATCATAGGGCAGGAGCACTCACAAGAAAATATGTCATTATGTGGGGATAGTGTAGAGATTTAGCTTTAAAGAACTTTGTAGTAATATTCTTGTTGTCCAGTTCCATGTCCCATGGGCTTTAAGATGGGGTTGGTGGGTAAGGGTACAAATGTATAAAATTTAAATAAGACAGTGTTGTTTTCAGGTTATCTTGCCTTGTGCAAATGGACAAGCAGTTGCATAACCATGGGGTGGTGGATTGGTTTCTCCAATACCCAGTGAAGTATTTGAACAACAGTGTCACACATTTGTGTGTGTGAGGTGGTGGGAATACATTTATCTTATTTCTTGAGCTCTGACTACCTCCATATCATCAGCATGATGGAAAAAGAATGTGTGTGCTTGCCAAGACACAAAGATTAGAATTAACAGGGTGAGTGTATTTCATTAATCCAATTACCACCTTGCAAAAGTTTTGAATTTTGGTGTTTTTGTCCTCTCCTTCACACACTATATCACACACCTGCCTGTGGTGAGAAAGAATAGAGTCTATCCTTTGTGTCGCATTAGGCCTGAAACGCCACAACATATTTGTGAATTATAACAAATAAAACAAAAATAACAAGGGCAAAATCTAAAAATGTCCTGTTTTGACTTTAATCAGCTAGAGTTTTGATGGGCAATGCCATGACATATAGTACCCATGGGCCACCCAGCAATTAAACAAATTACTCGTAATTCTAGAGTAGTTGTGCTAGTGAAAATGCAAGCATTAATTAATTAATGTAATTATTACATTTCATTCAAACACATGCTCACTTGAACGACATAAATGTTCATGAAATATTAAAAGAAAAAAAAGATATATATTTAGTAATATAAAACTATAAAAAGTAACAGAATGAGCCATTAAAGTGAAAAACAAAATGAATCATGGGAGCATCCATAAAGGAGTGATTCAATATAAAACAGAAGAGCCCAATTACTTTTAAAATCTGAACTTCCTGTTTCAGAATGTGGAGAACAGGCGGTGGTTTAATGACCTTAACTTCCCAAAGGGTATACCAACAGGGTTCAAAATGCTGCTTTCAAATTATTCATGTGTTATTCTGCAGCTCATCAGTTTGAAATTTAAATATGAGACATAGATTCTGATTGTGTACTCTGTGGGGAAGTTAATGATTGATGATGACGACTCTAAGGGCTCTTAAGGTAGCCATATACTGCCATGTTGCTAAGTTCAACCTGGGCTTTACAGTTCCGTGCAATGCAGTGGGTATAGTTGCTCTTGCATATAATGGGTTGTGTTAATTCATGTGTTCCCTTGCAGTAGAATGCATTTAAAATCCACCTCCATAGAGGAGCACATGATGATATGCTCATATGTAAAAGTCTGATGGGCAAATATAATAAAAAGAGCAACATTTGCTACTGGTCTAATCACCTGTAGCAACCAATCAGCAGAAAGCATCTATTGTTCACCTGTTTAAAAACAAACATTTTATTGGTTGCTGTGGCTTTCTGCACCTTGCCAAAAGTAGTGCCTTATTTACAAATGAGGTGTAAGGGCTTTAACTCACAAGCTTTTTTTCGTGCGCTTCCCTGCGTTCAGTTTTAATGCATTCAACCACAAGGGACGCATGTAAGTGCCGGCTGCAAGTGGAATGCAGCAAGTGGAATCCAGCTTCCCTGCGTTCAGTTTTAATGCATTCAACTACAAGGGAGGCAGGTAAGTGCCGGTTGCAAGTGGAATGCAGCATGTTGCATTATATTATGATTTTTAAGTAGCACTTTAGAAACAATGACACTAGCGTAAAACACAGCAAAAATCCAGTTCCCTTCAAGTGTTAATCAGCTTACTTCTACTACCTTGTTACAGGAATCATATAGATTCTGCTTTAAAATACATTATCATATATCCAGTTTTTATCCAGAGGAAGGCAAAAAAAGCCAGCTGGAAGCCAGTGCCAATTATACCTCAAGAGGGAAAAAGTTCCTTCCTGACCCCGTGACGATCGGAAACATTCCCTGGATCAAGCATTTAACATTCATTTAACTAATACCATGCAAACTCTCACGTTTATACTGTATAAGAGTACCGAAACCACAATATAACAGTGCATGTTGTGTGTAGCACCATGGTCCTAGAGGAACGTTGTTCGTTTCACTGTGTACTGTACAAACATATATGAATGAAATGACAATAAACCCACTCTTGACTCTTGACTTTGCATGCAGGAAAACATCCAAATTTGGTTATTAGTAGATAAAATGAGAACATAAAGAAGAGAAATGCCTGATATTTTACAAGATATGCAAAAAAAGGGGAGGGTGGGATGCTTCTACCTGCTCAGAAGATAAGGAAGTGAGCTGCTTCTTCCCCTGACATCACATCCCTGCCTTTCTCCGCCCCCCAGCCTGGCATTCCCCTGCCTTAACTCATTCCTTCTCACCCAATCACAGCTACATCTGATTCTGCCAATCTTTAAACAAAAACCAGTGTAATTTAGCTGCTGGTCATTTGGACTCCTTGTCATGCAGACCCTGTGTTTATAGCTCAAGGGCTTTAGTTTTTTTATGCAAAAAAGTTTTTTGGTAGAGATTTATTTAAACACGGGGAGAACTTACATCTGTCAGGGCTGTGATCTGTACCTTGTATCAGATATTTAATCTGGCAAAAATGCAGACCACAGATTACAGTTCTAGAAGGGCTAGGCAGAATTGATTTGTACAGGGTTGTCTTAGGGCATCAATTCTTACATAGTTAAATTGGGTTGAAAAAATACCAAAGTCCTTCAAGTTTAACCCCTCCAAATGAAACCCTGCATCCATACATACACACACTGACAATGATTCCTCCAAACACTCATATAAAATATATATACCCATATCTATACTAACTAATTTGTTTAGTATTGCTATAGCCTTGGGTACTATACTTATCCAAGAAATTACCTAAGCCACTTTAAAAAGCATTAACAGAATCAGCCATCACAACAACATCCGGCAGGACATTCTAATACCTCGCTGCCCTCACTGTGAAAAAACACTTATGCTGCTTTAACTGAAAATTATTTTCCTCTAATCTAAAGGGGGACTCTGGTGTGATGGTCCTCTTTATGCGTAAAAGGGTCCCCTGCTATTTGTCTCTTTTGCATCCCTTACTTCTCCTACATGTGCATCTTGCCCAGGGATTTTAGGACATTTGAGTTCTAACCCTGTTTGTGGTACAACATTGGTTAGGGCCCAGTCTCACCTCACAACTAAACATACTGCATTTTCATACAATGTATAAAAGCACAGCAATATCTAGGATGGTGTTCCAAGTGAGAAAATAGACATTTTCTTGAAATTTGCATTTGCTTTTCTATTCTCAGAGTCACTGGGGCATTCCTATGACCATACATCCAATTACTTTTTGCCTCAGATTGCCATGTTAGGATATTCTGTTTTGTTTAAACTCCATTGCACTCATGTTGTTTATAATAAGGTTCCACCTTTGTGTCTCCTCATTCCATCTTCTGGGTATTTTCTAAATTACTTGCGTTTTGCAAACAAGATTAGAGTTCCAGTACAGGGGCCATAGGATTTTTTTTTGTTCATAATGAGGCTCTGATTAATAATGAGTTCTAAAAAAATGCATATCATTTTCTTGCTAAGAAAAATGTGAGAACTGCAAAGCAAGCTATGCAAGAATTCTACTATTCCTCATTACATTCCTCATGACAATTCAATAATATATGGGTGCATTCGGGTGTGCACAAATAGCTGCAGTCCTCAAATCTGTGTTTTTGAGTGAGAGACTTGCTGTTGCCTTTGCTAGTCCTGCAACTGCCTTAGCCAGCACTATATTGGTGAAGAATGGTGGGGTTTAGATACCCTTCCTTGCCCTCATGATGACCTGAATCTTGTGCCTCATTCAGTCATTCATCATCAGGGCCCTGTCCTTACACCTGCCCTAAGGGTGATTACAAACTTTTTCGTATCTAAATAATGAGAATGTTTTATTAATAAATAATATTTTTAACATTACATGTTGGCCTAAGTGGCTCCTTGGTTGTACTTACCCCTATTTAGATATATCTATTCTTTTCATTTTTTCCTGAAGATGTGGGCATTGCTATACCTGGGCACCTATAAATCTCAGCACACTCACCAGTTAGCTCTAGTAGCTCATCTGTATCTTCCACTGGCATCTGAAGTGTCAACTTCTAAACCATGTCCTGCTATATCATCAAATAGAGAACCACAATTTCATCTATGATAGAGGGACAATTGTTTGGCTTGTAGGTGCTTTATGAATCAATGCCCCGTTCAGTTCAAACATAGTTACATAGTTAGGTTGGGTTGAAAAAAGACCAAAGTCCATCAAGTTCAACCCCTCCAAATGAAACCCAGTGTCCATATATACACAGACACACCGACCCTCCATACACTCACATACACTCACATAAAATGCACACACCAATATCTATACTAAATGTAAATTTTAGTATCACAAAAGCCTATGATATTATGCTTGTCCAAGAAATTATCCAAGCCACTTTAAAATAATTAACAGAATCAGTCATATTGTCTCTGAGCATGCCAGGGTAGGCTATATTATTTTACTAATGACAGACAAGGCAGTAGCTTTTGCATACTCACCCAGGGGAATGAACACTGCCCTTGACAAAGATGCCAACATGTTTCTGAAGATGGCTTTTTGCACCTCTATCTTTGATGGACCAGGCCACGTGAGGGTGGCCTCCTCACTAATCATTCAGACCCATCAGAGCAATAACAATGCCAGGCAGTATATACTTTGCTTTTGTGCTCATACTACTGTAGCTTAAAATGAGGCATTAGTGGTTGCATTCTAGCAGGGTTTGTTGGATAAATTAATGATTTGACCATCTAGCTGGAGGATTTGATTGCTTGCTGCATAACGGGTGACACCCATTTTCTAGAATGTCAGACTGAGGAGGAGCATGATAAACACTTTTAACTTATATTAGCCTCACGCTTCTAATTACTTTTTGGTTTCTCCTGCTACTACATCTACTTTCTCGCAATATGAGGTGCAGATTGGAGGGACATGTCTCATTGAGCAGAAGAAGCTTCACAGATGTTCTGCTGGGTTGAATCTATTGTGGTGGTAAAGCAGACTTTTTTACTGTCTTATATTTATAAACTTACTAATAGGATATGACATCATCACCATACTCTGGCACATTTAAGTCTATTAGGGGCCAATGAATTCATTTGATGGCTCCACTATACCTCTTTTGCTCAATAGCAGCTCACGGTCCCCCACACTTTTAAGTTAAGTTTTAAACCATAAACTTTGAATCTGAGTGTCCCTTTCCCACATAATGTTTGGAAACCAACAATTTAGTATTACCCCTTTTAATAGTTGATCTATGTTGTGATATATGTACAGTATCTATATCTGCAAAGTAGTATCCCTATCTCTGTTTTTGGTATCCCTCCTTTTACTCCTCCTTTGGCCCTATCCAAGGCTTATACAGGGTAACCACTAGGAACTAGGAATTTCTCATACATATCTTGTAATCTGACTCACTCACCAACCTCTCTACTCAAGAAAATTAGATAACTTGTTTGATATTTCTGCCACAATAAAAACATTTTGTGCAACCAAGACCTAAATTGATGTTAATTTACTTAGAGTCCTTCTTTGAGCAATTTTGCAGTTTATATTGAATTTCTGTATTTAGCAATTTATTAAATATTAGCAGTTTCAGACTGCTACTACCAGGCTGCTGGCACAACAGTTTTTTCTGCAAGTCAGAACTCTACAGTTAACTCTGAGTAACTTTATATTAATTGGGTTTAGATCCCCCCTAATTATTTGACGAATAACATTAAATGCTTACCATATTAACCAAAACAGATCCACCTTCCATCTACTAATAATTATAGTTTACATATTTAATGCATTATTCTAGAAATTGAAATGTATTTACTTTGACATGCATTTTTTAACTAAAATTAATTTATTTCTGAAAACTCATTTTTCAGTCTACCCAAGTGCAATGTTATTCATGTATATTTAATGTGCTGATCATACTGTAGTAGGTCATACACAGAACATTTGTTCATGTCTTTAATGCCCTTGGATGGTTAACACTGTCGCACAATGCACTACAAAGAAATATGTGATTTTACTTGCAAATATGAACAAACCATTCAATTTCCATCAGGAAGTGAAGCAAGAAACAATTAGGGTTTCAGACCAAAATCTGAAAATCCAACTTTCTCTCATAGTTTATTAAAAAAAAACCTGACCAAACTCCCATGCCTGATTTTAGCTTATTTATTAATAAAAAAAAACTTAAAAAAATCTAGTGAAAACCGAATTGCTCAATTTTTTTGAGTTATTTCACGAAAGTTGGATTTTCTGGCATCATTGGGACTTCTCACATTGACTTATATGCAACCTCGACAGGCCTGAGTTGCCGGATTTTCTGATTCTGACTTTTCCATCCTCTGGGTTTAATACATTCCGAAAGATTTGTGATTTTTTAAAAGTCCGTTTTTTTAAAAATAAAAATCACAAATTTTTCGTGATTTTTACATTCGGAGTTATATTCGGAGTAAATAACCCCCTTAATAATGGATTCATGGAGTGCTAATATGCTTTCTGGGTATTAGACAAAGTCTTTAATATTGCTGTCATGTGCACTATAAAATGTGTAATAAAAATCCCTGCTTTTTCATTATGTGGATTCTCAGTAAATTACATTTTGTGAAACTGAAATATAAAATATGCAGTCAACACATATTTTGCAGTGTTACTGAATGACCTAGAAGTACGTTTAAATAAAACACGAGACTTGTAATAAATGAAAAACGCAATATTTTCTTCAAGATTTTGTTTCGTCACTTACTTCTTAGACAAAATATTCCACAAAAATAATTTATGCTCCAAAGCATATTTGGTACAAATTATATAGTTGCTTCTTGTCTTTCTTTTGGCATTAAACAGACCTTGCATAACTGAACCACGCTGCTGACAATATTTCGTTAAGATTTAAAAATATTAGTATTTCATTTATTAAAGATACAGTAACCAAAATTGTGTTACCACAGTAATACCAAAATGTAAAAAAGATATTACATTTAAACTATACATCACATCTGTTTGTCCAGCAGCAATCCAAATTTGTATAAGAAAGTGTCTCATCTTCTACAGTACTTGTGCTGCAGTGAGCCATGCATAATATTTGAACTTGCTTGTCACCAGTTAAGCTATTTAGAATAAAATGGTTTTAAAGCGATACTGACACGTTCCTATAATAATCATAGGAACGTGTCAGTATCAAGTAGTTGCAGGACCCGGAATAGTTCCCCTGAAAGCCACCCCAGCCCCGCAAACCTTTGCGCAAGCCGTTGACACAGCTTACTGATCTTCTGCCTTGCTTCGGTGACATTGGGCTGGGGGCGAATCGACCCCTCCTTTTTTCATTCATAATTAGCCTATGGACGGATCACACCACCCCCAGCCCAGCGTCACTGAAACAGCACAAAAGATCTTTTAGCAGGGTCGGGTCAATGCAGGTTCGCGGGGCTGAGGGCAGCTTTGAGGGGGACTTTGAGGTGAACTAGTCCGGGTACAGCAACTACTTGATACTGACATGTTCCTATGATTTTTATAGGAACATGTCATTATCGCTTTAATACTTATCTGCTATATATAACTTGAATGGCTGCTTCATATTTATATAATTTATATAACAACTTCTGAAGGTAACAATTTTATTAAAAACAGGGTAATGGCATATTACATTCAAATTTACAGCATTGTATGATGAAGCAATTTTAGTTTTTGGTTTTACTGGACAAATGTAACGTATTTTACTTTTTATAGCAGGAAAACATGTGCTTTTACTGATGGCATGGGAGGTACCATTGCCAGGCAAATGCTATTTTGAGATAATTTATTTTAATAGTATTTCAACACTGATTTCACTCATCTTTTTGGATCTATATCAAATGAGTGTCTTATTTTTAATAAAGAGGGTTGTGCTTCCAAAACCACAGGCTAAATTTTGGGTAATTCAGAAGATGCATTCTGCAGATTCCTTTTATCCTATGTTTACCCATTCAGGAAAGGGTTATTGTACACAATATACATTTTTGCATTTTTCAAAAGTCACCTTCACATCTCTGAGCATCACATTCCAATCTGTACAGTATTTCAGAAATTACAGGAAAAGTATATTGACATAAATTTCAATGGGAAAAAAACACAGTTATTTGCGAAAAATCTGTGCCAAGCAATCTGTTTATGTATATGCAAATGAGTGCAATTTTTACACTCATTTTGTTTCCATTCTGTTTTATGAGGGCACTTTAACTGACAATATGTTTCATTGTTTATGAAGGATTTTGAATTACTGTATACCCCAATTAGAGATTACAGTATTTGACATGAACTTGTTTTAGCTTTGTAAAACTCTATAAAATACAAACAGTTATAGGATCTATTTTCTAGAAACCCCTTATCCAAAATGCTCTGGATTTATGGCATTACTATAAGGTATTTAAACAAGCAAACGTCAAATCCAAATAAGTCACAGTTTTGGGCAACAAATCGGAAAAAATACGTACAATTTGGATTTTTACATGATTTTATCAAGTCTTTTCCAGCACAAGAAATTTTTGTGAAAATGTATTGATAAATAGGGGGGGGGGGAGTCTGTGGGGGTTTGGTCCCAGAGGTTTTCAGAAAATAGTAAGAAAATCTCAGATTTTTACAAATAACCCTCTAAGTGATGAACACATTTTATTGTAAGGCATAGATGTGTAGCATCCATTGATGTCAATGTATTTTGCAAATTTTCACTACATTGCCAACAAAGCAAAATGGGACAGATTCACTCATCACTACCCATATATCTAAAAAAGCCTGGGTCCCAAGTATATTGCATAGTAATAAACATAACCTGTATATAGAATTATACTTTTTTGTAGCTGTTATTTAGTTTAACTGCAGTCAGCCCCTTCTGCAAAAATAGATGAGGATATGAGACATATATAATGGTGTTTTTTATTGTCAGAGGGCTAATCTACTGTTCATGTTCCATGTATAGTGCACCAGCCCTTATTGCATGTTTCATGTTGTTTTACTTCTGAAGCATATCAAAATAAAAGTGCTTGTGGTAACTAAATTGGTAACTTAATTATGCCTTTTAACATTTAGCCTACCTTTATTTATCCTTTGCTGCACTTCATATCTAGCATCTATAAGAGATTTTCACTCCAGACTAGCAAATAGACTGTTAAATAATCTCAGTATCAGTTCCACCTAGTTTTGCTCTTTTAGGCAGGATACGGCATACAGCAGCTATCTTTACAGTCTGAGGTGTAAAACTGCAGCCATGGAAACAGGTACTGAGAAAATCCTTAACACAGGGTATCAAGGCTGTAAAGCTATAACCTTTAAGAACTGAGATCACTGAAAAAATGTAGGCTATTAAAAAAGCTATTTTGTCCCTAGAAAAGAAAGGAAAAATATGTCTTGCTATTTATGAAGCAGCATAATGACAGTTACTTTACTCTATATGATCTATTTATACATGCTGTTACTGTAAACAGATATGTTTAAGCTTTGGGGGATATGCATATTACAGATTGTCACTGAACTATGAAAATAACTTAGAATGTAGAATAATAATTACTGGTTAATATAGTGTCTGGAATGAAGAAACAGAACATGCACCGAGTATGGTTTTATTGGAATTGCTAAATTGGCTACAAATATTTGGGCTTGTTTATGAATGGAGAGCAAAACAATCTCTCATCAAGGCTGTCAAGCATTTTTCAGCAAGGTATTCAAGTCATTGACCTGCACACTTTGACCTGACTTGTGCTCTGATAAAATTCAATCACTCTTTACTGCTGTACTGCAAGTTGGAGTGATATCACCCCCTCCCTCCCCCCCCAGCAGCCAAACAACAGAACAACGGGAAGGTAACCAGATAGCAGTCACCTAACACAAGATAACAGCTCCCTGGTAGATCTAAGAACAACACTCAATAGTAAAAACCCATGTCTCACTGAGACACATTCAGTTACATTGAGAAGGAAAAATAGCAGCCTGCCAGAAAGCATTTCTTTCCTAAAGTGCAGGCACAAGTCACATGACCAGGGGCAGCTGGGAAATTGATAAAATGTCTAGCCCCATGTCAGATTTCAAAATTGAATATAAAAAAAATCTGTTTGTTCTTTTGAGAAATGGATTTCAGTGCAGAATTCTGCTGGAGCAGCACTATTAACTGATGCATTTTGAAAATAACATGTTTTCCGATGACAGGATCCTTTTAATATATAAAGTAGATATTTTTTGCTATTGGATCATCCAACATTTCTGACCTTCATGTTTAATACAGGGCAGTTTAATAGATGCTATTGCTGCCCTCTCTACTACTGCCAACTTGTGTCTCATGTAGCACTTCTTTGTGTATGGGCGATTAGTATTAAAGTCAAGCCAGAAGCCTGAGACAGCTGCATGGATAAGCACTTGCCCCAAACCAACTATGTATACAGCTAATTAGCTATTACATTTATGCAGCATGCATCTGTGTCTTCTATGCCTATGGCCACCCTGCTGCCATGAAGATATAATTGTTTGTGTGACAATTGCATTGGTTAATGATCTATGCAAAGGGTCCTGTGACTATAAGCTTTCCAGCATGGATATCAGAAATTTTCTGAGCAATTGGCGAACCAGATATGCAGGACAATCTGGTTAGGAACCTATGTCCATTAATCAATGTACCAGTTGAGGTACAAAGAGTTTGTAATTTATTTTCTCACCAATACATTGTCATAAGTGCAGTGAGATTGTAGAATGCCCTTCTGGGTGATGTTGTGATGGCAGATTCTATTTGATTTCTTGAACAAGCATAATATCAAAGGCTATTGTTATACTAAAATCTACAATTAGTATAGATATTGGTATTTAAACTTTATATATACTGTATATGTGAGTGTATAGATAGGTCAGTATTCAGTAAGTACGTGTATATAAGTGCACATAGGGAGGGGTTGAACTTGATGGACTTAGTCTTTTTAAACCCAACTTAACTATGTAACTATAAGCACTTTGTCTGAACCCCCTGAATGTACATTCGATGCAGTTATATGTGTGTGTTTAGGGTAACTATGTTGAAGTAAAGAATGTTCACAAAGCCTTGTTGTTTCCAGTGCATTGCAATCAAACTGTCTCCCAAAATATTTCCATGGAAAAACAGATACAGTAGGTATGTTGTGCTATGGTCCCAGGAGGTAGGAGTTTGGAGTGAGGCCTCCTTATGCTTTCACTTGCCCACCTCAGCAGCTGGGGTGGCCGGCATGGCAGGGGAGGCCCGTTCACTCCAGCGGAGTAGGCAAGCATTCCCGGGTTGGTAATGTTGTTTTTTTTAATGTTGTTATTTAACTATTTAACCTGTTAAACTTGTTGTGTTAATAAAGCTGTGGCCTTTTCACATCCACCCTGGACTGTGTGAGTGTAATTCTTGGGGAGTATAAATAAAGGAGGTAAGTGGCAAGGAATTGGTAAGTGGGAATGAGTAGGTTCAACAGCTAGATGCCTTTACACTGCCCTGGTCAAATATTTAAAAGGCAAATGGAAAAATATAATAAAACCTGCAAAGTCTGGTACATGTCTAATCATCTTTAGCAACCAATTAGCAGAATTCATTAGTTTTAAAGAAAACTTATCGGTTGCTATGAGATACTGCCCCTGGGCAAACGTAATACTTTTATTATGAATTGGGGAAGGAATCTCACTGAAAAGCAGAACATTATCTGAACTCCACATATTTTGGTGTCACATTGCACAGATTATTTACTCAGAAAGCATGGGTGCAGCATCCCAAGACAATCACAACTCATGTAGCATGCTGCACTTGTTTTGAATGATACTCTACTGTATGTACAACACAACATTGGGGCCTGAGTTCAGACGTTCCATGTATATTGAGGTGCGAATTTGGGGCGTCTATTTTGCAAAACAGCAAAAAATTCATGAAACGGGGCCAGCGTCTCGTTTTTGACGCTGGTGTCCGTTTTTTGACGCCAGTGTCCATTTTTTTTACCACGAATTTTCGATGCAGTTTTGCGAATTTATTCAGCGACGGCAAATCGCGCAAATTCGCTGTGAATTCACGCCTGGCAAATTAATTCTCCCATCACTATCCATGTAATATCAACATGCCCTTATAGCCTTGTGTTTTGTGCTTAAGAGGAACTGTTGTAGCAATAATATGTATTCAAATTGCAGTGAATATTTAAGAAATATTTGACATAGGTCTCTGTGTCAAATATATGTATTAAATATTCAATGCAATGTGAGCACATTTTATAGCTAATTTTTTTTATACCTGACTTAAAACTGTTTTATTAATGTGCTCCTTCAGTATGATATGTATTCTTGCTACACAGTTGTATTCATGCTATTTGGCAATTGGGCATTCCAGATAGATGCCTCATACTGAATAGCTAATTAGTCCTGAAAAATCAGTCTGAGATTCACAGCATGAATGTAAGGTTGAGAAACATGTAAATAAAATCATTAGTGGTGAAATGTAATAAAAGTCCTTAAAGGGATACTGTCATGGGAAAAAATTTTTTTTTCAAAATGAATCAGTTAATAGTGCTGCTCCAGCAGAATTCTGCACTGAAATCCATTTCTCAAAAGAGCAAACAGGTTTTTTTATATTCAATTTTGACATGGGGCTAGACATTTTCTCAATTTCCCAGCTGCCCCAAGTCATGTGACTTGTGCTCTGATAAACTTCAATTACTCTTTACTGCTATACTGCAAGTTAAAGTGATATCACCCCCCTCCCTTTTTCCCCCTAGCAGCCAAACAAAAGAACAATGGGAAGGTAACCAGATAGCAGCTCCCTAACACAAGATAACGGCTCTCAATAGTAAAAACCCATGTCCCACTGAGACACATTCAGTTACATTGAGAAGGAAAAACAGCAGCCTGCCAGAAAGCATTTCTCTCCTAAAGTGCAGGCACAAGTCACATGACTGGGGGCAGCAGGGAAATTTACAAAATGTCTAGCCCCATGTCAGATTTATAAATAGAATATAAAAAAATCTGTTTGCTTTTTTGAGAAATGGATTTCAGTGCAGAATTCTGCTGGAATAACACTATTGACTGATGCGTTTTGAAAAAAAACATGTTTTCCGATGACAGGATCCCTTTAATCGAAAAAATGTTCAATGGAAACATTTTTTTAACAACCCGCATAAGTATTTGGTGACACCTCTGTTGGAAAAAAGGATTGTGCATTGTTATCACTTGTATACAAGTACAATGAAATTCTTTCTGGAAAAGTCATGATTTATACCATTTTAGAGCAGACAAACGCTTTCAGGCAAAAAACCCTGAGGAAAAGTTGACAACTGCTTTAGTTAATAATACAAAAACTCACACATGCGAAAATAAGTTGTAAGATAATTTGAAATGAACTCAACACTCATAAATGGAAAAACTGTTTCAGAAAATACCATGTTTAATTGAAATTTGTGTGGGCAAAAATACAAAGGTCAGTAAATCATCCCCCCAAAAAAATCACTTTTAATTGTTAATCAATATAATGTTATCACTTTCATCGTGCTCAGATTAATGAAAATCTTTACACTTTAGGCACTGAAAATCTGAACAAATCAATATACAATATGTCAAAATAAAATATATGAAAGATGCTTTGATATTTACAGAGCATTCAGCCTTAAGACCCATTTGTTGAGTATTGTGGCGTATTCAGAAAATAACTGTCTTAAAATTGACAGTGTAGAAAAGTAAATATTGGGAAAAATAACACTTTTATTTGGGGAAAAATTTTCCCTAGCAATTCTAAGTAAATAAATTCTAAATTGTGTTTACAATTATTTAACTATATTGGAATTATCAGACTAAGCTCAATTAAAAGTTTCTGCATGGCAAGGGATCCAAATGACCAGCAGTCAGATTATACTGGTTTATGTTTAGAGATTGGCAGAATAAGATGTAGCTGTGATTGGGTGAGAAGGACTGAGTAAAGGCAGGGGAAAGCAGGGCTGGGGGCGGAGAAAGAGAGGGAAGTGATGTCAAATGAAGAAGCAGTTCACTTCCTTATCTTCTGAGCAGCTAGAAACATGAGGCAGAGTTTTCTCTTTTATATAATGTTATTAGCTTCAGTATATACACACTAATTCCTCAGTATACTTGCTTGGCCTTATCTTCTGAGCGGTGATTCTGAGACAATTTGCAATTGGTTTTTGTTTTGTTATTTGTGTTATTTAGCCTTTTATGCAACAGCTGTCCAGATTGCTATGGATTGCTATGGAGCCATGGATTATGGATTGCAGCAAAATTCCAAATTTCACCATCTGCAATTTTTTTGTGAAACTGAGGCCAAAAAAAACCACCCATTGACTTTTATACATTTGGACAAAAAAGTTGCCTTAAGAAAAAACGCCATTGACATTAGTGCATTTGGAGCAAAAAAATTGTATTTTGGCATAGCAAAATGGGACAAATTCGCTCATCACTACTGCACAGGAAATTTAAGGAAATGAGGTTTTCCCCTGTGACTTCACAGTGGGTTCATTGATACAGATGCTACTACTGCTTGTGCTAGGTGCAGCCTACTTGGATTTCCTATCATAGACACACTACAGCTTCAGGGCGACAGCAGGGCTGCTGAACTTCTCTCATGGTGGGAGATGCAGCTCCTTCTCGTAGCAGATTTGGGGGCCATCCTCTTTGTAGATAGAGGCAGCCTAAAACTTAGTGGTGGATATAATGCTGATCTTAAATGGCAACTATGGAAGTGAAACTCAAGTTTTCAGTAAGGAGTGGCAGAGCATAGTCGTGATAGGGTTCAGTGGTATGGCTCAAAGAGAAAGGTTAATTGAGGTGTCCCTTGTCATGAATTCTGCAGTGTTTATGAGATCTAATAAAACGTCCTATAGTTGTTTATTGAGGAGGTGGAAACCCATTTAGAAAAGGAAAAATAATTTTCTCTTTACTTTTGTTAGAGGTTAGATTTATTTGTTACAAGCAAGTTGATGCCACCCCCTTGCATAGTTTTTCCACACATTCATTTTTAGTCCAAATGCATTAAAGTCAATGTACAACAAGTTTTTGCGCAACAATTTTTTTGCATGCAACTTTTCCGCCAGTGAATTGTCGCTGCAGTTTCGTGAATTAATTAGTTTACAGTGAAATGCGGAAATTAGTCGGAAATTCGTGTCTGTCAAATTTATTTGCCCATCACTAATTTTGATAAAAAAATCGGAATTTCAGCTCTTTAAGTTTCCAAAAGTGGTGTTTTGCCACCCTTGGTTACTTGCAGGCTGCTGCCGCTTGGTATTTATGGTGGTATGGTAGTTCACCAGTCAATATTCACCATTACTGCAAAAATGGCTAGCTTTATTGTGTTATAGTTTCTGCTAAAGGGCCTTATTTTATGTTGTAATTTAATTAATATGGTTATATTATGCTATTTCTGTACACTTATATGTAATACATATTTCTTATATCTAATACATTTATTAAACAGAAACAAAAATAATCCTCGCCATTCCCCTGAAGACAGTATAGTAATGCTCACTAATACATCATCTACTCGACACCAAAGCCAGAGAATATTTCCTAAGATGAACATCTGGTGGAGCAATTTGCCTCTTTAGTTGCGATGATTTATTTACATGTATGTTACAGTATTTTAAAACCTAACTAAAATAAGTAAATGCAGTTTAACATTAATTGCCTTCAGTATTCTTCCAAGTGTGTGATAGAGTACTTGATGTAACATATTATGAATATACTAGATTGACTGTATTTTTTAATATTTCAATAAGTGTATTTCAATAAGATTTTTTCCATTCCCAAATGAGACAATTTTATGTTTAATATGTCTTCTGGCCATTTAAATATGATTTGCCTTAGAGTTTCTTTTTGGCTGATGCAGGATTGTCAAGCTGTGAAGCTCTTGAAATGTTGGCTAGTGTTATAAAGGATCTTTCATTGCTTCCAGCGAGTGTGCATGCCAAACAGTTCAGGATACTGCTGTCAAGAGCGATGACACATGGAAGTGTTTCTTTTGTAATCTTACAGCATCCATGACCTACCACATACAGGGGAAGGCAAAAGATCTACACTTTCCCATTAATTTAAGGTTGGGATAGTGAAGGGGGTTGTTTAATGAATGCACTAAGAACTTGTAGCCTAAGGCTTCTCAGGCAGAGCATACCACTTATCTCTTATATTTTGTTAAGCTTGGGTTGCATTTATTCTAGTTGACCATTATGCTGAAAACCCATCTTATTAAAGCATATGCTGCATGTGCTTTTTATATTGCAGCATTATTCCATTAAATAAAAGAAATAGCAAAGGAGCTGTTCTCATAGCAATAATGGTAGCCTTTATGAATGGCTTGTGTATTTCTTTGACTAGAAATGCTTCAGGTGAGAGAAAGCTTTTACAAATAATGCCATGAATGAATCAACGTCAGCAAATTTAATAAACCCAGCCAAAAAACAAATCTAAAACGTTTTCAGGAGATTTTGTAAAACACATAATTTTTTTGACAAGTATATTGTCAACTTTGATATACCGTTTCTTTATATACTATAGTAAGGAGGGATACATTTAAAAGTTATAACTGTGGTTCTATAGTTTTTGCTACTGCCATAAACCAGGCCTGCCAGGCTACTTTCATTCTGCAAATACCCCATTTTAACTTCCCTAGGGGCTTCATTTAAAGGTACCCTCCACCAACTATGACACACCCCTCTCATGGGGAGGGAGGGTGGAAGGCTGCAAGCTGCTCCTCCTCCCAATGTCCTGTGCAGGCTTAAGGGTAAGCCCCACATTACCCTGCGTATCTCTGCCCCTCTCTGACAAAGCCTGGGAAATTCAAACTGGCAAATCACAGCACCTCTCTAATGTGTAGGGGAAGGGATGCCCCTCCTAGCCCAGTCAAGCCTTGCTTCCCTACACTGTGCTACGGGTCATTGGGCCCCAGAGTGGTGGTGGTAGAGGTGGCAGGTCAACATTTACCTGCAGGCATGTTCTTGAGCCTAGTTGTGCCAATGTCTCAATAGCTTATAGCGTTACTTTAATCGAGTGTGTTAGTGCACAGAAAAAGAAGTGCAAAGGATTTTTGGTTGTTGTTTGTAATATCATATTCAAGGATACCATAATTAAATCACCTATTGTTCGCTGATATTATTCCCATCACAAAATAATTTCATAATAAATAAAATGGAGATCAGAGTAACAAAAGCTAAAAAAAATATACTGAGAAAAATAGCCCTTCTGTTACAGAATCACAGAGCTGACTAGTATCCAGTGACAGCTGGACATCAATCAAGATGTAAACAAGTTGCAGGAGAGGAATGTGACACACATGATAGCATTCTATACTTGCATATAGTAACTAAAATACTTTGTAAATGAAAAGGAGTGCTGGCAATCTCAAGCTGTCTCTATATTTAACCTGCTTTAATAAAATCAGAATGCTCAACTCTTAGTGCCATTGGATTTCCTTTCTGTAATCTTTCTGTGTGTTTATCCAGTTTTTAGAAAGATGTTGTTTAAGCAGAATAAAACTTTGAAACTCCTTTTGAGTGTACCAAGGCAGACATATGAGTATTAGTACAACATTATCATTGCAGTCAATCACTTTTTAGTGAAATTTTTAGTAGAAAACCAAAATGTAGACGTTATTGAATCATTCATGGGTCACCTTAAAGTAAATTAAGAAGTTATAAAGTTTTTTGCTGCTCTATATACATATAATTTTCCAGCATTATTTGCTTTTGTCTATAGGATGTTGTGATTTCAGGCACCGGAACTTGATGTAAGCTGCAAACTTTGCAGTGCAGAACAAAAATCCTTGAAGTAAGCTTGCACCTAAAGAATCGGTTGCAGACATCATTTTGACACAAAGCACTGGAAATAAATACATCCAAGCATCTGATTTGTGTCATGGTGCACATGCACTACAAACTGCTCACAGTTTAGGGCTCACGTACAATGAGGGGCCTTGACATGGCACGTGAGTTTACATATTTTGGACAAAGTGTGGTACTAACACCTCGTTTTTTGTAATAATTATTTTTAAAGGCAAACCGTGCTCTGGCAAATTTTCTCTTTCTCTTTGTGTACAAATATTGGCTTTTTATCATTTTTGGCAGCTGGTCAACAACAGAGTGTAGGTTAGACCTTGCGCTGGGACAATGGTGTCTACGGCAGCCAGTCAACGCCAGAGTGTGTTAGACTGAGCTCTGGCGATTTCTCCGTGTTCCGTGCACATGCAACTGAGCCATTGGCCACAATAGCCACATACACACATCCCCTGAAGTCTGCAGTGGTGCTGGGAATTATAGCACTCAAAAATGCATTATGCACATTTAAAACTGAGCACTATAGTGACATCAAAGTTAAAGAATGCTTGTAATTTTAGTGCATGAGGCAATCTTATTCTCCATGTGCCTGGGCAGGCATTTGATTTTGACAGCTATGTGAATTGCTCACCTGCACTGTCCCCAGTGTATCTCCATACTTTTTAATACTAGTTGTAGGAGTAGGTTGTGAATGATGGGGAGAGCGACCAGCACAATGGCCATGGACCATACCACATAAAAACGAATTCTGTATGTAACTATAACTTGTTTTTCAAAGTCCCAAAAAATGCTGGCATCTTTTCCTTTTTCAAGGGTTATAGGCTGAAAAAGATCATAAATTTTTTTGGGCGTACCCTTATTCGCCCCTACATTTCCTAACATATGGCAACTCAGCTATACAGTGGGCACATGTATAGGGCAAAATAACAACTCTATTTTATTTTATGAAGCTTTGCCAGCCTTGTGTAGTGTAATGTATTTGCTGCTACATATATGTCCATTGTACTTTTACTTCTCACCGAATGCAAATTAGGCTGGTACTGGCAAAACTACACCTGGCGAAATGCGGCGAAGCTGTCGCTGGCACAACTTCGGATCTTAGTGAATTTGCCCCCTAGTTCTGGCCTTGAGTGTGTCCTTTTGATTTAATGCTCTACCAATAATATTTCTCCTTATTCGGGATAAGAGCACTGTATCTATTTTCTGACACATATGTTGTATATTCCCATATGGAAAAACTATGCAATAAAAATTCTTATTGCTCTCAACCTACCTAGATAGTAAAAGGATGAGAAATACCTCAATAGTTAAAGACATAGGGAAGAGACAATGGCGTGTTTCAAATGATCAGAATCAAGTTGGGACAACACAAAACCCTTAGTTCAAATTACAGTATATTGAGAGCACTGATAGGTGCAACTATCTGAGAAATTGCCAAGGCCCAGTGTTGTATAGCTTAAGCTGCCAGAAACAGGCTCATCAAGAAATGCAACCTCCTAGGAACCATTACAAAACCCTTTATATTCATGAGATACTGAAGAACAATAATTATAGAAGTTACATGTTTCATGGATAAGGAATCAACCAAGTTATCATCAAGGTAAACAAGGCATACTGTAAGTCTGAAGGAATGATCAAAGAATGCAATTAATAAAATCTTTTTTGTGTTAGCACAGACAAAAAAAGTTTACGACATTGCTGGAGGAATTGGGGGAAGGACACTTCTTTGAGAACAATCCCTCACAGTCCCTCTCTCTCCCTTAGACTGGTATCAATTCAAAGTGTCACCAAGGCTTCAGAGGCTAAAGGCAGATTATTAGTTGATACTGTAACTCATCCTTCAAATGCTGCAAAAGGCAATGTCAAAAAGCAGGAACAGGAGTTTCATCGTCAGGAGAATTGAAAATCTTCCAGGAGGTGTCAATAAAGACAACTAACTATATCTTCCAAAGGAACTTTCTTACAGTGGGAACAATCACAGACCAGGATATCCTAGCTAGGAGTGCAATGATTTAAGCAAACTTTGACCCCTTTAAGTAAAACTGAGCAGGCAGTAAATTGAGTAAATGAGCATTGGTTTAGAGTCTGTGAGTCTTGGAGACCCCACTGTAACAAGCTGATGCATTATTCAATCAATACTAGAAGGGCAGAAGTAACTTGTGATGGAACAATGTGTGTCACATAATGACATGATTACTTGGAGAGTGATGTGAAGTGTATCTAAGGTGGAAATGTAATAATAATAATTCACAAATAGCAAAACTTTGTGAAAAATATTTGCCTGTTGTGCATGTAATATTCTTTGTTAGGCTTTTATTACATTGCACATCGTAATTGCGTATTGCGAGCCTTTAACACCTGCTCTGGAGTTTAGTTGCAAAAAATAGTTTGCGATTGTGAAATGTTATTACACTGTATACGTTCACAAAAGCAATTTGTTTGCAAACTTTGCGAGGAAGTCTTTGAGGTCTTTACTCAAAAATAGCACTAATATGGTCGCTAACATTTGCGAAAGAGTTTGCAAAGCTTTTTTTGTGCTATGAAACATTCCCCCATAAATCTCTTAATGAATAAAATAAAAAATTGCACAACTGTAAAGCTGAGCAACTACAAGTGCATTATTCTGTGTAAATAACCCCTTTTATGTTTCATGTACTTTACTGCAATGTGTTGCAATTATTATGAACTCTATTGATATGTTTATGTTTACATGGCATTTTCATGTGATAAATGATATTTATGAAAAAAGTGGACAATACATGTGGAATTATAAATCTTGGATGGACAAAATTGCAATCAGGAAAACATTTTTGACAAATCCTGCTGTTATTTAAAGGACCAGTAACATCAAAAAATATTTTTTTTAAAAAAATCATTAGTACACATCAAAAAAAAACAACAACACAAATTATAATTTAAAATCACAAAGCCTTTATTAAGAAATAACTTACAGAAACTGCACTTCCTGTCCTGTACAGAAAAGGCAAAAGGGCGACCATCAATGCTGCTGGGCTCGATTTCTCCTCCCTGGCCACTCTACTGACAGCATGTGAAGGAGCAAGATGGATGCCTCATGCCTGCGATGTGATGCAGTGACTGCTCGGGACCCCTCCTCCTCCTGCACTATAGATGAGAAGCGCCCACCTGGACACTGGAGGAAGTGGTGGTAGTGGAGGCGGTGGGGGGAGCTGTAAATCAATGTTGGCAGTGGCGGCCACTTCTCATCATCAGCGACTGGCCAGGCCTCCTCATCCTCCACTGCTCCCTGCCCCGGTCGCTCCTGCTCCGTTCCCTGCACTGGGCTGGCAGCGAGCCAGAGAATTGCACATGAGTTATTGTTTCTATAGCGTTTGTATCTGCCTGCATTCCGTTTAGCTAACAGACCTACGTGTGCCTTGTAGCTGGATGCGATACAGCTTTCCTTTTCCCTGCTCCGCTGCACCTCCTCTGCTCCTGTGCCCAGTGCTAATCCAGCGCATAGTAAACTTTGATAAGTGGGGTCTTTCCTTCCCAATGCGCCGGGGCGGAGACAGGGCCCTTCTCTCTGTGCATCACTTACCCGGGAGGAGGTGAAGGTCCCCCAGCATTGCCACAAGCAAACTTACCCTGATGCGCAAAGCAGATCTTGTTCCACTGAGACTCTCAGCTTTTGGACAGTCACTGCATCGCATCCAACTACAAGGCACATGTAGGTCTGTTAGCTAAACGGAATGCAGGCAGATACAAACGTTATAGAAACAATTAGTCATGTGCAATTCTCTGGCTCGCTGCCAGCCCAGTGCAGGGAAAGGAGCAGGAGTGACCGGGGCAGGGAGCGGTGGAGGAGGAGGGGGCCTGGCCAGTCGCTGATGATGAAAAGCGGCCGCCGCTGCCAACATTGATTTACAGCTCCCTCCACCGCCTCCACTACCACCGCTTCCTTGTTACCTGTTAACAGTTGTATTGTTCTATTCCTTTCTAATGAGGTTATAATATCACAACTTTTATTTTTAATTTACAAAAAAAACTTCAAATCTTCAGAGACATTCCCATTGACTTCTAAACAAGCTCAGAATTAGTTTTTTTCTTTAAATCTTTATATTTTTTGCAATAAATTAATATTGAGTTTAAGAAAATTATACTAAATCACATTTTATGCAGCTTATTTTCTTGAAACATGGAAAAAAGCTTGATCTTGAATTTTAATACATTTTCCCTGTAGAGAATGGTCTTGTAGGGGAACCATAACTTCTTATTAGGTCATGCTTCACATGTATTCTTCTTCTCCCCTTTTATGCAGTAACTCTTGCACTATCAACACAGATATAATGTGTCCATTTTCAGAGAGCTCTTGGTTTTATCTTCAAAAAAATAATTTCCCCGTTGAATAAAGTATGTTATTCTACAATTTTCATCTGCTGGGTGTCTATGTTTATTATGATTTTACTTGTTTTGCTCTCTGCAGGTTATCCTTTCCTGCTGGTTCACTGCTGGCTTTTTGACAAAACACATTTTATTGTTATTAAATGCTGATTTCATCATGCATTCTTCATATAAAATGGCAATCCTTCATTCCCTTATGAACTATTTCCATAGTGTAAAACATTTCTGCTCACTTTTGAAATTAAACGTATTTACTGTATTTCTAACAATTTTACTATATATAAATAAAAAATAAATATACATTTTGAACCAGAAAACGCCATAGAACTTATAACAGATATATAGGTATGGAATCTGTGATCAGAATGCTTGGGGCCTGGGGTTTTCTGGATAACAGATCTTCCCATAATTTGGATCTTTATACCTTAAGTCTACTATAAAATTATGTAAGCATTAAATAAACCTAATAGGCTGGTTTTGCTTCCAGTAAGAATTAAGTATATATTAGTTTGGATCAAGTACAAGGTTTCAATAATTTGGGACTTTCTGGATAACAGGTTTCCAGATACCCCATACCTGTAATTAATTACTGCAGATTTGAATAAATTAAAGAATATATTATTATATAAACGGGACTTGCAATTTAATTGACTATTAGCCATTATTGTGCAAGAATACTTATGCTGTAGCATTGTAAGGATTAACTAGGGCAGCTCAAGATATTCAAAAGTTATCTTGCTGGTAAAAGGAAGACAGAACATCTAAACATGTAACAGGAATCTATTAATTAGAGTCTGGATCCAGCAAGCCATATGTAAATGTGTCTTATCCTTTGATACCTGGTCTAGCCCTGGAAGAAAGAAAATTGATAAAGTAGTCATTCCATTTGATGGAGTACAAGTCTTTAATTAACAATGAATCATAACCACAAATATATGTATCATTCCAGAATCGCTACATATTATGCCAACAGTATAATCAACCAGGTTACTGGTATAATACAGTATCAGCTACCATATACTGTAGGTCCAAATATGACTCCTGTACCTAACTGGTTTATTATATATAAATATATCTGACCAGAGGCAAGGTACACAAAAATGATTTCCTATTCCCTCTGTTATTATAAAACAGTACCCTGTACTTGATCTAATTAATATTTATTGGAAGCAAAACCAGCCTATTGGATTTATATGAATATATATTTATTAAATGTTTACCTGACTTACTAGTAGACTTAAGGTATAAAGATCCAAATTAAAGGAAAACCTCAGGTCCTGAGAATTCTGGATAACAGGTCCTATACCTGTACAATAAATGGATTTATACAATGAACATACACAACATACACGATCATGTACAAAGTAACCAGTATCCAATACGAAGAGGTGAAGAGGCCCTGCCCAAAAGAGCTTACAATTTAAAAGGAGAAGGGGTTGAGGCACAAGGTGTGGGAATAAGCAAGATTAGAAGTAAGCAAGGTAAGATATGTAGCATAGGGTTTTACATTTCATAGCCCACTATGCCATTATTATTTAAAACTAAATTAGGTTAGGATTCTCTAAATAGATGTGTTTTAAGAGATCTCTTGAAAGCAGAAAGAGTGGAAGAAAGTCGCACAGACTTATGAACATATTCAGAAAAGGGGTACAGCCCTTCCCTTGTGAAGTCTTGAATGTGAGTGTGTAAGGGGAAAATGAGAGAAGTGTTGAGGAGCATGTCAGTATGGGTGCAATAAGTGGTATGGCAAGTATCTGCAGGCCCGGATTTGTGGCAAGGCCACATAGGCCCGGGCCTAGGGCGGTGCTGTTCCCATTTTATTCTAAATGTTTGCGGAAGCCTGTGCAGAGATTGTCAGAATGGCATGGCAGAGAAGAGTTTGCTGTATGCGACTGGCAGCAGTATTTATTATGGACTGCAGAGGTAACAGTCTCTGAAGGGGAAGGCTAATTAATAGAGTTACAGTAGTCCAGCTGTGATACAATAAGATGTATTAGGAATGTTGGCAGCATCTTGGGTAATAAATGATCATATTTTGAAAATATTTCTTAGCTGAACGTGACATGATTTAATAAGTGGCTGGATTTGAGGAGTGAAGGACAAGGCAGAATCAAGGATACACATGGCACCTGGCCTATAGAGATGGGGTGATAGTGGAATTATTAACAATAGATACTTGGGGGATTTTATGGGTCTTTGAATGGGAGGAAAGAGAACAATCCTGTATTAGAAAGGTTTAATTTAAGGTAATATTGGGGCATCCTAGGTGATATAGAAAACAAGCAGGAAGAGACCCAAGTCAGGAGTTTGGGTTGAGATTAGGAGAGGAGAGACAGAGCTGAGTATCATCAGTATA
The DNA here is from genome assembly GCF_017654675.1 of Xenopus laevis. Lineage (NCBI taxonomy): Eukaryota > Metazoa > Chordata > Amphibia > Anura > Pipidae > Xenopus > Xenopus laevis. Next base: position 70,100,393 of record NC_054376.1, read on the forward strand.
GTGGTGATACTTAAATCCATATAACATGATTCGTTTGCCAAGGGAAAAAGTAAAAATTATAAGGAGCCCAAGACAGATCCTTGAGGGACCCCAAAAGAAAGAGGTAAGGAAGAAGAAGATGGCAAGGCATTGACCAAGAGAATCGAGGGACTGGTAGAGAAGAGTGTGATCCACAGTATCAAAACTAGCTGACATATCAAGAAGTATTACAAGTGAGAAGTGTTTTTTTGGATTAAGCCACAGTTTCTTTGGAGTGTAGAACAGAGTATGTGCAGTGAATCAGCTGAAGATGGGGAGCTACTGGAGCATCTTTAGAGACACAGATCTTTACTGCTAAATGGCTGTGGGCCCTGGGCCCTAGTTGCCCTGGGCTGGTACAGAAGCCCAAAACATAATGTACAACATTTATAGCATACTTCTTTAGTTAAGCTTTAGTTCTCATTCAGTAGGCTGTATCATGTGGTAGTATATATCATATTCCCATTCTTCCAATATGGTATTCTCATTTACCACCTTGGGCAAATTTACTAAACGGTGAAGCGTCTAACTCGTACCAAAATTTGCCAGCGTGACGTCATTTCGGTACTTTGCCAATTTACTAAAGGTTGCTGGTGTAACTTCGCTAGCGAAGGAGATAGACTCTACCGGTACTTCGCATTCTAACACCTGGTGAATGGACATAACTATGCAAATTCACTAAGATGCGGATTTTACTGAATGTTACCTCTTGTGACAGACTTGCCTTTGCCACCTCAGACCAAGCGAAGTGCAATAAAGTAGATAGGACTTCCTAAAAAAATAATTGAAAAAAAAAAAAACGTTAAAAAACGCCAAAAAAACGCTAGCGTCTTTTCCTTTTATAGAGTGATAGGCTGAAAAATAGCGTAAATTTTATTTGGGGTAACCGGCTTTCCCCCTACATTTCCTAACATATGGCACATAAACTATACACTGGGCTCATGTGTAGGGCAATATACCAACTTTATTTTATTTTATCAAGGTTTCCCGGGCTTGTGTAGTGTAATGTATTTGCTGCAACATATACGTCCATTGAACTTTAACTTCCCCTCGTATGCAAATTAGCCAACTTTGCTTCGCTTGGCACAGTAACGCTAGCGCAACTTCTCCATCGTTGGGCGCCCTGGACGCAACTTCAGATTGTTCCCCATAGGCTTTCTAAGTAATTTGATATTCGACCAATAGTAAATGTGCCCCTAATTATTTCTTCTGCTGTTGGCATGTAATGAATGTGGGAAATACATTTTAGAGGCTTATATAAAGTTATCCTTTTACATTTATGAAATTGTGTACATCTCTGATGATCAGCAATTTAATATTTTGTAGTCTATTCTATGTTGTATTCCAATATGAACACTGTTTACTGCTGGTATATAGGCACTTGTTTGGGGGGGGGGGTTCTTTACTCCTAAAGGTTTTTTGGGATCTCAGTATTTGTGTTTTGGCATGTACAAGACAAAGCTTCATTCTTTCAAATCCTCTTTGGATGTTGTATTTTAAATGAGGTAAGGAAATTCCAAAATCAACACATATGATGCAACATACCCATTATTCTACATAAATAATTTTTTGACTCTTGCATAGTACTGCCAGATGGAAGGCAGGTGAAATGCAGTGAAAATTAAAATTCTGTGACCTATTTTTTTTGCAGATGTTTTTTGTAAGACATGATAGTAATTTTTAAGCCTTTTCTTTGCTTTAAAATCTGGTAAATTTCAGATCATTTCCACAAGGCATGTTCCTGTGTACTAAATCTGTTTACCAACTTTGTATGTCAGATATGCTTCAGGACATATTTAATATGTAAATGTGATTTATTAAAATGTAAATTCAGTGTAGTTTACATTTTCCTTGAATGATGCTTCATTTTATTGCTGCTAGTATAGCGCTATAGTAAATTGACACTACTGTAGTCAATTTTAGCTAATTTTCATGTGGTGTGGCACCACAAATTAGACCCTCTTTACTCAGGGGTAAGCCCTTGCAGCGGGGTGGAGGCAGGGTATAGTGTAACTGTAACCGTGTGCCAATGCACAAGAATTGGGTGCCAGAGGTTCTTTTATGCTTAACCAAGAACAGTATTTATTTACAGTAGCACATATCCACAATGGAGCATAAAGCACAGATAGCATAAAGGAGCATATACTCAATCAGTACCATTATAGGCTGAATCCCTACAGGACCTGGGACACATCAGCAGAGGGTTACACAGCTTGAGAGGAGGTATTGCCCAGTTTTCAGGATCACCTTAAGTGGAATCTAGGGGAATTCCTATCATCCCTAGTCTCAACACTTGGTCCCTACTCAGGGATCTTAATCCCTCTAATATCCTCGTCAGAGCCTTGAACTGCTCAATTACATAACCTGTCTATAACTCCTAGAGTGATCTATAAAAGAGTATGCTATCACTTTACTAGGGCCATTGCTCCTAGGATCCACTACCCATTCCCTTCCAGCCTGCTTGGTTGGGCTAAAGTAATGGACCCAGACAGCATGGTTTCCAGGACCTTTATACTTTGCCACAGTGCCATCTTGCATGAACTGTGAGAACTACAGGGGTTACATAAGTAGAGCTAAGACACAAGGTCCCCATTAGGACCCATTTAGGCATCCATATTACTAGGGATGTGCCTGTCAATAATATGTGAGGGTGTCCAAATTGTCACATCCCTACACTAGCATTACTTTGGCAATAGTAACTAATTACATTAAAAAAATCAAATACTGGAAAAATAATAAAAAAGTTGTGATCATGTGTGTAATAACTATTTTTTTCATACTGTATGTACTAGTGCTATTAGTTGAGTCAAATTAAAACCACTTAAATGCACTTAAATTATTTTCACAGCAGACTCATATTTATGTTGATTAGTAACAGTCCAATCACATTTCATTTGTTGCACTCTCTCTGTTTAATCCCCATGTACTGTATTAGTATTCACCACTCACTGTTCTGGAACTCAACCGTCAAAAAGCTTATCAGGCTCTATATTTTTTTTGCCAGATGAATACCTTTAATTACACCAATATCTTACCAATTTCAGGAATTTCAAGAAGAGTGACACATGGTCTACTAAACAGTTTGATGCCCATTGTGGCACAATACAACTGCCACAATTATGAGTTTAAAAGTCATAATTATGAAATTAAAAGTCATAATTTCGATTTTTTTAAAGTCATAATTATGAGATTAAAAGTCATAATTATGAGTTTAAAAGTCAAAATTATGAGATTAAAAATCATAATTTTTGACTTTTTAAAGCCATCATTTTGAGTTTAAAAGTCATAATTATGAGATTAAAAATCATAATTTTGACTTTTTAAAGTCATAATTAAGAGATTTAAAGTCATAATTATGAGATTAAAAGTCATAATTCATCAGAATTTTTTTTTTTCCTGGCCCTAGTGTTGATTAATGTTGCTTCCTTTTTTAGCTACAGAACCGGTACAGTACAGTGTTCTTTACATTAATTAGCTGATCTTTTTTCTCATCTTCAAATATACCATTATCATATTCAAGTTTCCACTGGGTACGTAATTTAAGATTGTTACACATTTTACGGGGTTATTTATCAATTTCCAAATTTTTCTGATTTTTTGAAATAAAAAAGTCTGGCCAAACTGGAATTCACAATGTGACCTTATGTATTATTAGAAAAGCACAATTTAATCGGATTGGAGACAAACACGATAAAATTGAGCAAAAAACTCTAATCATACAGTTTTTTCCTGAATCGCTTGATTTCTACGGCTTTTTCCCAAAAAGCCAGAATTTTTAGGATTTTTGCCCAAAAAGTCCTAAATAGTCAGCTTTTTGTGCTAATTCCAGTGCAGTCCAAATAGGATAGGGATCTCTCCCATTCACATATGGACAAAATCGCAGGTCTGAGATGCCGAATATATGGACTTTTTGCAGCATCGGGCTTTAATAAATCCTGAAGAATTTTGGTTTTTATTACACTAAACATTCTGATTTTATTGTAAAATAACTCAAATTCTTTGGGTTTTTACCATTCGGACTTTAATAAATAACCCCCTTAATTGTCAAGTCTGTCAGGAACAGGAAGTAGGGGCTTGGAAGGAAGCAGGTAATGGAGAATTGGCAGAAAAGATATGACTGGTACCAAAAAATAGGTAGAACAGTTGTGAACAGGCTAGTAGGCCATCACTAGCGAAACAGGAACATCTGTGACTTTCACAGAAAAGAACTAGGGGCAGATTTACTAAAGGGAGAAGTGACAGTGTGACATAATTTCATAATTTAGCCAATTTACTAACAGGCGCAGGCGTAACTTCACTAGTGAAGGAGATAGACTCTAGCAGTAATTCAATTCGCCTGGCGAAGTTGCTCTCTGGGGAAGGGACATAACTATGCAAATTCACTGAGATGCGGATTTTAATGAATGCTACCTCTTGCCAGACTTGCCTTCACCACCTCAGACCAGGCGAAGTTACATAGTTAGTTACATAGTTAAATTGGGTTGAAAAAAGACAAAGTCCATCAAGTTCAACCCCTCCAAATGAAAACCCAGCATCCATACACACACCCCTCCCTACTTTTAATTAAAATTCTATATACCCATACCTATACTAACTATAGAGCTTAGTATCACAATAGCCTTTAATATTATGTCTGTCCAAAAAATCATCCAAGCCATTCTTAAAGGCATTAACTGAATCAGCCATCACAACATCACCCGGCAGTGCATTCCTCAACCTCACTGTCCTGACTGTGAAGAACCCCCTACGTTGCTTCAAATAAAAGTTCTTTTCTTCTAGTCTAAAGGGCTGGCCTCTGGTACGGTGATCCACTTTATGGGTAAAAAGGTCCCCTGCCATTTGTCTATAATGTCCTCTAATGTACTTGTAAAGTGTAATCATGTCCCCTCGCAAGCGCCTTTTTTCCAGAGAAAACAACCCCAACCTTGACAGTCTACCCTCATAATTTAAGTCTTCCGTCCCTCTAACCAATTTAGTTGCACGTCTCTGCACTCTCTCCAGCTCATTTATATCCCTCTTAAGGACTGGAGTCCAAAACTGAACTGCATACTCCAGATGAGGCAATAGAGTAGATAGGACTTAAAAATAGTTGAAAAAAACGCTGGCAACTTTTCCTTTTTCAGGGTGATAGGCTGCAAAAGATCGTAAAATTTTTCTGGGGTACTTGGCTTCCCCCCTACATTTCCTAAAATATGGCACATAAACTATACACTGGGATCATGTGTAGGGCAATATAACAACTCAATTTTATTCTATTAAGCTTCCCTGGGCTTGTGTAGTGTAATGTTTTTGCTGCAACATATACGTCCATTGAACCTTAACTTCCCGCCGTATGCAAAATAGCCATCGCTAGCGCAACTTCGCTTGGTGCAGGAATGCTAGCGCAACTTCACCAGCGTTCGGTGCCCTGAACGCAACTTCGGATTTTAGTGAATAAGCGTTGTCCTGGCAAATCTACGCCTGGCGAAGTGTTGCGATGTGAGCGAAGTGGATGCTAGTGCAAATCCGTCACTTAGTGAATCTGCCCCCTACTGTCAGGCAATGTTTGGTGTTTTCTATACATCTGTGCCAAGGTTTCTCTGACATGAGGGAACTATGTCCATATTGGTGGCAGGTTCCCAGCACAGGCAGGCAGGATTGTTTGCAACCTTAATAATACAAGTTTACCTTTCTGTCACTACAATTTTATGATAGTCTCAAGTATTTTTGTTTGTATGTCATCTTGTTATCATTTAAACACAGTGGGGCTTTACTCTTTATAAGTTGTAAAATGCAACATTAATGCTTTCAAATCATGGTTTATTCCTATGATATTTGCTGTTTCCTCTCTTTGACTTTTCTGTTCCTCAGATCTTTCTCAGTGCGATATTACCCTGCATTTGCTATGATTTTCTTTAAACTGTTTTTTCCCCTCTCTCTTTAAACAGATTCCAATTGATCTGGCAGTAAACATTGTGGCTTGCTGAGTATGACCGTGACAGAACAGTTTTAAGCATTATAGTCAGGGTCTTTGAATGAAAAAGTAATATTTAGTTCATAGCTGCATTTAGTTGACCTTAACCAAAATTGTGCAGAAAATCCATATTTTATAACCTTTAGAACAGACTGAAATTCTGTATAAGTTTTTATCTATTACCACATGAATAGCACTAATACAAGCAACACAAAAGGAACAAATATGTACATACATATAGGGGTAAGCAATTCTATACATTCTATCCTTTCTTGCCATCTCACATAATGGCTTCATGTCACCCTGAAAGGCCTGCCAGCTAATAATGCACAAGGAAAGTTTATCATATGAACTATATAACATATGGAAAGTATTTCTTCTTAATCAACCACTTACTTATATGTAAATAGCCGAGTAGACATTCCTAAGACTCTATTACACTAATTTGCCTTTTTTTCCCAAAATGTTTTTATTGAGGTTTCTCATTTACAAGCATTAAACATGGATACAGTTTTCATGAGAAAAGAAGTATCAGTGACCCATAAAATGATCATCATGTGATATTCCAGATCTGATGTCTCCCATTTAACAGCAAGTAATAGTTAATTACTATAGTAACAAGATGTCATTTTTGTAGCGATGTTTTGGACTCATGTTTTTTGTGTCATAGCATCAGTTCCAAACTGTAAAACTTTGCTTTATTGCTCCTGGGGGGTTTTGGGCAGTCTCCTTTTGCTTGGAGAAAACAAATTGCTCCATTCATGTCTGGTAGTAGTTCTATTTCCATTTAAAAATGCTGTAGTACCACCTAGGCCAACAGACCTTATAGAAAGCAAAAATTGTATATGGAGCTGTTTCAAAAGTCTTGGCTAAATCCACTGGAACACCAATTTTTTTTTTGTAACAAGATTATTGAGTTTTGATAATATTTATATAACATACTATAGCTTTTAGTGGTTAAAGAGTAATTAAAAAACCTGAAGCATAGAATTGCAAAAATGTAAATAATCCAAATAGAATAACAAATTAAAACATCAAACATCAGGATGTTGTACCAGTTAAAGTTTTGAAGTATAACCTTATTATAGATAGTGTACGTACAGTATATGCATAGTTATACATTGTATATATTGTGCAGTTTCTACTTAATTCCAAAAGTTGACAAATATAATGAATTCCATATTTAATGACTATAAAGGCAATTGTGAAACCATCTTGTACTGTCCTTACTATGGCACGCAGGTTGTTCAATTATGGGAGGCATAATAATCCCACTTAGACCACACTTTTTCATGTAACACATATCTTTCAAAGTAATTTCTTCCATCAGTTTCATCCCCTGTATGCCATTGATGACCTCACTTTGGGTTGGGGTTCTGTAACCTTTCATCTGGAGGTGATAAATAATCAGACTGAGGTATAGATAAAATGTAATATTCTTTGTTCATGTGGTGAGGTATGAGTAAGGGGTGAGCCAAGATATCTGTAGCTATTTCCACAAAGAGAATTTTAGTCTGTAATATCTTTCCAAAATCTGGATTGTTTAAAACAGAGTGCCTGTCTGATCACCTCCCCTCTAACACTATGTTGAGACATCTAGTTATATCTTGTTATTTCTCTCTTATTTCTCTGGTGTGTAGTACCATTGAAACAGTATTGTATAGATGCATTCTCACATAAGTAACATTTCTCCTAGCGTTTTCCCAGATAGCCTCCCACTGTTGTTGGGTAAGTATAGTTTCAATCTCATCTCATCCCATCGTATCATTTATTTATGTTTATGTGGTGGATCTCCCACTAAGCTACTGTATTTAAAAGAAAATAGATGTTTGATATCAATGCCTTCTGAGGGAGCCCAGTTATGCAAAGTCTTTTGAAGAGAGTCATAAAGTTGGGGGGTTATCCTAGTGATAGACTCATCCATAGTGATAGATTCAACTTCCTGCTTAATAAAAAGGCAGTACCATTGCCTGACATGATCAGTCTTTTATAAAAGCAAGATGTTTACTATTTATAATGGCTGTTTTCAAGACATAATCTTGAATTCCAAGTTTGAATAATATTCTGGCTATAGCTGAACTATGTTTCCTAAGCTAAGTGCAATGTTTGGATCGTTTGAGTTAAGCCTTCTTTATGACTACAATGAGCTTCATCAGACAAAGGCTTATTTATTGCATATACACAGACATCATATTCCCTCTTTGGTAAATATGTTTTCTAGTGTTTTTGAATTTTCAGCCTAATTTCTAGAATGCAAGATATTTATAAATAAATATTATTTTGCAATATGGATCTTTTTGCCTTAGTCATGTGTAACTATTATTAAAATCACAGTCCAAAAAATAAGCACTATATCATTGAGTTGCAGCATACTCTACTCTTTTTTTGTTAATATTAAGGAAGATTGATTTGTCCAAGTTTAAAACTAATTATTTTCAAGAAACACAAATTGTATTTCAGAAAAAAAATGTTTGTAATGTTTCAGCCCAGTAACATTTAGAAAGTTAACTTTGTGCACTCTAATGCAGTTCTTCATTAAAGAGTAAAATAAATGTAAATTGACATTTACAATGTTTAATTGTATCCTGTGCCATGTAATGAATGGCACTTTTATGCTTATCTTGAGTAAGCAGCACAATCTGAATGATCTCTTTGGCTAAATCATTTGTCATTGTCAGAAACTGTATCTGTATGTTTTTGACTCACTTTGATAGTAAGAGCTTTGGCTCAGGGACTTCCTCTTTACTTTGTCTCTTACCCCATAACACTTAAAGGAGAAGGAAAGGCTTTGTACACTTGGGGGTACCAAATGTTAGGCACCGCCAAGTGATATAACCCTGGTATAACCCCTGGCTGTTGCAGTTTTCTGCTTATAGGAGCACTGGGGGTGCCTAACATTTGGCACCCCCAAGTGTACGAAGTCTTTCCTTCTCATATAATTGCTGTATTTGTATGCTTATGTAATTTTTTATTATAATGTCTGATCTTTCTGTGTGTGCTTTTCTATGTGGGATATAGGTGGGATATGTGGGATAAGGCTTAAGTTCTTTCCAGCATCATATAGAGAACCTCTCTTCTACTTTCTTAGTGAAACATTGTGAAATTTTTAATTTGGGGTAGGTGTTCTCTACTCTCATTCAACTGTTGCATAACTTATTTGAATGTAATTGCATGTACCTTTACATTTTTGTTAATATCTCACCGTCTATTATCTGTTAAGCCTCTTGGAACACATTTTACAATGAATTTCTTAATAAGCATAGTTATTATGTATTCAAATGTTAGTGTTCAGTGTTTCAGTATTCTTCAATGTTATTATATACAGAATACTGTACATTTTAAAAGTATTGCTTGCAGGAAACCTTGATCATTAATTTAATGATTTTTTTCTTTGTTTACAGTATCTTATATGGTTCTTTAAGTAATTCCATGAATATCACAAAACTTGAAATGAGATAAGGTTTGTGTATGTATTAATATAGTGTTAAAACATACTCGATTTGAGAATACTATGAAAAAAAAACCCCACGTACATTTTCCTTACCTAAGGTATTCCGCACCATAAATTTGGCCTAAGACAGGTTTTAAACAGAATATTGGAAATTCATTCTATAGTTGATCTCAGTAGAATACGTTGAAGCTCACTAACTTTTGCCTGCAATTGCTAATCTGGCAAACTCCATTTATACAGAATTTGCTGTTTAATGCCGTCACAACTTGTGTAGTTTTCCTTTATCTTTAAGTTTCCCTGGTCTACTCTGCCTCATTAGTTCATTAGTTCCAAGAAAAAGTGTATAGAACCAGTAAAGTCCAGCTATAGGAGCATATTTTAGTTTGGGACTTAGTTTATTACTTTGGTCCCAGCACCCTCCTGTTAGGATTCCTGAAATAAACCTCTGTTGCTAATAGTGATGAGAAAAAGAAGCCCATTGACTCCAATAGGTGACAAAAATTGTCTGCGTCAAAAAAATTGTTGCGCATCAGTGGAAAAAAAATTGTTGCCTATAGACTTCGATGAATTTGTCGAATTTTCCGTCGATTCACTAATTTTCGCAGAAACAAAACGGATCCGATTTGCCCATCACTATAAGCTAAAGCTACAGACCCACATGTAACTCAGGAAGGCAGTTCCCAAATCATAAGTCTTAAAGTCCAGAGTTTTGGACAAGGCAGGCCCTGATACTTTTAGATACTCTGAGACCCAAGCACCTTTAAGAGAATAGTAAACCTGTTGAGATCCCCTAGGTTTGGGATCAGAAACTATTTTCCCGATTTTTCTTGGAAGATTGCAGAATCTTTCTTTCTGACAGACAACATAAAAATCTAATAACTCCTTTAACACTGTAAATGAACCAAAGGAACACTGTAAGCTTCATGGAAGACACAACTTTACAGAAGTTGATTTTTTAGTTTATGTAAAACAAAAACAGGTCAAATGGAGGTCATCAATAAGACAGCATTTCAGAATATTATCTAATTACATGTTATTGAGATGTTAACTATCTATAAATTAGATATACTGTACTAGCTTCTGAGGCACTAAATCTACTGGCTAAAAATCTGAAATTCCTCCAACTAAATTGGCACCTTGGGGAGTTCCACTAGGAATACAATTTTAAAATACTATTAGAAATATAATAATAAAAGTGCATTTATTTATACACAGGGTTTTCCCTGACCCACACCAGACCCTAACCCGCCCTCCCTCCACCCGCACCCACCCGAGACTTCCGGGTTCCCTTTATAGCCCCCTGCTGCCCCGCCCCACCAATGATGTCACAAAAAGGGGTGGGGTGATAAGGCACGAGTCTATAAAAAAAGGAAGCCGGAAGTCGGAGGCCGGCAGACCAGCAGTGCACGGTGGCGGGCAGGTAGAAGAGCTCAACCTGGATCCGCCTGCCACCCGCAACCGGAAGTGCGAGGTCGGCCCGAACCCGCCTGACCCGCAGTAAATACGTGGATATCGGGCTGGCCCGTACATCACTAATCTAGACAGTAGGATACTGATGGAAAAAGTTGCCACTGTGTTTGGCAGAAATTGTTGCATAATTAAAAGGAGCCTCTCTAAAAAGGTAGGGAAATGTATATAATATTGCAGAATGAGAAATGCCTTAACTGCAATGTAATTCCATCTTACTCTGACTTCAATGCATTTCAGCAAAATTTTCCTCAGTTTGCAAGAAATTAAACAAAACAAAAAGTTCAGTTATTACTAATTCTACCAATAGGACTCCCATGTGCTGAATACACCATCTGCCCACTATCAGAACAGCACTAACCCTGTTGACTATTGTATGCTCAGAAGAGTACACTACAAACAACAGTATCACAGGCTGGTGCCATTTAAAAGAAAGAAAAAACGAGCATTTACCTATAGGCAGCAACTCTCCCTTGGACATATCTGTCATGATATATTCATGCACATTTGCGTGCACATTTTTTTTAATGTTACTATAGACACTATAGTAACTGTTGGGGTAGTCCACTAATTTTCACCTATCTGGGTGATGAATATATTTCACAAGAAGGGGCATATAAAGAAAACCAGTCTGCTTTAGGGGATACAGGTTTTTAAAAATACAAATTCTTAAAATAATTTTCAGGTGCTTGGAGTTGTATGGCTGAAAATGGCAGGAGATGTTTCTAATTTAAGTCACATCCATCAGTACTTACACAGGTGCCAATACATCATACAATGATATTCTTGACATTTATTGCTCCCTATTTTGGGGCAACAGGTTGGGGAAAGCCCTTTGCTGTTTCAGCAGGCTAATAACTTAGCACAAAATAAGGTTTATTCATAATAGGTTTTCACATAAGTGGAGTCAGTCTTATTACACAACATTAATGCCTAACCTCTTATATATAAATGGCCACAAATGTCAGTATTCCTACATCAAGTGAAATGTCTTTCTAAAACAGTAAAAGGTAAAGGCAGTTTTAGCAGCAAAGAAATTACCAATTTTATATGAATACCCTTGGTTTTGAAAAAAGATGTTGGACAGCCAGGTGTCCACATACTTTTGCCCATAAAGTGTATATCATTAAATCATTGTTCTATGAACCAGTTAAACAGACATTTTTAGTTTACTTGTTTCTATAACTATAGGCCTATCAGTTAGCACAGAAATGTCTTAGGCCCTTAGTTTTTCCGATAATTACACCCTAATACTTTATTTTTTATAACCAATCCATTATCAAATACAGACAGGGATTCCATACATTTCTAACATTTTCATTAGCACATTGTGGTAGACAAACATTTTGTTCTGGTTTAAAACATTATGCAGGTGTAGGGATGTGTAGGATAGCCATCCCCAGTATTATTTAGCAGGCAGTTTCCCTAGTGTTATAGACACCTAACTGGGTCCTAAAATACAGTTGGGAGGGGTAACTGTTTCCTATTCCTGCTTTAAGCTATGCCCCTTGTTGTTTCTCACAACACTAGATGGCATTGTGCAAGAGTATAAAAGCTTCTGAAGCCATGCTTTCAGTGTCTATCTTGTGCTGGCTCTAGCATGTGCAGGAGGCAGAGCTTCAGTGGAACCTAGACAGGTCAGGTCTAGTAAGAATAGGCTACTCACCTTTATAGGTCACTCTAGGAGTGACAGACAGTCAGATTATTTAGCTGAGCAGTTTGAGTCTCCTCTGAGGATTGTGAGTGGGATTAAGTTCCTGGGTACTAATTGCCCAGAAGTAGGGACTAAGTGTACAGACCTAGGGTAGAGTATTCCCCTTAGGTTCCACTTAGGGAAAAGGCTGAAAGCTGGGTGTACCTCCTCAAAGCTGCATGTATTGTTCCTATCTCTAAGGAGAATCATACTGACCAAAGGTGCTGTGAGTACTGCCTATCCATTGTAATGTTGATCCTGTATGTGCTCATTGTACACTCCACTGCGGATTGTATATTGTGTTTAATAAATCTGTTCTATGGTTAAGTTATAAGAACCACTGGCGCCCAATTATTTGCACCCTGAATACATTTACAGTTACACTTCCACATCGATGCAAAGGCTCACTCCCTAAAATTTTAAGGTCTCATCCGGAGCATATGTACTGGGAGTGGAGCTTATAGTAGAGTAAGGTGCACTAAATTTACTATAGCGATACACAGGAATGAGTCTTAAATTCAATAATTCATCATACGCCAAGTACTACTGTGTCTGTTTGAGTTCAAGTCTAATACTGAATTGAATTTGTGTTCCTGAGAAAATTGTACACGATTTACCACTGGGATTACTTTTAAAATGAATGAATTTCATAGACATATTTTGCTACAGAACACTGCACTGGAGAAACTGTGACCTTATGTGATCTCTGTTTGTCTGCATTGTTTCCTTTACAGTACAATGCAGAAATAACTGCTCATATTTCATTTGTACATTTGTAATATTTTGAGTGGCTAGTGTTTTTAAAACTCCTTCATTAGAATTCATACGATTATCTGCATTTATGATTTCAAGATTCCTGCCCTATGTACCTATTTAGATGCTATTATGTTTTCTGTTAGCAGTCCTCAGATACAGAATCACATGTTTATTTATCAGCATTAAATGGCAAATTTAGATTTGTCATTTGTAGTTACTGTGCGTTTTAGTGCTTGGGGAGTTTATTGTACTACTATTGCATCTTAGAAGTCAGTGTGCTGTTTTAATGTTGTGGGCCACTGTTCCATATTTGCTAAGGGCAACTTTGCCATCCAATACTGGGAGTGATTTGTTTTTTTTCTGGGGGGGCACTGAGCCACAATTTTAGGTATGTAATATAGTCACTTTGCAATGTAATGTTGAGAGCTGGTATATATATATATATATATATATATATATATATATATATATATATATATACATATATATATATATATTATATTTATAAATTATTTTGTGTTATTGTCAAATTAATTTCTCAGGGTCATCAATGCTTGGGGGAGGTTCACTATGCCATTTAACACAATTGAACTGAAAAAAAGTATTCAAAAGATAAAATATCAATTGCATTTTTTTCACCAGTTCACTATCTACTCATGATTAAACATTCTTTATAAAGTGTATATATATATATATATATATATATATATATATATATATATATATATATATATATATATATATATATATATATATATATATCTATATATATATACAAATGTAAGTTTCTTTCTTAACTAAAAATTGTATTTTATATACAATCAAGGGAACGGTCAATATTTGAAAATTGTGTAATGCTCATATCTGTATCATATCATATCATAACTGTACATGAATTTATTGAGTTAGAAATATATATATATATATATATATATATATATATATATATATATATATATATATATATATATATATATGTATATATATATATATATCAGTCAGATCTAATTCCGTCTAGATTCTGTACAAAAAAAAAAACCTAAACAGGTTTTCTCTCATTACTGAATGAGTTTATCAAGGCTTTACTGTAAGAGCTGGGTCAGCCCAAAAATATCTTCAATACTTGAGATTGTAAGTTAAGGAAGTATCCATAAAATCCTTATTTCCAACAAAAGCTTGTTGTGCAGGTCCTTCTGCATCTTTTGGCAATATGTGAGGTAGGCAATGTGATGTTATTAGCTCTTCAAGTTGTTCTACTAAAAAGAGCATCCAAAGAAATGTTTTGACCCGATGGCTTGAAGTATCTGTACAATCTTTCTATTACCATTGTCTGTGTTTTCCGTGGCAATCTATATTAATGCTTTTGCTTGAAGTCATTTATTCAGCGGCAAACACTGCTATTCATGTCAAGAGTTTATTCTTATCATGAATAGTGTGTAACATAATGGCCTTTTTATCTTTAAATGAACCAGTATTTCTATTCAACATGCATGTCTACAGCTAGAAGGCTAGCAATATTTTCCCTTACAAAGTGAAAGACATAAGATGGATGGTGAACAGCACTATAAGCTTAAAAAAAGAGAAAGAAAATCAATTTTTTGTGTGTCCTTTAATGATCATGTATTTCACAGAAGACTCATTGATTGTGTTGGGAAAGAGAACTTTGAGTTTAAATTTTCTTTCTTTTAACTTTATCTCAGTATTAAACAAAACACAAGCTTTTTTCTTTTACAATTACACAGTTATCATCATCATCATCATCATCATTTATTTATATAGCGCTGTCAAGATACGCAGTGCTTTACTGCAGTTATAGCAAACAGGGAATAAATGGTGGCTAACAGACAAGGATTACAGAGTACAATGGGGTTTACAAACTAAAAGGTTAGGGTACAATTGAGACATTAGGATTATATAAACACTTTGTCATTTTTGATACAGCAATGATTAATTAAGGTACAACGAATAGGCCTCTTTAAACAGATGGGTCTTTAAGGAGCGCTTGAAAGTTTGGAAGGAAGGAGAAATTCTGACAGCTTGTGGCAGAGAGTTCCAGAGAAAAGCAGAAGCCCGAGAGAAGTCTTGTAGACGAGAATGGGCAGAAGTGACCAGAGGAGAAGTGAGGCGAAGATCAGAAGCAGAGCGTAGGTTTCGGGAAGGAGTGTATTTGGAGATTAGAGATGAAATATAGGGAGGGGTTTCATTATTAAGGGCCTTGAATGTGAGTGTAAGTAATTTGAATTTGATTCTAGAAGAGATTGGGAGCCAGTGAAGGGACATACAAATGGGAGCAGCTGATGTTGAGCGGCGAGCTAGATGAATGAGTCTAGCGGCCGCGTTTAGAACAGTTATCTTGAAAAAAATATTAGGACATGTGAGAAGGTAACCAGATCATCCAATAAATCAGTTACACATAACACGTTTTAATTGGCACTGAACCAAATTTAATATAATATGAAAACAGCAATCAAAACAATATTTTCTCCAATGTTTACGTGTTCTTCATTAATCAGATGATTTCATAATATTTTACAAATGGATTTGGCATCAAAATATAAATATAAGTCAATGAGACATGTGTTTAATTATTAAAGTACAATGTAATTGTTTTATGTTATAAAATATTTTATTTTGTGTGCCCATGACCCCATTCATTTAGTTATTTTACAGCTAACAATGTGAACAAAAATGTTTTAAAATTTGATGGGGTCTGATCCACAGACAGTTAAAATTTTGTGGAAATAAAAAGAGTAGGGAACCTAGCTCCATTCCCAGTAGATTGCTTTGCTCTGGGTTGTCCCACCACAGCACTCACAAGATGGAATTGTGTATTGGATGATGTGTGGGAAGGAAAGGGAACACCAGGATTGCCTGGATTTAACACCTACCGTTAGGGTGGAATCAGCAAAGACTTTAAAGGTCTGCCTGCAGCCACTGGCAGTATAGGGGCAGATTTACTAAAGGGTGAAGTGGCAAACGCTGGCGACAACTCATCAGTGTTACCGCCTGCAGGGACATTGGCAATTTACTAATGGGCGCAAGTGCCAATTCGCTAGCGAAAGAGATAGACACTAGCGCTCATTTGCACTCTATCACCAGACGACAATTCGCTCTGGTGAATGGACGTTACTCCGCAAATTCACTAAAATGCGGATTTGACTGAACGTTACCTCTTTCACCAGACTTGACTTCGCCAGCTCAGACCAGGCAAAGTACATTTGAGTGACTAGATCTTGCTCAATCTTTTGTTACTTACATCATATATTTTTTTGGGTAACCGGTTTCCCCCATACATTTTCTAACATATGGAACATTAACTATACAGTGGGCTCATGTGTAGGCCATTTTAACAACTCTATTGTCTTTATTAAGGTTCCCTGGACATGTGTAATTAACAGTGGAAATGCAATGTATTTGCTGCAACATATAACATAAAGACATCCATTCGACTTTAAATTTCCCACCGTCTGCAAATTAACCTGAGCGCAAGACCTCTAGCCAAGTTGTGCTAGCCAGAAATGAACGCTAGTGCATCTCCGCTTTGAAATGCTTGTATTGCCGAAATAACGCTAGCAAAAAGTCACCAGCGTTCGGCTCCCACAACAAAACTCCACATTTTAGTGAATTACTGCTGTGAAGCTGTCAATGACTAGCCAGTTAGTGAATCTGCCCATAAACTGTCCAGAAAAGCAGGCAGTAGCTGTCTCTTTTGATCTTGGCCAGATGTTTCATTCTGAAGCATGAAGACCTGTGCCTATCTTCTCAGCCTATGGCAAGAGAACACAAATGTGATGGCTTGTCTCTGTGCTTTGATTCATGCTTTGTGAGCCCTTTGGAGTGTAGCGAGCCTACACGTAACTGCATTAAAACTTGTTCTTACAATAGACAAGGAGCAAATTTATTAATGGTCGAATTTCAAATTCATGTGCGGTTTTTTAAACTCCCATAAATTCGAAATTCAATTAGTTGAAATTTATTGATAAAATCTAATTAGTAAAACTCGAACTAATTTAAACGACCTGAAACCTTGAATTGAATTTTATTCAATTCGAGATTCAAGAAACTCGAAAAAAATCAAATGTCTGGAAGGCTTCAAACTTCACCAAATTGATCCCTGGACCTCTTCCATTGACTTATAAAGTAATTCGGCAGGTTTTAGGTGGTGAATAGTCGAATTTGAGTTCTTAAAGGGCCAGAGTATGATAAATCTCGAAATTCAAATTTGAATTAAAACTCGAATAGAATTTAGATAACTCACAATTTGAATTTGAGAGTTTTGACTAAAACAAAAATTTTAATTTTAATTTTCACTTTGACCTTTAATAAATCTGCCCCTTAGAGTCTAGTGCAACTACTTTATGGTGGCAGGGCACCATTTACTGCCATAATATCAAACACTGTGTTTTTCAATATTATAACTAGTGATGAGTGAATCTGTCCCATTTAGCTCCTCTGAAAAATTTGCAAAAATGCTGAAAAATTTGAGAAATATTGAAAATTCATGAACATGTTGTGAATATTTTGATGCAAGACAAAAACATTTTTGTTGCACATTTGTTGCACAGTTTTCTAGCAAACTATATTAGAGTCTATGGGTGTTTTTTGTGTGGTGTCTTGTTTATGCTTTGGAGCTACCAATAAAAATTGGAAAGGCAAAATCATATGCATGTATCACTCAGTATACAGCTGTATATATGCTTTACATTGCTAGAGAACCTCCTTTCCACTATGGTACAACTGCTTTTTCAATAGAAATGTGGCCAATTTCTTAAAAACATGATTTTTGACATTAACTCTGATCTTAAAGTACAATCTTTAGTTTATATATAACTACAAGCTTACTAATCAGGCACAGCTAAAGATAAATCTGACTACCAACAGATAATATCTGGGTGCTTTGTATCCCATTTTAAAATGAATAAACAATATATGTATATGTATGTCCTTATATAGACTGTGGGATGGCTCAGATCCCTTTAGTTGATGTGGAAGTATAGGGGAAGGGTAAAATGATGTATGCCTTTGTGCAAGTTTGTTGCACGTGCCTATTTTTTTTTTTGTCTTGCATGCTTTTTCTTTTTTGGTTGCTAGGGGCTACTGCCCAGGTGTAAATTTGCTCAGTGTTTATAAATGAGCCCCACTTGCACTTTTTTTTTGCTCTGAAAGCTTATACTTCATGAAAAATTATGAATAGTATATATTATAAAATAGTATATAAAATCAGAAGGACCATGACTTTCCCCTTCTACTTTACAAATAAACAAATGCTACTAAATACACACTGTATGCTGCTTTCCACTTAGTGACATGATTTCCTTGAATTCCCTTGAAATTTAAAATGAGATTGTATTATGATTGGGAGCAGTTCTTCTACTATGAGACAGGCTGGGTCAGATCAGCAGATTTGGAAAAGAGCTGATGATTTTATATTATCTTAATTAATTCAAGTTATAGCAAAATCTGATATTATACAGTATATTTTCCTCTAATTAAGTTACATTATTAATATTTAGGGGCCGATTCACTAAGGGTCGAATTTCGAAGTTAAAAATACTTCGAAATTCGACCCTCGGATTGAAATCCTTCGACTTCGAATATCGAAGTCGAAGGATTTAGCGCTAATCCTGCGATCGATCGATCGAAGGATTTTCCGTTCGATCGAACGATAAAATCCTTCGAATCGAACGTTTCGAAGGATTTTAATCCAACGATCGAAGGAAAATCCTTCGATCAAAAAATCACAGGCAAGCCTATGGGGACCTTCCCCATAGGCTAACATTGACTTCGGTAGCTTTTAGCTGCCGAAGTAGGGGGTCGAAGTTTTTTTTAAAGGGGAAGTACTTCGACTATCGAATGGTCGAATAGTCGAACGATTTTTCGTTCGATTCGTTCGATTTCGTTCGAATTCGAACGAATTTAACCAATTCGATGGTCGAAGTACCCAAAAAATACTTCGAAATTCGAAGTATTTTTCATTCGAATCCTTCACTCGAGCTTAGTGAATCAGCCCCTTAATGTCCACAACAGTATTTGAACATCCTTAAATATTTTAAAAGTATAAAATCATGCTCAAGCAATTTATTGAGAACTTACTCCTTTGTAAATAGGAATGAACAAACCTTTGTTTCAGATATGAATTTTCTTGACAAAACAAATGGTTACACATTGACAGATGATGCAAACAAGAATGAATAAATCCAGTATGGCTGTGAGGTAAATTCGCTAGCGAAGGAGATAGACTCTATCTCTACTTCTCACTCTAACACAAGGCAAATTTTCGCTCTGGCGAATGGATGTAACTATGCAAATTCACTAAGATGCGGATGACTGAACGTTACCTCTTGCGCCAGACTTTCCTACACCAGCTCAGACCAGGCGAAGTGCAATAGAGTAGATAGGAGTTCCTCAAAAAAAAGTTGAAAATTTTGAAGTCCCAAAAAACAGTGGCATCTTTTACTTTTAACAGGGTGATAGGCTGAAAAAGATCGTAAATTTTTTTTGGGTTCCCTCCCTCCCCCCTATATTTCCTAACATATGGCACCTAAACTATACAGTGGTACAGTGGCCTTGTGTAGTGTAATGTAGTTACTGCAACATATACCTCCATTGTACTTTAACTTCACGCCGTATGCTAATTAGGCATCGCTAGCGCAACCTCGAACTGCTTATTGTATTATCGGTAGCGCAACTTCGCTAGCATTTGGAACCTTGGATGCAACTTCGGATTTTCGTGAATTAGCGTTTTCCTGGCAAATCCAGGCCTGGCGAAGTATTTCTAAGTCAGCAAAGCCATCGCTGGCGCAATTTCGGAGGTAAGTAAATTTGCTCCCTAGAGTGAACTCACACCAGCCTCTACCACAAGCTAGGCTGGTCCTGCCTCTAGATAAGTGGTCACCAACCTTTCATACCCATTAGTCACATTCAAATGTAAAAACAGTTCGGGAAAAATTTAATTGGGATGGCAAATAAGGGCTGTGCCTGGCTATTTGGTAGTCCCTATGTGGACTGGTTGGCTACAGGTGGCTCTACTCAGAAGTGCATCTAGTTTTTATGCAACTAAAACTTGCCTTCAAGCCTGGAATTCAAAAAAGGCACCTGTTTTGAGATCACTTGAAGCAAAGCCAAAGGGGTTGGTGAGCAACCACAAGGCACTGGTTGAAGCTAGCTGCTCTAGATGTTTCTAGACCAAAGAGGAGGTGTTAGAGCTCTTGCACTTCCTTACATAGGCTGCTGCAGAGGAATTTCCCTCCAGGTTGGCACCACCTGCTGACTAAACTGTAACATTCTCAACTATTTACATTATGAAAAATAAAAGTTATTTTTCTCCATGTGTGAATGACATGAATCAGACCCATTTCCCTTGCTGCAGGGAATGGGTAGCAACTTGCATGCGGAATAGGAGGAGGACAGGGGGGCTTCCATGTGCCCTGCCACTTTGGTGTTGCTCTCATATCATCCTGCAATGCTGCATCATATAAGAATTTAAGGGTATAGTTCCCATTTAAGACCCTGGCTTCCCCTTATGAATTCTTTCACAGCAGAGATTGCACATCTTGACTGACGTGTACTGAATGCCCACACCACTGTGGTGTGGGCCACTGCCTTGCCTGCCTCATGTGCTCTGAAGACAAGCACTGGGCCTTATGCCCCCTGAACATAATCACAGTGTCTCTGGACCATGGTGCAGGACTGTCCATCTGTCTACCGCCCCATCAGTGGTAGGACAGATTTTCTGTCCTTGCAAGGGTCAGCTCATTATCATTATCACATAGTTCCCCTATGAACTGTTACTTTTGCGCACAGGTTCTGTCCTTGTCATTAACATCCTCCTCTACAGCAGATCCTACATAACCATTGGTGCCCATACCAAGCATTGTGCTTTTCATTTCTTCATTTTTCACATCTTCATTTGTGGCCCCTCGAACGGTATCACTATACACAATGTGACAAAAACAAATATAATTTCGAAAAGTGAAAGTGGCATAAAACCTAAACCTGACTAGCACTAACTAGAATTTAATCCCTAACCAAACTAGCACTAAATTAAATTAATTAAAGGAAAACTATACCCCCAAAATAAACATTTAAGCAACAGATAGTTTATATCATATTAAGTGGCATATTGAAGAATCTTACTAAACTGGTCTACATATTTAAGTAAATTGTATCCAAAAGATGTGAGGGTCTCCAAAAATAAAGAAACAAATGTAAAAAGTAGAAAATGTATTAGGACATGAAGACCTAACGCGTTTCGTGCCTATAGGGGCACTTACTCATAGGCTAAATGACACACCCCTGTACATCTGTTGTATAGGGGCTGTGACCAATCACAAAATTACAAACACACGTTACCATTTCACACAATAAGTGAAGTTCCACCTAGTGGTGGGAGCATAAAATGTTACAAACATATCCTAAACAACAAAAGATACACCTCAAAAATTAAACAAAAATAAACAAATGAAAAATTATATATATAAATGAAAAAATAAAAAAATAATTGCAAATGAAATTATCTATAAGGAAAAAACAAATGCTGAAACAAAAAAATAATAAAATTTACAATACATAATATGATAAGGTTTCCCAATATATTTTACAAGCGTCCTCTTGTCACCCCAAACATGTTATTAAGGCAGTACCAATAGGGCAATTCATGAGATTATGAAGACTGTGTACAAACGTACAAGAATTCGTATCTCAGTCAGAAGCACTACGACAAAGATTTCGTGCCAGGGGTTACCCAGAAAAACATTTAAATCAAGCCTTTAATAAAGCTCTTAATTACCATCCTAATGAACGACGAGAGAGCCCGTGTCCAAGAACAGATAACAGGAATGTAATGGGGGAGATATCACTAAATTGTCTGTCTTGGGTATTGATAGAGTGGTAAGGGGAAAACGAGGGGGAGATGCCCTGCCAAAACTGCTCCGTCTGGAAACAAAATTGATATTTTTCTTGGGGAGTAGAAAACCTCTTGGTCTTAATAGCGACTTTGACGTCACATGTTTCTTTTGATTTTGTTTTCTTGAGTTTTTTCGAGTTTCTTTGAGTTTTTTCTTTTTTTTCCTTTTTGAATAGTCCTTTTTTCTAAATTATATATATTTCAATTTCTCTTTGATTTTGTTTTCTTGAGTTTTTTCGAGTTTCTTTGAGTTTTTTCTTTTTTTTCCTTTTTGAATAGTCCTTTTTTCTAAATTATATATATTTCAATTTCTCTTTGAATAGAGGTCTGTCCTTCATTGCAGGCCAACCGGTATGCTATATATGCATTAAATACATACAATATATTACATATGTATATACGAAGGGTATAAAATATATTGGGAAACCTTATCATATTATGTATTGTAAATTTTATTATTTTTTTGTTTCAGCATTTGTTTTTTCCTTATAGATAATTTCATTTGCAATTATTTTTTATTTTTTCATTTATATATATAATTTTTCATTTGTTTATTTTTGTTTAATTTTTGAGGTGTATCTTTTGTTGTTTAGGATATGTTTGTAACATTTTATGCTCCCACCACTAGGTTGAACTTCACTTATTGTGTGAAATGGTAACATGTGTTTGTAATTTTGTGATTGGTCACAGCCCCTATATAACAGATGTACAGGGGTGTGTCATTTAGCCTATGAGTAAGTGCCCCTATAGGCACGAAACGCGTTAGGTCTTCATGTCCTAATAAATTTTCTACTTTTTACATTTGTTTCTTTATTTTTGGAGACCCTCACATCTTTTGGATACAATGTTTTTGGTTTCTGCACCTTGGGACTGAGGTGAACTGTGAGTGTTTTCCTCCTTATCACTTCTTCTATTATACATTTTTGTATCTTTACTTATTTAATATTTATGTTGAGTGTTGCCTCAGAGATCACCTGACCAGAAATACTACAACTCTAACTGTAACAGGAAGAAGTGTTGAAGCAAAAGACAGAACTCATGTGACTTAATAAGTATGGTTTGTTGGTATGTTTTTGTGCACAGTGAATCATACGATCCCCTTATTTTTTAAAATGGCAATTTTCTATTTAGGATTACCCAATGGCACTACTATAAAAAGTATATTATTATGAAAATGGTTAATTTACACGAAGCAGGGTTTTACATGTGAGCTGTTTTATGACTTATCTTTTTATAGAGACCTACATTGTTTGGGGGGTATAGTTTTCCTTTAATTAAGCAGAAAAAAATTAAATTAACTGGAATGTGGAACCACAATGAATGCACAGACAATCATAGCCCTGGCAAGGGCTTTTGGGTCTCACAGTAAAAGGCAAATAGAACTGGGAAACAGCAGAAACATCTCCATAGATTCCACTTGCACTGTCTCAGTTTTATCCAAATAACTCCTACACTACTCAGAAATGCTTTCAATCTCTGTCCAGTGACTGCAAACCCTTTGAGCTATAGCTGGCTGGACAACTACTTATATAGACAGAATGGAGGGCTCATATCCCATTATTTTAATGTTTGCCAGTGAAACAGAGGGGGTGTTACTTTTATAAAGGTATTGTTTCCCTTCATCACCTGCCTTTGTGTATAGAGAATTTATCTCTGACCAATATTCCACTAAAACTAAGACTCACTGAAATCTGTGCAGTATAAAAAGTTATGTAATATGAGGCTATAAGAAGGTAGGTGTAAGTTCAACTGTATAAAAGAACTTTGATATTGTGCCTTTATATCTCCGTGGTACTCTTCCGTGATTTGCAGTGTCCTTATAATAAATAAGAGACTAGAATATCCTCTAAATGATATGCTAATAAATGATGCTTAGTGATGTCATCAGTTAAATGGTGCTTAGTGTTTTAATTTGTGCCACATGGCTTACTAAAACTTGTGTATTATAAAAAATAATGTATCCTGATGTAAAATATGGGCATATTAGAAGCCACCTTGACCTTATGGCTTGATATATGGTCATGGAACCCCTTGGTGATTTATAATATCCTTATACGTAGCTTTATACAACATGGATTCTGTTACATGGATTTTTAAGAGACAAAACATAGTTTGAGAGACAGAATGCATGTTTTTATTTACAGAATTTAGTTTGTGATATTTTATAATATCTTTTGTGCATAAACTTAAATTGTGGTTATCCTTGACAAAAAAATTTACATTTGTATATGTTTTACTAGGGTAAGTATGTACAGTATATAATTATGCACATAGAGAATTTTTTTTATGTACAAAATGTATTTTGAGATATTTCTGCATACAAAATTTATTTTTTGTAAACACAATATACTTAGGACAAACGATTAGGATACAGGAGGTAGGAAGGACTGAGCAATGCAGAGTGCATCTATACCGTGGTGCAGGAAGCGCCATTTGATGCAAGTACGGTAGTTCAAACTTGTGCAACCAAAATATGTAAGCAAATATTGCTTTTACTTATTAGAAATTAGCTTTAAACCTGTTTTAAGGTATATTAAATATGAATTGTTATATTTGTGATTTAATTAGTTCTTCCATAATAGCTTTTTCTAAAAACCCTTTGTCTGTGTAGAAGGGTAAAGATCAGATTATCAAGCTAAGGGTGGGTCCTGTTTCACAGTTGTGAGAGGGAGCTGTTTGCCTTTATGGCAGTTCCTAGCAGTTAAGTAGTTAGCTTATGGTATCAGGATTCCCTAGTCTTTAAAAAAGGAAGTCAACGTGCTTGCTTTCTTTGGACCCCACATTATGGAGGGGTGGTAGGTGCCAGAAGAGCCTAAAGTGGAGGTAGGCCTCAGTATTAGTAGACAGTGTCAGTAAATATTTTTAATAGCTCGCTCTAGGAGTGAGATGTACTATTAGGGTAGCTGGATAAACAGCCTGTGGTTCCAAAAATGAGGCTAAAGTGATTAACGATGTCTGTTGGAAAATGTATGGAGCGGAGAACATTTGCAAAATGCATTTAATTCAGGGGCTGTTTTTCCAGTGGAGATAGTAACTTTTTTTTCTGTGCAGACTTTTTTTTTGCAGCAACAGTTTTTGTGTAGAATACATTGGAGTCGATGGGGCAGATTCACTACAGGGTGAAGTGGCTAATGCAGGCGATATTTTGCCAGAAATTTCATCCGCAGGGACATCACCAATTTACTAGCAGGTGTAGGCGACAAATAACTAGCAAATGAGAGCATCAATAGCTTCCGTTCTCACTCTTTCGCCAGGCGACTTTTTGCTCTGGCGAACAGTTGTTACTTTGCAAATTCAGCAAGTTGCGAATTTTACTGAACGTTACCTCTTTCGTCAGAGTTGACTTTGGCACCTCAGACCAGACGAACTGCTAAAATGAAGCTTCATCCTCCTCAATCCTATGTCAGTGACATCATATTCTCTATGCGGGAAATGCATTAAAGTTGTAAAAAATGCTGGCAGCTTTTCCTTTTTTTTAATCGTGATTACCTGCAAAAGTCCTAACTTTTTTGGGTTAACATTTTTCCCCAGACATTTGAGGGGCATGGTACATCTGTTTTAGGGTGGTCTCATATGTAGGGCATTAGAGGATCTCTTTTGTCTTTATTCAGGTTCCTTGGACATTTGTAATAAAAAGTGGCCACTTCAAGCATTTGCACCAACATCTCTAATAAAGATGCCCATACTAAAAAGGCCCTTTTCAAATTGACCTAATCGTAAGAGGACTAACAAAGTTTTGCTAGGCAAAATCGGTCAATAGCGTAGTTTCGCTTTGAAACACACGCACTGCCGAAGTAACACCGAAGTAACGCTAGCGAAGTGGTGGAAGTGTGGTAAAGAATTCTCTGTCGACAATTCACCCTTTAGTGAATCTGCCCTTATGGGTGTATTTTCACAGTGACTTTTTCAATGACAAATTTGAGAAGTTAAGCAAAAAGAGATTTATAGAGATGGATTTATTTTAAAATAAATCACACACCTTTGTAAAATATGCATCATAGAAACCACACACACACACAAGTAGTAGGGCCATGTATGTTCACTACAGTTCAATACACACCAAAAGCAAAAAAAGCAGGACTGTTTCAGGCAGAATTGTTAATAAAATACACAAACAAGGTTTTATATGATTTTCCGGGAACTCTTTGATGCTTCCCAGGACAGATGAATAAACATTTATAGATAGCTCCACTTCAAAGACAGGTCATTTGATGAAGGTTTGAAGCACTGAACAAAAACGAAGTATTATGAAAGCACCTCAGGCGCTTGTTTCACTTCCTAAAGAAGTAATAATAAATGTAAAACAGATTAATTGCAATTTTTAAAACTTGAAGTAGAAATTTAAAACCATGTAGTTCTGCCTTTATTTTGAACTTCGTAGATAAATACAAGTTCTTGTCTTGAACTTTGCTTGGTACATTTTCCCACCCTGACTTCACTTGACTATTATGATAAACTGATTGCACTTATAGCTATAGAAGTCAGAGTCAGCAAACTCGAAATG
The DNA here is from genome assembly GCF_017654675.1 of Xenopus laevis. NCBI lineage: Eukaryota > Metazoa > Chordata > Amphibia > Anura > Pipidae > Xenopus > Xenopus laevis. Next base: position 70,127,140 of record NC_054376.1, read on the forward strand.
GTTTTAGATGTTTAGTTGGGGGTTGTTCATAAGTGCACAATGCTTATCCTCCCAATTTTAACCCTAGACAGGTTAGTGCTTTTGCCCCCCCCAACTAAAATTATAGTATAAAAGTAGTGTACCTTTAGCATGTCACCCGCCTGCAAATACCATCTGGTCAAGGCTGGGGTCCAAATTTTGAGCTAACTTTTGTGTACTTCGACTAGGGAATAGCCCAAATTCGATTCGAATTTGAAAAAAATTAGAAAATTAGAATTTTAAAATTTATCATGTACTGTCTCTTTAAAGATTTGTCTTTGACCATTCACCATCTAAAACCTGCCAAATTGCTGTATTAGCCTATGGGGACCTCCTAGAACCCTTTGGAGTCAATTGGTGGACTTTGAAAAATCTAAGGTTTTTTTTGGAAAAAACGCTGAATTATATGATTTGAATGCGCAATCGTACATTTCAAATTCAATCAAAAACAGAACTATTCAATCAAAAACTGACCTATTCGACCAATAAAAACCCTTCAATTTAATTTCGGTTGGTCTTTTTGAATTCGAATTTCGAAAGTTTATCTAATTCGAAATTCGACCCTTGATAAATATGCACCTTATTCTATAAAACGTATTATGCAGTTATATTCCAGAATGATCACTAGATAATATTGCATATTATACACTCATATTTTTAAATGAAAAATAAAATCCTTTTTCATATGAAGGACATTCTGCTCTAATTCTTGCATTATTAAAACATGGTCCACCACTTGTTTAATGCAAAAGCCTCAAATTACTTGATTAAAATAGAAATATTTTACTTAAGTCAGACAAAGAATAAAAGTTCTTTTAATTTATTAGTTTCAGACTGCATGCATTGCCGTATAATACATATGTTGTTAAAAGAAATTAAACAGTTGACACATCAGAATGATTTATTTATATTTATTCATAAAGGAATAAGTTACTGCATTTCAGAATTGGTATCTTAACAAATAGGCCATATACACATACACACAATACAGGTTTCAATAGTAAAAAAAAACAATAATGAAAACCAAATAAATACAAGCAACTGAAAATGATTAACAGATATGGCATTTGTTACTATGTGTATTTTAAATGCGAATAAAATGATCTGTAAAAACTAGATAAGAAAGTCTGGCCTCAAAGGGTGATTGGGTGCACCCATTTACTGGCATTTTTGAACTAATTCATAGGTGGAAGTTTATTATACCCACATTCCCATTTTTTGTTAATTTAATGTACAGTAAGTATAAGTATAAAGATCAATCACAAGGATACCAGCAGAATAACTGATAACTAGTTTTGCACAACAATAAAAGTGACACATTCCGATTTTAAATTTTAATGGTGGTGGGTTTTTTTAATATTTTTACAGTGTGTGATATCTGCTTTCAGAATGTAACAGATTTAATATTGGCTTTTTTGGGGGCCAAGCAATGGCTAGATACACCACTGTTCTGAATACTGACCACAAGCCAGCAGCTCAAAAACCATAGGTTGCTCCTGAAAAGGAATTAACAAAACATGCCCATCAGTATACATATCTGCATTATTTATTTAGTCCTTTATTTACCTTGATTGAATTAATGCAACTTTTTATATAGACTGGTCATCATTCACATCAGTTCTTGCTTCAGCGTGCATATATTTATTTCAGACCCCCATGGCCACCCTTCCACTATCCTCTTTGCAGACCTCAATCCCCCAATACTTTCACATGTAGAACTGGTGCAGAAGGGGCAGCAAAGATACCAAAATATGTCACTGCACAAAACACACACACAAACAACTCTAATGTCAATTTAACCAGGAGACAATAAATTTTCCTGAATTATTTTGAAGTACGGAATTAATCTGTAGTATACAGGGGAAACCTACAGAAAGGGGCAGCTTTATCAATGGTTGAATTGAAAATTTAAAATTTTAAATAAGAATTTTCGTGTTTATCTTAGTGTAATTTAACTAGGGAATAGTCCAAATTCAATTTGAATTTGAAAAATATTTGAAGTTTGAATTTTAACACAAAACAAAAACTGTGGTTCCGTGTTAGCCAGTAGCAAAAATAACAAATAAAAAAAACAATCAAATACAAAAAGTATTGTAGAAGTGATATCTATATGGGCTAACAATAAAAATACATTACAAGCTTTCAGAGCACCAAGGCCCCTTCGTCAGGCAAAATACAAATGAAAGCTAGAAAGACAGCATATATTCTGTTAGATCAGTGAAAGGTATTCATGGGCAGTAAATTAGGAAGTTACAGATAGATAGAGATCAATTGTAGAGATAATACAATGAATTAGGGTGGGTTGTAAATAGTCCAGGAGTCTGGATTCAGTCAGGTCACATATGGTGCTCTGAAAACTTGCAATGAATTTTTATTGTTAACCAATATAGGTATCACTTCTACAATGCTTTTTGTATTTGTTTGTTTTTTTATTTGTTAAATTTGAATTTTGAAATTTATCATGTACTGTCCCTTTAAGAATTCGAATTAGACTATTCGCCATCTAAAACCTCAATCAATTTGGAGTCATTTGGTGGACTTTTTAATAAATTTCGATTGGTCATTTTTTTTATGCACAGTCCTATAGGCTCCATTAGAGCACTTCTGTGTTGACTTGAAGTGGTGGAGACTATTTATTTTTCAACACTCCTTTCCCCCAAATGCCTGGCCATTTTTTTAGCTGGGGAGAATACTGCCTACAGAGACACACTTCTTGAGATATCAAATGAGAAATGAACAACTAGCCTAAGAACCACTAAACTATTTACAGTTCAATAGTCCAAGATTTTGCATCTCTTGGGGGCAAATTTACTTATGTTTGAATTTTCACTTCGGAAAGCTTTGCCATACTTCACACAACTACTTCAGACTTTAATTTGCTACGACTATATGAAAATCTGTCTCAGCAAATGAACTCTGGTGAAAGTTTTATTACTTTCATTACTTTCTTCCTAGCAAAACTTTGCTGACATACTTACGCTTAAGTCAATTTAAATATGGCGGGTACATTCAGGTCATACCTTTATGAAATTGCTGGAAGTGGTCACTTATTGATAAAAATATCCAAGGAAGCAAAATAAACATTAAAGACATCCTCTATTGTCCTAAAAATGAGCCTACCCTAAAACAAATGTGGTATGAGCTTCAAATGGTTAAAAAAAGAAAACAATTGAGCTTTTTGTCTTTTTTTTATCACTTTTTTGAAATACAGGATATGATGTCACTGACACAGTAATATTGAGGAGGTAGCTTCATCTTAACAATTCGGCAGGTAGAAGCAGGTGAACTAGACTATGGAGAAAAGGGTAGGTATTGTGGATTAACGATTGAGCGAACTTAATCCTTGTGTCTTTAGACTTACTAGTTCAGTAAAATAGTAATCATTCCTTTCTTATACCCTAATTTATCTTCAGGTGAAACTTTCACAGGAAGATAATTTACTGGTCTAACTGTAGAAACAGATAAAATCTTCCAGTACCAATCTCAATAAATGAGAAAATATGTTCTCAGGAAAGATAAATTAATGAATACAACAGGTTTTCAGAAAGATTATTGCATGGTCTATTCATGCATGGATGGAACATGGGGTTTTGCAAGCAATTTTGCACTCTAATCAAGATGTACATGATGCTCCAAAAAGAAGAGCTTTACACTTAGATGAATTACCGGAGATCACAGATTATAGTAATATAATAAAGGGTTCCCTTACCGGCAGTACTTAGAGCACCATCTATAAATACTCTGTATGTGTAACACATATCTAATCTGCAAATATCTCATTTCCTAATTGACTTCAGATTATTTCAGTTAAAAGAAAGTTGTACCATGTAAGCCTTATCTTCAGAAAAAGATAAAAAAGTGATTTTTTTTCTTCATGACATTGACTAACTGCTTCTCTTACCTCAGTAAAGACAGTTCCACTCCCCAAAACACACACACATACACTCATAATCAGGTTTTATTTACTGGATATGTACAATCTACACATTAAATCTTTATGAAAAATCACAAATTGCAACCAGCGCTCTGTAAAGATGAGAAATATGTATAACTTTGTGTAGAGGTTTATTAATAAAGTTCTAGTAGGATACACAGTTCTGTAAAGTACAGAGGGTCATTATAAAAGAACACACATGGTGGACAACATATTAGTAAGTAATAGTAAGTAAATGCATAAAAATTTACAGGAATTAATTGCCATGAGGTAAAAGGCACAGTAGGATTGATGTCACTGTGCATAGCGTTTAATATTCCCACATCTGCCCTTGCAGATCCATGAATTCGATGGGTGATGGTACATTTTTTTTATGTACAAGCAGTGGGATATACTGTTATTATGGGGCACCTTTACTAAGGGTCAAAGTGAATTTTCGAATTTAAAAACTTTGGATTTCAAACTAATTTTTGGGTACTTCGACCATCGGATAGGCCTAAATTCGACTTCGATTCTAAGTAAAAAAGTTTGACTTCGAAAATCGAAGTACTGTCTCTTTAAAAGAGTTCGACTTCGACACTTCGCCACCTTAAACCTGACGAATTGCTATGTTAGCTCCCCAACTCTTTTTAAATCTGAATGTTGTTCACGGGTGAAAAAGGTTGGGGACCCCTGATCTAGAACATCAATACAAAAGAGGAGAACACTTCCATTGTGTAAAATTTTCACTGTAATTCATAATTCAATTTAAAATCACAATGTAAAGTAAGTAACCAGCTATTAACACTCAAAAGTCACAGCAGCCCTCTCTCAAATAAAACTGTATCATGGAACAGTGACACTTCAAAGCAGCTGTTTATAGCAACACACAATTCACACATCTCTAATATACATCAAAATTTGGTGCTTAACTGCTGGGGTCAGGATATCAAATTCATCTCTATGCTAATTTGATCTTAATTTACCCTCATCCACTTTTCATTTTAATATCGTATTCGGAACATACCAGCATCTGCAATTTCAGTTGCAGACAGCATAACATCATTAACACTTTTAATATATGTCTGAAAAAGACATATATATAAATATTTATATCTTAAATACAGTGCATGCACATATACATGCATGTGTACAAATACATATACAGATTATACCGTACATATTTATACACACACACACACACATATAAATGTGACCATTTTGAGGGACCACTGATGCATTTAGTAGAACTAATTCTGAGTCTTATACTTTTTTTTAAACATTCTATTAAAAAAATTATATTTATCTATTTACCTACATTCAGTGGCGTAACTACCGGGGGAGCAAAGGGTGCAGTTGCACCGGAGACCTCTCCCCCTCGGGCCCGCCTGAGCAGCTGACTTTTTTTCCGGGTTTTTTTTTTTGCCTTTTTTTTGCACTGGCTGGGCCCTCCCCTGTCCCAGGGCCAGATTACCCGCTAGAAGCCCTAGCGCCCGCCTAGCTCAAGGGCCCAGGCGCCCAGCCCAGGATGGAGAAAAACATCACCTGCCAGACTGCCGCACGTCACGGCGCATGCGCGGCCTTCCCCTAATTAAATCAGGCGTGGGGAGTGGGACTGTGCAAAACTGTAATAACTGAAAAAAAAACACAGAAATGTGTTCAAACTTTCATAACCTGCCAAATTTTGTAAAATGAACATGGTAATTAGGGGGTGTGGCCACAAAAATGGTTGTGGTAAAAAAAAAAATTGCCGCGATACACGCGCTAACCTTTTTAACCCTCTTTCTGTTTCCAAAATGTTGGGAGGTATGTGCTAGCATGGCTGTTCACTTCTTGGGCTTTGAGCCAGTATAACCTCTCTGGCACTGTTTCGCAGCTGAAACTGTGCCGGTGACATCGCTGTCCCCATTCATTCATTATATAGAAGGGGCATGGCATGGCAATGCCACCAAGTCCCTCTTTACAGAACAGGACATAGAGCTAACTGAGCGCCTGCAACGCTAATCCTCACCCTACTACCTGCTCATCCAACCCAGTAATGCTGTATTCCAGCCCAATGCATGGGGGGGGGTAGTGGGGCCCAGTTTTAAATTTCTGTATCAGGGCCCTTAGGGGTCTAGTTACGCCACTGCCTACATTTACACAGATCTTTATATTTTGGAAGGAAAATGACATTCTGAAACACTGCACAAAAAGACACAGAAGTTTGTAAAAATGTAACCCTTTCAAAGCTACCATGCATGTTGGTAGAGAAAAGCAGTCCTACAATGATCAGTTGCCAATTCAGCCTTACAAGTAGTTGTTGACTCCAAAATTGCAAGTTTCTTGGATCAATTATAACAAGTAAAACAAAGTAAAATAAACATAAACGTTCTAGCAAGAAACGTATCAGTCCATTTATCAATGAGTCACTCATTTAGCATCTATTGGTAGGCAATAGCATACCTTGCTTGTCATTACAGTAAATAAACCATTTTTATAGTGCATTTTTTATATTGCCTCAGTTACACAAATATTTTATCTTTTTATGAAGGATCCCCAATTTGTTTGGCCTGTAGAGGTTACATAATAAGCACTTGTCTAGAGCACGAACAAAGGGAGCAAGACTGCCCTTATTCAAATTAAATAGTTTCTATATTTCAGCTAATTGAATGGCAAACATGGGATCCATTATCTTCAAACCTGTTATCCAGAAACTCCAAATTATGGGGAAGCCATCTTCAGTAAAAGGCGAATTGTCGACAGCGACCACTTCGCACCACTTCGCCCGGCGAAAATTCATTACCACTATGCTAATTCACTGAAATGCGAGGTTGCGCCCTGGGCACCGAACGCTGATGATTTTTCACTAGCTCGTTTGTTCCTAGTGAAATTTCACTAGTAATAATACTCTTAGGTCAATTTGAATAGAGGAGACGCATAAAAGTCATATACACGTAATTTTTTGAGATGTTGGTGCAAATGCTTGAAGTGGCCACTTTTTATTAAAAATGTCTAAGGGAGCTTAATAAAATCATTAAAGCTCCTCTGATGCCCTAGAAATGAGACCACCATAAAATATGTGTCAGGCCCATCAAATGTGTTATAAAAATGTTCACACAAAAATCTTTAATCGTTTGGACTTTTGAAGGCAATCCCGCTTTAAAAATAGAAAAGGTGTCTGCATTTTTTTACACTTTTTATGACTTTCCGGGGTACAGGATATGATGTCACTGACATCAGACTGAGGAAGCTGTAGCTTCGTTTCAGCAGTTTGCCTGATTTGAGGTGGCAAAGGAGTCACCTGGCGATAGAGACGCTAGTGACGTTCTATTCACTAGTAAATTGTCATCTGCGCCTGTTAGTGAATTGGCGATGTCCCTGAGGATGGGATTTCTTGTGAGAATTCCCTAGTGTTAGCCACTTCGTCCTAATTATCACTGATTTGAAGAGTTAATGGATTAATTCAAGAACCTTCTTAAAGTAACATTATTTTATTATAACAATTACTTTGCACATATGTAAACTGGGGACATATGTTGTCATTACATTTGGATCTGAACCCAGATAAACAAATTACTAGAATAACTATATTTGCTGCTTCCTGAAATGTAATGCAATGCATGACTTATCCAAAAGATGTTGCTTATGATGTTCCCTCTGAGTTTTGAATATGTTTCCATTACAAAGACCTGAACTCTGCAAAGAATTATAACAAGCACCCAGTCAAATCAATAAAGGATAATGTACAATTTTTTCTAAATGAAAATCACTTTTAGATTTATGGGTCACATCTAAATTTAGTAAGCAGCCTTGAAGCAGAGCATAACAATAATTTCAGCTTTAAACATTCTAATGATTTTTCCATATCTGTGTTGTCAGTATAACAGATGGTTGAGAAAGCAGCTGCGTGTGTGAAATATCCAGTACTGTTATTTCATAAATCCAATATAAATAAGATGCACTGAATATGCTTTTCAGATTCAGAAATGTTCTAATTTTTCAATATTCGGTCTTCATTTGCCAGTTTTACAAGTCATAGCCCCCACTTGACACATAGTTTTGACATACATGTATCTGATGGGTGTATTATTTGCATAAAAAACACATTTGTATCCAAAAGTTCAGATAGTGTTTATGCACCTTTATCTTCATAAACCCAAATTAATGAGCTCATGAGTTCTGCCCTAGAGGGACAACCCTTCTAGTGAAAGTCTGGGGAACAGGGACCCCCATGAATGAAGTAAAGTCAGTTAAAAGACTAGTTTATGTAATTTCTAAGATAGGGAGGCACAGATAGAAAGAACAGCCTTTCCTCCTTGTTTCACTTTTAAACAACAAGAGAGGTGAAGTTCATAACAGCCTTACCTTCCTCTTCTACTTAGTGAAGGCCCGCCTGGGTAGGAGTCTAGTGTGACCTATATTCTACTGGTCACTAGCTTGGGAAGGCCTATTTTAGCCAAGATAGGGTTACATAAACTTTTACGCAGATGACCACAATTCCATGCATTCCTAGTAGCTGAAATGGCCTCCAGCCGCTGTTCCATTTACTGCTGCCACGAGGCAGGGTAATACCTAGTCAATGGTGCATAAACAGCTCACTTCAAAACCATGGTACAATATCTAATCTCATCAGGTATTCTGCGTGGTCTTCAATGTCTTTTTAAATATTGAATCTTCCTACCAGATGTCTACTGCTTCCCTATCATGCTCCCAACTACTGTAAATAGTATTGCAGTGTTCTAAAAGCTTCTAAAGACTTCCTACCTACTCCTCATCATTTTTACCTCTACACAGTTAAATTAGTACATAACAAAGTAGTTATTGCTGTGTCTCTACTGACCAGGGCTGGACTGGTCCACCAGGAGTCTAGGAAAAAACCTGGTGGGCCCCATTTCTGCAGGGACCAGCTGATTGCTCTCAATTGTGCTGGGTCCCCCCAACTGATCACTACTGTGCTGGGTCCTGCTGTCTGCCATCCCCGGCTGGGCCCCTCTGAATAACACTGCTAACCCCTACTGGGTCCCTCCAAACATTACCACCATCCCCCTACAGGGCTACTCTGAATGTCATTGCTACTCCTCAGCTGGGTCACGCAGAAAGCCACCACCCTCCACTGACCACCTCCATCCTAACAGAGCTGTCTGCCACCATGTTGGGTCCCATTGGCCATACACCGGTGCCTTTCTGTCCTTTCTATACTACCTGACCAATGCCTGTAAGAAGGTGGACAATTTAAAGATGCCAATACATTCCACTGTGGAAAAAAGGTGGTATTCTGCTTGCACAAGTGTGGGAAAGTAAATGCTTTTTTCTATTGCTTAACCTTTAATGCTTTCAATTCATTTTCTGCAGTGATCTCTTACTGACATTTCTGCTGTTAAAGACATGCCCATACATGCTGCTAGCCACTAGACTCTTATTCAAATTTAAGTGGGAAGAAGCAAAGAGAAATACTTAGAGAAACTTCTTCCCTGTGCATCTAGTATAGTGGGGATAGCAGAGTGTGGAATACTGAACAGCTGGCGAGACTGTTATCAGTAAAGTTAATTACTGGGACAGATGTTTCATTCATATCTAACCTATAATTTAAAATGGATCAGTGACCCCAGAAACCACAACACACGATAACATTAAAATTTAAGGTGAACCTTTTTACAGTAAATATGCAATTTACTTTTTGTATTTCATTGCATAGTGGATATGTTCAATAACCTTCTACATTCTTGTTATGCCTTCCTAATAAATAAAGGAGTTTGATATACATGGGATTAAGAATGGCGGGGGGGGGGGAATCAACCCACTCAGAATTACTATAAAGAATCCAGAATGGAGAAATATTTTAAAACATGACAGTAAAAAAAATAAAAAAAAACAAAAACAAAATTATATGTATATCAAATCAAATATGGCAATTCTTGCCATACAAGAGCACTTATAAATATTTTCTTTCCTTAGTAGGGCACCTTAGAGAGTTAAAATATCAAATGAGTATCACTTTATTGTCTTGTAATACTTTTTGTTAATCTGCAGCAGGAAATAACCAGGAAATCATTAAATCCTCAACATGTGCATGTAGCAGCAATGATCCTATATTAGGAAATAAAGCTTTGATCACAAGACCTTGTTGTTGAACCGAATAAAACAGCATCATTAAATTTATAGGGAATGCAAGCTTGTTTGAACAAAGACTGCCCAGATCCACTGCTATTCTATCTACTAACAAAATAATTGTGCTATTTATATTCCTATTCATTTGTCTCCATATGGAGTATGCTCATGCTGTGTGAAAAATATCATATAATTTTCCCTGGAGAACACTGTTCAGTTTGAATTGTTCAAAATAGGACTTTATTTTTTTAATCAATCTCAAAAAGATGTTCTTAAAATATAAGCTAGCTAGTTGTTAGAAATAGCAGCTTAGACTCTCAATAAGCGATGCCCAGTGGGGCTCCCCATCTGTTATTCAGCTTCAGCTAGTTTGCCACAACTTACCCATTTGTCTATCATTTAATAATGGTGTATAATTTGATAATTAGACAGTACAGGAATAGTTGGTATTGTATCACCAGGTATCAGTCTAAAAAATATAAAGGAGTTGTAGTTTGTAGTTGTACAGCAACTGGAGGTCTGACTCCAGATATCCATGTGGAAATATGCTGTTATATATAAAATAACACATAGAAGCCTTAATAGGCAAGTGTGCAAATTTTCTTCTAATGGGTTCACATGAAAGAAAATGCCATATGTTCAGTGGGAGTTTTGATCACCCTACAGCATATACTGTATGTATTTAGAAACTGTAGCTTTAATAAGATTATTGTTTACATATAATCAATCAATGCAATACAAATTAAAAAAACAAAACGAAGAATGACAAATTATATATATCTATATCTGTCTATATATATATATATAAATGCTCAAAGTCCCAAAAGAGCACACCGTCTACTTGATAGAATACCTGCCAACCCCGTTGCCAGGTATTCTACCAAGTAGACGGTGTGCTCTTTTTAAGGGTCAGGGGTTTAAAATCTGTGGATGGACTGGGTTCTGGTTGTTTGTCTGTTTACTCCTGATGAAGATCAAATAGTGAGGGATCAAAATGTTGAGTCTAATAAAAGTTTTTTCAGATTTCTGCCTGAAAACCCCGTGAGTGCCTCCATTCTTTACTTATTTTATATATATATATATATATAGCAATGGGTGAAGCTTGCACTCACAGGTCTTAAAATACATTTTCACGTGTTTATTGGATCAAAAAACAACTAACGCTTCGGCTAGCACTGTAGCCGAAATGTTAGTTGTTTTTTGATCCAATAAACACTTGAAAATTTATTTTAAGACCTGTGAGTGCAAGCTTCATCCATTGCTATATCTCTACTTATTGGGCTTTTTGCACCCAGGCAAAATCGACCATGTGATGAGCTGTGCTGGTTCCAGAACCTTATATATATATATATATATATATATATATATATATATATATATTGGTCCAACCAGATCGCACTCCATATTTAAAACATAGCTTTTATTAGCTTGTTAAAATGTATCACAAAATGGCATTCTTCACAACATAGTAGCAGCGTCATTTGTATCAAGACACTTATCTGTTAAAAGTCCAGCATAAACGCTATATCCATCCACACTCACGCGACGTTTCGGGACACATCCGTTCCCTTTCTCAAGCGTATATATCGTGTAGTAGCGTGTAGGACTCCATTGCACACACTTTCTGCTTCCTTGTTAGGCGGGGCATACGTGGTAAGTAACTGTGATGATGCTTCCTCACCTGGAGGCCGGATCTGCACGTCAGTCACCACATATCTCCACCCTCCCGTTACTATGCAAAGTCCATAGTTACCAAAGAAAAGAAATATATCAGTAACAGCAAATTACATGGGCATTTTTCACTATATCTGATGATTGTAGTTGTTTGAGCAGATTATGCCAAAATGAAAAGCAAAAGTTAACAGATGAATGGCAAAAAAGAACAAAATTTTTTTTAAAAAATACAAAAATACTTATAAAGAAAATATTCAAAAAATATACACAAAATAATATTAGTTGCCCGAAATATTACTACTCACCCTAAATGAGTACTTTACAGAAATAAATGCAAGTCAAAATCACGATTTAGACCCCTTGGACTGAGAGTCCCTAGCCTGTCAATCCATTTAACTTCTGCTCTTTTTAATGCTAGAACACGATCTCCTCCTCTTTTCAGAGGTGGGACGTGTTGGATAACTCTGAATTTCAGCTCCTCTGATGTATGTCCTTGTTCTAAACAATGTCTAGAGACTGGCAATGATCTATTGCCCACGTGTATAGTTGATCTATGCTGAGAAAACCTATCCTTCACCTTCTGGGTGGTTTCTCCAACATAGACCAACCCACATGGGCACACCAGCATGTATACAACAAAATTGGTATCACACGTATTATAACCCCTAATTTGATACTTCTGATCCCTATGTGGATGTACAACCAAGGAGAGAAGCACGCAACAAATAGTATACAACCTTTCATCTGTGGAGCTGACACCAATACAGATGAAAGTTCTATCATATGGACTCAATTACTGCCCAACATCTAAACTTGACTCTTTTCAATTACAGGTTGACCTATATCGTTTTTTTCGTTTGCTTAGACTAAAAGTACATTTTTCACAGAATCAGGAAACAATAAATGTAAACCCAGTCCCTGTTACAGGGTTTGATACTAACAGACTGGGTTTACGTAATAAAAGTAAATTTGTTCCCCCAACATCTTATTCCACTGTGGAAACATATATAAACAAAGTGAAAACTGATGTAGAATCATTTTTAAAATTGCCCCTCAGTTTGAGTAATTACAATATGAGTCGTGATGAAATAGACGCTTTATCACAACTGTCCTCTATGTCACACATAACAATTAAACCTTCTGATAAAGGAGGGGCAATTGTTGTGTTGGACACAGATAAATATATATCCGAAATCAATAGACAACTTTCAGATACAACAGTGTATATTGAATTAAAGGGTGACCCTACCACTTCCTTTAAAAAAGAACTGGATGGTGCTTTACATAATGCCTCTCAGCTGGGGATAATCACAGAGAAATCTAGGACATATATGATGGTGGACTATCCTATTATTCCACTCATATATGTCTTACCAAAAATCCATAAGGATCCAATAAATCCGCCAGGCAGGCCAATAGTGGCAGGTATAGGTTCCTTGACGAGTAATGTAGCCGAGACTTTGGATAAAATATTGGGTCCCCTGGTACAAACAACTAGATCTTTTGTAAGGGACACCAATGATTTCTTAGAAAAACTTTCCCAAATACCTATGATAGAGGGGGTGTGTTGGCTTGCCACCTTTGATGTGGCAAGTCTATATACATCGATTCCTCATATGGATGGCTTAAAGGCAACCAAAATTTTACGGCCATGGGGTCCAGGGTCGCTCCATCATATGCCAACTCCTTTATGAGTTGGTTTGAGGAGGAGCATGTCTATCAAAATGTACTCTTCACTAGGCACTGTTGTGCCTGGTGGAGGTACATCGATGACGTGTTCCTCCTATGGCGGGGTGACCTGGACTCCTTGGCCGTCTTCCGTGAGGCAATTAATGGGGCCCATAATGACATTAAATTCACGATGACAGCTGATCTCCAAGTAGTTACTTTCTTAGATGTATTGGTTACACGAACCGAGACAGGGTTTGATATACAAAACCCACGGATCGAAATCAACTTCTTTCTTACGACAGCTTCCATCCCCCCTCAGTTAAGAGATCGATTCCTATCAGCCAGTTTACCAGAGTGAGTAGAATTACAAATAATCCAGTGGTCCTGGAACAAGACTTAGAAATAATGTCTAGGAAACTTACAGATAGGGGATACCCGAATCAGCTAATACAAAAAAACCAACAGGCTGCTAAGGAAGGGATTCTTGGATGTACATCAAGAGATCGGCGTACTACAGGTAACAGATTATCTTATGTTTCCCAGTATAATTCTGCCAGTTCCAAATTTAAATGCATATTAGATAAACATTGGCACTTATTAAAAGATGCATATCCTTCAGTTCCAGAGTTTCAACAAGGCCCTATGATGTCCTATCGCAGAGGAGCAACCATAGGGAGTAGATTAGTGAATGCAGACATACGGAAACCACCTAATAAGGCAATGTTTTGGGGTCCCAAGAAAGAGGGCATGTATAGATGTAAGGGTTGTGCCCAGTGTCGATTTGTATTGGTAGGTCCTGATTTTGACCATCCACATAGGGATCAGAAGTATCAAATAAGGGGTTATAATACGTGTGATACCAATTTTGTTGTATACATGCTGGTGTGCCCATGTGGGTTGGTCTATGTTGGAGAAACCACCCAGAAGGTGAAGGATAGGTTTTCTCAGCATAGATCAACTATACACGTGGGCAATAGATCATTGCCAGTCTCTAGACATTGTTTAGAACAAGGACATACATCAGAGGAGCTGAAATTCAGAGTTATCCAACACGTCCCACCTCTGAAAAGAGGAGGAGATCGTGTTCTAGCATTAAAAAGAGCAGAAGTTAAATGGATTGACAGGCTAGGGACTCTCAGTCCAAGGGGTCTAAATCGTGATTTTGACTTGCATTTATTTCTGTAAAGTACTCATTTAGGGTGAGTAGTAATATTTCGGGCAACTAATATTATTTTGTGTATATTTTTTGAATATTTTCTTTATAAGTATTTTTGTATTTTTTAAAAAAATTTTGTTCTTTTTTGCCATTCATCTGTTAACTTTTGCTTTTCATTTTGGCATAATCTGCTCAAACAACTACAATCATCAGATATAGTGAAAAATGCCCATGTAATTTGCTGTTACTGATATATTTCTTTTCTTTGGTAACTATGGACTTTGCATAGTAACGGGAGGGTGGAGATATGTGGTGACTGACGTGCAGATCCGGCCTCCAGGTGAGGAAGCATCATCACAGTTACTTACCACGTATGCCCCGCCTAACAAGGAAGCAGAAAGTGTGTGCAATGGAGTCCTACACGCTACTACACGATATATACGCTTGAGAAAGGGAACGGATGTGTCCCGAAACGTCGCGTGAGTGTGGATGGATATAGCGTTTATGCTGGACTTTTAACAGATAAGTGTCTTGATACAAATGACGCTGCTACTATGTTGGGAAGAATGCCATTTTGTGATACATTTTAACAAGCTAATAAAAGCTATGTTTTAAATATGGAGTGCGATCTGGTTGGACCAATATAACTAAGAAGCGGAATTACTCACTGCTATTGGGATCAGCACCCTTGACTTTGATATGCATTGGGATTAGTGCATCATAAACGTTGGAATTGTATATATATATATATATATATATATATATATATATATATATATATATATATATATATATATATATACACACACACACATATGTATATATATATATATATATATATATATATATATATATATATATATATATAATTACTTGGTAAGGGCAGCACTCCGCCTTTGCAGCATTCCTCGGGTGCACGGTAATGTATAGTATAAGCAAAAAGAAGACCAGCACACCGAGATCTCTTGTGATATAATCAAATCTCTATTGTGAAATCACATGCAAGCCGACGTGACGTTTCGGTCCACACAGGGACCTTAGACCTGGCGAACTAATAAGATGAAGCTTTATCCTCCTCAATCTTATGTCAGTGACATCATATCCTGTGTGCCGGAAAGTCATATAAGTTCTAAAAAAACGCTGGTGTTTTTTCATATTTAAAATCAGGATTGCCTTCAAAAGTTCTAACTATTAAAGATTTTTTCAACCATTTAAGGGTCATGCCACATTTGTTTTAGGGTGGGCTCATGTCTAGGGCAGATGATCTCTTTTGCTTTATTTTGTTTCCTTGGATTTTTGTGATAATAAGTGGGCACTTAAGCATTTGCACCAACATCTCCAATAAAGATGTCTCTACGACCTATATGTACCCGCCCTATTCACATTGACCTAAGCGTGAGTACTAACCAAGTTTCGCTAGGCAGAATTGAACGCTAGCAAAAGAACGATAAGAAATGCTTGCGCTGACAACGCTAGTGAAAGTTCGCCAGCATTTTAACCTACAGTTTTTCAACCTCTTGGGGTTTTCTACTAAGACCTTACATTTGGTCAACCCCCCAACACCTCCATTAACTTACATAGAGTACACATGAAAAACTCATTGCAGTGGTCATCCTGGTAAGGGTATGTAGTAACATCCAAAGTTAACAACACCACAGTATTAAATCGTTTACTTAAGTTTAATTTACCACATTTTTTCTATTTACAAAGAAAAAGTAACAAATCGTAAGTAGAAGCAATATCGGAGAGAGCTCCATTGATTGTCCAGTTACACATATTTCATGTATTTTCATATATAGGTTGACATTTTGGTAATAAATGAATAGCACTTGCTACAATAAGTTTGTAACTACTGGAGCCACTCAAAAGTAATTTAACATATAGCAATGCTATTGCCAGAGAAATAAAAACAAATGTATGCTTACGCAGACCTTTTCTAACTTAAAAATTGATGTCACTTTTCATGTGGGCCCTTGCAACCAGTGAATGAATTCAGAAAACGTAAGACAAGCAAGCGGCAATAAAAGCAATTTTCGTCAGCCAGAGGAAAGAAAAAACCCCAGTTCAGACAAACAGGCTAGATAAAGCACTAGAGAAATAACCACTGGATGAGGCTATATCTGTAACAGATTCCTTTCAGTTATGGTGTTGTGATATCCATTAAAAACAAATAGTCCCATATAAAACTTACATATACTGTATCTAAATTAAATATTATATAAAATAAAGAAATATTAGAGACAGTGTTACTCCTAAGGAGAATAGCCTCCTAGAGATACTGACATCAGAAAATAACCTTATCCTTTCATAACATTGTCTTTGAATGCTATTTATAATTTTGCCATACAAGTATTTGCCTGATGCTTTTACATTACCTTTCTTACTACCCTGTTCCTCTATGAGTGTCTCTTTATGTAGATCTTTCCCTCGCCATTTGCTGTGCCATGTATTGTGTTTATTAATAAACACAGCCATATCCCACTATTTGGATGCCTTTCAAGTAGTAGGTGCAAATGACTCACAAACCTATTATTTAATAGATTAAAAAACATAAGAGCAGCTTTTCTTTTTTAATTTAGGGCAATGATCCCCAACCTTTTTCCACCCGTGAGCCATTTTCAAATGTAAAAAGAGTTGGGGGGGGGAACACAAGTAGGAAGAAAGTCCCTGGAGATGCCAAATAAGTGATGTGATTGCAAATTTGGTAGCCCCTATGTGGACTGACAGCCTACAGGTTTTACTTGATGGTACACCTGTTTTTTTTATACAACTAAAACTCGCTTTCAGGCCAGGAATTCAAAAATAAGCATCTGCTTTGAGGCCACTGAGAGCAATATCCAAGGGGTTGGTGAGCAACATGTTGCTCAAGAGCCACTGGTTGGGGATCACTTGATTTAGGATTTTCGGGACCTGGGCTTTTGTAAATAAGGTTTTTTTTTTTACTTGTGTTACATGCCAGCATATGCTGATGGGGAAAAAGTGATCCCATGCATTCTGCCCCATTTTTGGGATTCACTGTCAGGCATTGATTTTGCCTGTGTCTGACAGTTATAGTTGTAAGTCTAGTTGTAGGGCTAAATCAAACCATATGGTTCCATTGCATCAGTGTATGCCTCATTATTAAATAGGGATCGGTTTGTTTTATTGAGGGTTCAGGTCTGAGAAATTTTATGATTAGGAATGCATCTTTTTGGCTGTAACTCTACTCTGAAACCACCCACTGAGGAACTATGTATGAAGTATTTTGAACATATTGTTGTGTGTTCACTGTCAGTATACCTGGGAAAGTCCAGGACAGAGTTTACATAGTTCTCAAATTCTTATTCCCACAGTGGTTCTGGGACTGCTAGTCCGCCTGTTTTATGTTAGCTTGAGACACCTCAGGTAGATAATTACAAGATACAAGACAGCTCAAGACACAGTGAGGAGAGCTCCGTCTTTGGGAAAGATATAGGAGGGCTGTCTGTGTGAGCTGAGTCAGAGACATTGGAATACTAAAATGTTATATTTTTGCTTTCATGTCATCTATTTGGGACACAGGCAGTAGGTAAGTCTACTCCTTGTTCATTGGGGAGACTAAACTGTGTTAGTTAGATGTCCATTAAGGTGCAAGGATTTAATTTTTTGTGCTGTTTTTTCAAATAAACTGCCTGAAAGTTATTACATTTTAGTGATTGTGCTGTGGGCTGGTTTTCCCAGAAAGCAGGTCCCGGCTACCTAACCCCTGACAGTAGCCATAAACAGTAAGCACCTATTTTATTATAGTTTCTATGAATTGTATCTCTGGTGTGCCAGCCACAGTATGTTACTATAAAACAGTATGTGGTAAATATATAAATGTTGGGAGTTGTGGTGGGATGTGCCCATTTTCGTTCAATCCACTATAATGTTCAACTTTGCATGCATGTGTTTTCACGTTTTTCTGTTTTTGTATGCTTGTCTACTTGCCATAAAACTAAGTTGTATAATTTGAAGGTGGGTGGTAAGACTATTTGCCTTTTCTGCCCCTTACCTGCATTTTTGTGGAGACATAGCCCCTGCATAGTTTTTTATATGTGTATATTTTATTGCAAAAAAATCAACAATCTCTCATTTAGCTTCAAATTTGCTTCTATTGTTTTTCTCTTCCTTTGTGAACAATTGTGAAGAACACAAGGAGAAAGTACAGTTTGTTGGCATTACATTAATTTCTAGAATCAATACAAAAACTGTGACTGTGACTAGTGATGGGCGAATTTATTCGCCAGGCCCGAATTCACGGCGAATTTGCGCGATTCGCCGCCAGCGAATAAATTCGCAAAACGCCCGCGAAAATTCGCCAAAAAAATTCGCCGGCGTCAAAAAAAATTTCGGAAATCGGTCGCCGGCGTCAAAAACGTGCGCCGGCGTCGAAAAAACGGGCGCCGCCGTTTCGCGAATTTTTTGCCGTTTCGCGAATTTCGTGCGAAATTCACGAATTTTTCGGCGAAGCGAAACGGCGCAAATTCGCCCATCACTAACTGTGACTGCAGTAAACTGGGCATGATTTTGGAAATATTGACTTGTTTGCAAAGCGAGTTTGTGATGGCAGGAAAAAGTGTCAGCCAATTGCCAGAAAATTATTCCTGAAATGCTAACAAAGTCATGCTAAAGGGCAACACAGTTCCAATGACCTTCTCATGAAAGCTGTTACTGCACTTGTGCATAGTTGTTTGTTGTTTGCTTGTGAATCATGCCCAGTATGCCAATTGTCACATTGCAGCATAAGCACGTGTTCCCACAATCACAAAAACACTGGAATGTAAGACCTATGTAAGACCAGTATGTAAAGGTTGCCAACAACTATGTGCGGCCAATGACTCTAGACATATTAGAAATATGTTCATGCATTAGGATCAGGGAACTGAGCTGCCCATCTCTGCTGCTGCAGAGCTGCTTTGGATAAAAATCCAAACTGAGCTCTGCACCTTGTACTGGACTAAAAAAGAATTGCACCAGAAGCTGTGGGTACAATTCCAAAATAAGATGTTTTTCCCTTCTTGGCCACCATCACCACACTAAACAAGCCCTTCGAGTCAACTCTTTCACACATACACTTCCAACTGCATTTCATAGAAAATGTCTCGGTATATATATATATATATATATATATATATATATATATATATATATATATATATAAAAAATATAAAAAAGGGTAAATTCATAAGACAGCACAAAATATATTGCTATAAAATATAACACACATAACCTCATACAATTCTAGTACCAATTTATCTTGCTATAATGACTGCAACGAGTCAGGCAAGTGACCTACAGCCATTTTGTCATTAGTTTCACAAGACAAAAGAAAAAGACATGTCACTTAGACTGGCAGACAGGCAGCTCATTTTTTTCTATGTGCTTGATTCATTAGTCTTCATTTGTGTCAGAAATGGGTGCTGCCAACAAATAGGAAGTCTCAAAATATCAACATTAAAACATAATATAGGCAGAAAATGTACAAATGCACAGAAATGTCAAGATCCAAGATTTTGATTCACTTTTTTTGCACTTTTATATAATTCTGTAATTGTTTGAAAGCAGCTTGATTTATACAGTACAGGAGTCACTGAATTCTGATGGGGGTCAGGGTTTGAGTATAGTGTCGTTTAATTGTCAATTCAGTCCTTCTGTGCCTCAAGCAGCAAATTTAAAATGCAATGTGTAACGACGCAGGCAATATTCTTAAACTAGTCACCAAGTTTTGCCCACCATTACTATCCAAGGATAACAACTAATACTATTACTACTAAATTATCTCACACTTAACAAAAACATTTTGGGGGTTATTTACTAAAACAGAAACAAAACCAGCAGACGGCACTTCTGGAAAGGGGTTTATTGGGGTTGCTGCTGCAAAACCTAACGCGTTTCGGGAGTAAATCCCTTAGACCTATGACTAAGGGATTTACTCCCGAAACGCGTTAGGTTTTGCAGCAGCAACCCCAATAAACCCCTTTCCAGAAGTGCCGTCTGCTGGTTTTGTTTCTGTTGGAGTTAGCAGTGGGGACACTGCTTGACGGAGCACCTGGTTGGGAGAACGCGGTGAGTAGTAGCGGTCCTTTTCTCTTCGTTCTCTATCCTCAGTTATTTACTAAAATCTGAAAATGTCTCACTATTTTCTTAAAACCATTTGAACCAAACTCCTTTTTACATTTTGACTGTATTTACCAAAAAATGTACTCAAAAAAAATCTGGTGTGGGAAAAAACTCAGAATCTGATTTTATTTTGGGATTTGACACCTGTAAAGTCCTATTTTTTGGATTATCACCCAAAACCACAAATAAATAGGATTATTAGTACAAAACCCAGTGCAGATCAAAATTTCTTCGAATTATAAACGGGACATCTGCCATTGACTTCTGCATGACCTTGACAGGAGATGTAGTATTCTTTTTTTTTTTTATTCAGACTTTTAACAGCACGTGGGTTAATAAATCCCAAAAAATTCGAAAAAATTGTGTTTTCCCCCTTTAAAACTACAACCAGAAAAAAATCTAGTTTAGTCGAGTTTAGTAAATAACCCCTTTATGTGCTTAATTATCCCCATTGCAGGGGAATGCATTCACCCCCAAAAGTATATAGGTTTTTTTTAAAACACACATAAAAACAGAGGGGCTTGTGTGTGATGCCCATTTGTATTTCAATACTAATCAAACCCTTTTCAACAAAAGATCATACACCATAGTATATACTGCTTTTCATTTCTACTGTTTAATTCTTCTTTGCAAAGTATGGTAATGCAGTGCAAAAGCATTGGAGTGACTAGCATATATATTTTATTTGAAGGTATTCAAGGCTACACAAAATAGACTCTACAAAGGTCTCCCCATGCAGTCATCCTCGCTAGATTATAAGGAGTATTAGAATGGACAAATCTCATAGGACTTGATTTAGTTGTGAATGAAACCAAAACAAAAACTTTCAAACAGTGTTTTTTATACTGGTAAAAGATATCTCACTGAACATGCCATATGCAAATTCAGGAGCTTGTTCTTGTCACTGCCTGACATATTTCACTAGTCACTTTCAACTAGGCACTGTCAAAAATAAAGGAGCAGAAAGGCCATATTCATACAAACGTGCAATAATCATTCTGGGCTCTCTAATAGCTATTGCAATACAACTCATGGCATAGATGTTAACATTCCAGAATGTACAATTATAGATGCATTCTGTGCTGCTTAACTTTTATACCTGACCTGACCAGTTTGAATATATTGCAATATATGGACCAACAATCCCTGTTATGTTTAAAGGGGTGGGAATTAGGGCATTGTTCAAAGGGGAGGATCAGTAGCCAAAGGGCAGATTTATTAAGGGTTGAATAGTAAATCTGAATATTCAAAAAAAAAAATGGTGTCAAAATTCACACATTCGAATGTAAATTTGAATGTGAGATTTATCACACCTTGACCTCGAATTTGTATATTCAGCACCTAAAAACATGCAGAGTTCATTTACAAGTCAATTGCAGGGTCCATTGAACCATTTGAATATGTTAATTGCTTTTCCTGACATTCAAGTCGAGAAAACTCGATTCAAATTCAATTGGAATTTGCACTTTTTGTTTGTATTTGTACAATACAATTATTATTAACACACGCCTGCTGCCACTGGCATATTTTATACATTTTTAATACACTGCAACACAGCAGGCAAAGGTAAGGGGGATGTTATGGGCAGAGGTAGCATGTGCTACCACTTTACCTTCCCTGTTGACAATGACAAGTCATCAGCATGAGAACAGTGATGTCACTAAGCTGCAGTAGCATGACCATGACAAGATAGGGCGATTCGAAGGATTTTAATCCATCGATCGGAGGATATTCCTTCGATCAGAAAATTGTTAGGAAGCCTATGGGGACCTTGCCCATAGGCTAACATTGACTTCAGTAGCTTTTACGTGGCGAACTAGGGGGTCAAATGGTCGAATAGTCTAATGATTTTTAGTTCAAATCGTTCGAGTCGAAGTCGTAGTCAAAGGTCGACGTAGCCCATTCGATGGTCAAAGTAGCCAAAAAAAACATTATTCTATTCCTTCACTCGAACTAAGTAAATGGGCCCCAAAATGTCACTAATTTTGAGTTTCTGTGCTTTGACATAAAAAATATCACGGAATACAAAATGCAGTGTAGGATTTGTTATTTAGTATTTATTGAGAAACTACTCAAGTATCTCAAAAGCTTTGAAAGGAAATGTATATTATTCAGTTTGAATTAAACCAAATGACAAAGAAAGAAGCGTAGATAAAGTATTGGGGGGCTGGGGGTGGTGCAAACTTTGAATAGGCAAAAGTACAAATGTAAACAGTAATCCAGTCTACTGAAGGATTGCACCAGCCTTTTGTGGCAGAACTAGTGAGAAGGAATTACAATTAAATGTAAATATTTTTAGGGGCAGATTTATCACGGGTTGAAGTGGATTCGAGTGAATTTTCGAAGTTCAAAAAGTTCGAATTTCGAAGTAAATTTTTTTGTACTTCGACCATTGAATAGGCTACTACGACTTCGATTCAAAGTAAAATCGTTTGAATATTCGACCATACGATAATCGAAGTACTGTCTCTTTAAAAAAAACTTTGACTTCAATACTTTGCCAAATTAAACCTGCCGAAGTGCTATGTTAGCCTATGGGGACCTTCTAATGCATTTTTCTAAGTTTTTTGTATTAGAAGTAAAATCATTTGATCGATCGCTGAAATCGTTCGAATCATTCAATTCGAAAGATTTAAATCTTACTTTTTTTACTTATGATTTTAATTTTACTTCGACCGCAAAAATTCTGTAAAAAAAACTTCAACTTCGATATTCGAAGTCGAAGTATAGCCATTCGATGGTCGAATTTTGAAGTATATTTCAAGGCAAATTTATCAAGGCTCGAATTTCGAAGTAATAAATACTACGAAATTCAACCCTCGAATTGAAGTATTTTTCACTGAATTTGGCCATCGTACGATCGAAGTAAAATCGTTAGATCGAACGATTCGAATGATTTTAACGTACGATCGAACGATTTTACTTTGATGTGTAAAGACTTAGAAAAATGGTCTAGAAGGTCCCCATAGGCTAACATAGCACTTCGGCAGGTATTAAAGTCAAAGTTTTTTTAAAGAGACAGTACTTCGATTATCGAATGGTCGAATATTCGAACGAATATCACTCGAACCTTAGAAAAACTGCCCCTTAATGTATAATTGGTTGGGATTTTGGTTAAGAGCATTTAGTTTTAATTTCATATTTACAGAACACATTTTACCTTCTCAATAGAATATTAAAGGGCAGGTTTATTATGCTGTGTAAAAAACAGCAAATATTATACCACTCATCACCAGGCTTCACAGTGTACAAAACGGCATTCATTTTTTGCATATTTTTTCTTAAAGTGACTTCTGTTGGATGCAATGTAAAATTATGGAAGCGAATCTGCATGACCTAAATTACATACCTTAATAAATTCACCTTTACACAGCTTTTTACACCTTTTTTAAGCAAATTTTGTTTTATACAGCATAATAAATATGTCCCTAAGTCTATGTACATAACTCTGGAAAGCTTGAAATCTAAAGCTATCCCTCAAATTTCCACAAGAAAAAATGATGAGGTGAAAAAAAAACCCCAAACAACATTTGAAAATAATTGGGAGACAAGCTCAAGCTGATCTAACCACAGTAATGAAAAGCTAGGAGGTTCTGACCATGTACCATGCAAAGAAATGTGATGCAGTGCAAGGACAAGAATATTATACATGTTCCCAAAGGAACGAGAAACTAAACCAGCTCAATCAAATGTAGACAGATGATAAAGAAAGACAAAATAAAATGTGCATTCAAAAACAGTCAGTTTTACCACTGCTTTTTCATAGCAGATTGTTAGATGCTCCAGAATTAGTTCATCCAAAATTTAATGATATACTTAAAATGTATACCTTTTATTTAGATTTTCAAAACATTGCAGTTTTTTATTGCAGTTTAAATTTTTGAGTTATTACTGCATTTTATTAGGGTAGTATAGTAGTAGACACTGTAAGAGCTCACTCTCATATTCTCTTTCTTTTCAAACAACGAAAATAGAGTAAGTGCTTTTAGAAGAAGGTCCAGCAAAGAAACAAATACAAAAAAGTCAAGGAACCTCAAAAAAGGCATGATGGACTCACTGCAGATATTTCAGAAGAAGTAGAGAGAAAACCCAAATGCCTGATAAAGAGTCTTCAAGAAAAGAGGAAACAATAATACATTTCTGCAGCAGGTTCTTTTCCAGTCATGAACTGTCTATATAAAAAAATGGACCTGCCTTTTCTACCACCAACACAATTGACCATAATTTATATAAAACATTTGTTATCAAACTATTGCTGAAGTTTTACAAGTTATTGAGTTTATAAACAGACACTAGTTTATATGCTACACATCCTTCTACCATACAAGACTATCCTTTACTAAATATATTTTTCAGTTTTCAGGATGTTTTTACTAATCTTTATCTAAATATGTTTTTTTGAAACGTCTTGGTATCCTAGGGTATTTTACACTTGCATTTTACTATTATAGGTCTATCTATCCCCTTTGACAACATTTCTCTTGATATTAATTACTTGCACTCACATAGTGATGTACATTTTTTAATTCATTAAC
Organism: Xenopus laevis; assembly: GCF_017654675.1. Classification (NCBI taxonomy): domain Eukaryota; kingdom Metazoa; phylum Chordata; class Amphibia; order Anura; family Pipidae; genus Xenopus; species Xenopus laevis. The sequence continues at coordinate 70,152,317 of NC_054376.1, forward strand.
TTTATATACAGTTACATATGTTGACATTCATATGTTTAACTGAGAATGATAAAAGCTGTAAAGTGTTGAACAGATATAAGTATTAAGATTAAGTGACAAGTAATTGTTTAGACGATAGTAGTCTGTCTGATTTTATGTTCTGAATATCTCCAAAATTAGTATTTATGACTTGTGATTTGATGTGTAACTATATACAATAAGAAATTAGATTCAGATAATGCATTTCCCGGTGGTAGCAGAAGATGACAATTTATTATGATGCATCTTTTAAAAAAAACTATACAATCATGCTAAACTTTACACTTTGTTTTCAGATAAATATACTATTTTTATTCTAATAATGGCATTTAACCCATATCATTATCCTTCTTGACTTTGTGTCCCGCTTCTCTCATTTTTTGCTGAAAGAATTGCAGTGGGAGACATAATGTTATTGAGTGGTCATCACTCAATGCTTTGAATGTAATCTCAACGCTCCTCCACCAAGATTGTACACAATGGCAATTCATTCGGTAAATAGAAGGGGGTGGAGAACAACAAACAGCAGCTCATTGTGTTATGTAACTCAGGAACTGCCAGCAAGTTGATTAACATCCCTCTGATACAGATGAACCTTTCTTTTGCCTGTAACCATGCCAGTGCCCTTTTTGTCATGTGTTTGTATTTTAGAGGAAATTTTTTTGAAGTTGTTCTGGGGATGGAGCACAACTACTGCAACCCAGAGCACTGAAAACCATATGACTTACATAAACAATGAAAGGCTACCATACAAATCACCCAGACCGTATTAAACTAAAAATGAAAAATACAAAAGTAGAATGCTATATACAAAATATGTAATACATTTTTTAAAGGGGTAATTCACCTTGTAAAAAGTATAGTTCGATTTGTGCTATGTGTTGTGTTGAACAATAATGCAATACACTTTCATTAGTTGACAGTGATGAGCAAAATTTACAGATTCGCAGTAAACTTTGTGAAAATTTTCGCAAAACTGCGACAAACATTTGCAGCACACAGGCATGCTTTTAAGAAATTGGCAACATGGGAGCCTTTTTTCTGCTGAAAAAGCAATTGTAGTCTAGAGGATAGGAGGTTCTCTAACAATATAGGGCACATGTGTAACAGTATACTGAGTGAATAATGCATGTGATTTTGCCCTCCCAAAGCAGAAACAAGGTTCCACGAAAAACAACCTATAGACCCATAGATGTAGTTTGCTACAAAAATGCCACGGGACAGCATATTGTTGACAAAAAAAATTGCAACTATTTTGGCACTTTCGCTAATTTCGTTTGCGCAGGAGTGGCTTCAGAGCCAGTATTCGCTGGAAATCCTCACAACGCTTGAACTCTAGTTTTTCTATTGGCGCATTTGGTTCCACAGACTATTGCTTTCTCTTGCATTATCTTACCTTGCACACTGATACCTAGTCATTTACTTGAATTAAGGAAGCAGATCCTAACCATAATTCAATGTTTGAAGGCACCATTCAATAAAAAACAGTGAATATTTTAATATTGCACAGACAACACCTAAAATCTAATGTGACATACATACTTATTATATACATACTTATTATATGATAAGGTGCAGTCCCCTTATATTTTACTGTGATTAAGGGGTTTTTTTTACGTCAATTTACGTCAATATGTTATTGAATGGGCAATTCTAAGTAACAGATTCAAAGATGTCAAAGAATATTGTAAATGGATGCAGCCACGGCTGCATGAGACAGAAAACAGTTTTGTAATGTAATTCTTTATGTATTTCCAGAAATCTGTCAGTAATAAAAAGGTGGTTTGAAGAAATTCCACAGGAATTGGGAAAAACTGAGCAGATGGCAGAGTGTTAGAAGGAAAGAGACCAATTACTTTAGAATCTGCTCAGAATACTTTACTCCAGATAGTAATACATATAAGGCATCAAAAAGAGTTTTAAAATCTGATGAAAAAAGTATTTTTTCCTTGCAAAGATATGCCTTCAACATCTTTCACACCACATCTCAGAGAGAAATACAAGAACACCTTTCTCCTTCACCTGCCCAACCACAATCAACTCTTTTGAGTACTAGTGAAATACCAGAGTCGCAGGAGACCATTGAAACAACATTGTCAGCAGACTTTCTAACAACCTGTCAAAACCATACTTCAGTAATTCTTATCAGTTCATGTTCTTCACAACACTTTCAAGACATTAGCACTTCAATATTAACTACATTGGAGGCTTGCAGAATGCTGTATGTTTAAGCAATTAGTAGTTTATCAAAATAAAAATAAAAATCCTGTTTAGTAGATATAGGAACCAATCCATATTTTATGTAAATAAAAGGACAACAAGTGTCAACAAAGACAGATACAATTTTTTTTGTAGAAATGTTGGTGTACAAGTAAAACAAAGTAAATGTCATAAGGCATTGCAGTGTGAACGTATAAGGCCAAATTAAATGGGCCCTCATTCATTAGTGAAGAAACAGTTGAGCCAGTTATTATGCAGTTCATGCCAATAAAGATCCCTCCACTAGAACACAGTCTCTCAACATTTTTCAAAGCAGTATTTTCTGAATAACAAGGACATTCACAAAAATCCTACTTTGAAGATCTAGAGAGTACAGTTGAAGATGATATTTCGAAAAGAGAATAGAAGAAACTTCAAAGATAGATCTAGATTAATCCTACCATCCCTCAGAGAGCTTTGTGGAAATGGAAATTGGGTGGCAGTATCAATAATGGAGATTACAGTAGAATATGATATGTCAATACAAAGACAATATTGCATTGTAAATATTTAGTTTTCAAATCAAAGCGGGATACTTTTCTTATGAATTCTAGATGCCTTGGTGCAAAAATGAACATAAATTCCATCTCAGGGACAGTCAGCCCAAGAAAGGTAAAATGTCTGTTGGCAACATTTTGATGTCAGCTGCAATCCTACTCAGTGGCTCCAACTACAGTAAAGCTACTGCAACTATATGAATAAACTTCTTGGACTCAAAACAAGTTGGTAAAACAACCAACTATTTACTACCACTGGAAGGTCGAATAAGAAAAGACAATTAAAGAACTGGGAAGTAACGGAGTATGTTTTGCTGATGATGGACAATGTGACTCTCCCAGTTTAAGCATATATTACCACATATACTTCCTTCCAGAGTAATCCACTACAAAAATAATCATTTTTTACATCAATCGGGTTTCACCAGAATTTTCATCTGTTTTACGTGAAAAGAAAACTTTCAAGAAAGCTGTGAATGAATGCTTGAGAAAAAGGTCAATGTCCAACTCATCTTTACTGATTAATTAAATTGGTATCTATGAATAGAGGAGTGGCAAGCTTTATTTTAATTCTGAGCACAAGGAGCTTGATGATGATGATGTTTAAAGCAGAAGATTATGGTTGAAGATGGGATCTAGTGGGATCTAGTGGTGCATAAGAGATGTACCACAGTAATTGCTTAAAGTCTTGCTCAAAGCAAAATCATTAGCCTTTGCTGTAACTTGGTTCCTGACCCTCCTTTGTCTCCTTATTCTGACTCCCCAGTTTTGATTTGGCCTGATATATTGGATTATGCTTATTTGCCGTCTACCCTGACTTTGTGCCTTTTCTTGCATTCTGTTGTGCTTGACACTTGCCTAGACCTTGTTCCTTGTTCGGCCAGTTCCTTATACAATTCTGCAGAGGTTTGGTTTACTTGTAATTACATTTTTTTTGTTTCAACTTTTTGTCAAGTCTCTGTAATGTTTGTAGCTGTTTATTCAGCATGTCAGCTCCTGATGGTTAACTCGGTAAGTAATTCTATATATACAAATATTTAGTAAAATATTAAGTAAAAAAGGCCCTGCTCTAAAGATCTTACAATCTTAAAGAAGAAAGAGTTATGATAAAGTAGGTATTGGGATGTAAAATGAGAAGTAAGAATTAAATAAAATAAATTACAGTCTCAATATGCATATATAGTTTTTATATATGTGTAATGGGAATTAATGTCATTAAATACAGCCATGTTAGCCACAGCTAGGATGGAGAGGAAAGTGACATGATTCTTATTTAACCAAAGGAGAACATGGCAGGCACTCATAGATCCCACAACAGGTTTGTAAAAGAACTGAGAAAATAGATTAACACACAGCCTTTACGCTGGTATACCTTTGGTTTTTTTTGTACAGCCTATGATTAAGTGCCTATTGGCATGAAACTCTTAAGGCTATGTGTTAATCTACTTTGTGGCCTAAATAAAGTTCCCAGTTCTTTTACAAGCCTGTTTGTGGGATCTGTGAGTGCCTGCCATGTTCTCCTTTGGTTGGATACCTCCACCTCGAGCTGTAGGTGTGGGGCATGAGCACCCAGGCCCCACATTTTAGTGCATGATTCTTATTTAAACTGGGTAAATTAGAATTTTTTTTTAACTTGGTTCTGTGTTTGAAGCATAGACTGGTTTGGATCTAAGTTGATCTGTGTTTATGACAAGTGTGTTGTGTCAAATGCTAAATCCACTATTTAACAATTTAAGGAAAACACATGTAGCTCCGCCTTAAATGATGAATCAGCAAGTGATGTTACTTGGCTGGTGGCCATGGGTAAACCTGTCACCCAGTCATACACATATACTGGATGTTCACTACTATTTGCTTTCTGTAGAGCACCACAACCATTTGTTGGGACTTTTTAGAGCTACAATAACTGAATAGACAATATACACTACTGAGTCTTTCTCTATTTAACTACTCATGTAAACACACCTTTGAAAACAAGAATAAGACCAATCAAGCCTGTCATACCTAGCAAGCTCCCTATAGTTCTTCTGGCATTTACACACAAGTTACCATCAAGTGACATATATTTTTATGAGAAAAGAATTGGAAAGAAATGGAAGTTAATAAATACAGGAAACAATACATATAACAATGATATATTACATATTTAAATGAATAAACTTGTGGGCTGGGTAGAAGGAATGTTTTGTATATGCTTTTGTTAAAGTTTTAAATAAATTGAATAAGTTAACATTAAACAGAGTAAAAATGATCTCAAATATCTTTTTATCTGATGTTCTAAACCACACCATCGGTTTTACTAGGCCATTGGATGCCATTGCTGCTATGAAAACGTTTTTCAAATCTGCAGCCAGTGAATATTTACAATCAGTGAATATTTCATTCTATGTGAAAGGATACTACTCCTTCACATAATTTACCAAATCAATATACCAGAGAGGCTGGTAACAGTAACGGGCAAGAAACAATTCACAGACAGGTTAAGCAATTAATGATGAGGAGCTGGGTTCCAGGAGAGAGCTGAGGCAAACTCTAAATGCAGACTGGACAAGAATCAGCAGAAGACTTTAACATTAGGCACAGGACACAATGACCAGGATGCAAAGCAGAAGTCTTTTTCCTTAAGACATGGAATACAATGTACAGGATACAAAACAAAACAGAAGCAAGTTTCCTTGGGGCACAGGATCAGTGTTTAGGGACAAGGGAAGGTAGACATATACACAAGACAGAGGTTCAATGCAGGATTAGAGAATGTACTGTATATGCATCTGGTAAATGACAGAATAGACTGAATTAAGAAAATGTCAGAACAAAGAATTCCAATCTCTCCACTCCAGCCTGCCTCTGGAGCAGAGAGCTAAGAACAAACAGCTGCAAATTACCAGGTCCCAGGTTTTAATGCAGCAGAGAGCAGCAAAACAGGGCCTTATTTTTCATAAACTCATTTTAATTAAATAAAATCAGATCACAGCAAAATTTAAGGGGGCTATTTATTAAAGTCGGAATGCCAAAAACTCAAAAATGTTTAGTTTTTTTTACTATAAAATCCAAATTTTAGTGGAAAAAAAACCTCAAATTTTTCAGGACTTCTTACAATCCGAGGATGACAGATTAGTTCATCACTAATTGTAAGGTAATATAATATGCTTTTTCCATCATTTATCTCAAACTGATGGGAAGTAGTAGTGCAGCCAATTGTCTAAAGACTAAAGATTCCTTAATTCCCTACCCTGGTTCTGGGCAAGGAACACGTGCACTGCTATAAGCCCAGATCTTGCAATATCAATGTGATGCCAACACACCATTACTAACATACTAACACTTCAGAGCCCTTTACCTCAACACTCATGTGCTGCCTCTAGTTTTTTCAAAAGGGTGCAACAGAGATGCAACCAAAGAAGGATTCAGCAAATAAAAAAGGAATCCATTCAGTTTATTGGTACACCTTTATTTTTTCCATTTTAAGACATAAGTGAACCTATATATAGACATAAAACGCAATGTGTAAGTTTCCTTTTCCTTTAAAATAATGCATTTCAATTTATGTAGTCTAAATGGTAATCATTTATATTATACTGAAAGTTCTAGATTAGTTAGAATAAATTGTATTTGTAGACACTGACGCTTATTTGTTGGCAGTAGTGCTCTGTGGTTAGATTCATTAACTAAGCACAGCAGTTTTATTGTTCTTTTGCTGCAAAACAACATCAATATATATATGGTACCATAAAATGATAGCATGCTGTCCTTTACTTGATATCATTCTCTCTTGCTCACTCCCTTGGGAAGATTTGACATTGTCTGCTTTTGCAGAAAGGATTAACTGTTCGTCTCACCTAAACCCACAATGAGATTGCATTCTCCTTTTATATATTTTATCCAACTGAGCTGCACACAACTTCACAGCTCTTCCATGGAACATATCCATAATAGGGATCATAAAAATGTCTTAGGGGAAATTGTTTCCACTCCCACTAAATCTTTGACAAGCTGCTCATTTTACCCGTCAAAAAAACACACACAACAACAAGATGTAAAGTTTATTCCTGTGGGCACATTTATATCTTCATTGATTGGGCAGAGACCAATAATAATTACCTAAGGGATATATTTCTGGGACAGATGCAAGATGAGGGTAGTCAGAGTATATGTATCACCATTCATTTTTCTACTATTCTACTACACAGCAGGTTGTAAAACAACATCTCTGTAATACTACAAGTTTAATTTTATTTTAAATTAAACTGGCACATACATCTTTAGGAATTCATCTTTTTGGGCATTTATTTTCTACATAAAACACAATTCCAATGATTTCAGACACATTGTAGAATAGAGTGATACAGTATTTGAAGTGCTATCCAGTTTCCATTTGAAATATGGATTATCACTTTAATTTATAAAGCAATTAAACCTATTATAAAATGGGAAATTATTTTATTTCATTTAAATATAAACAGACTCACATACACATCCTGCAAGTTACTTGAATTAATTCCTTAAAGATGCCTATATGTTGAAATAAATCCAGACACACAGGTCTTTGCTTGGTCAAAAAGATTATTCCAATGAAAAGCCAAAGCTGCAGTTTTTATACCAGGGGTGCCCAAAAGGTAGATAGGGATCTACCAGTAGACAGTGAGTAGATCTCACTGTCAACAAACAGCTTATCACCTGCCTATTTCATTATTTTATTTAGCTGACAATTCTGTTAAATAGACTATACATCATATACCTCAATAAACAACCCAGTATTTCATTGACATACATTTATAAAGCAAAACAGAAATAAACCAAAACCCAAATTGTGTAATTAAATATTCACGGAGTGTCATCCTTTTATTCCAAAACCACCCCTTCAAGTCTTAACACAGTTTTTCCTAAACAAAGGCATACAGACCATACTCCCTATTGAGACCCCTGGGATATAATGTCTGTAACATATGAATCCAAAGATTCTCCCTCTTTTGTATTTGCAGGAGTTTATTGCCCCCCTATTGAGGGAGGGAAACAGACTCCACCACAAGAAATCTGAGAGATGCTGCTGTATGTCATGCTAAGTGAAAATATGATGGAACTGGTAGCTTAAGTACTTCTTTCCTTATGGTAGATTTGTGTTAACTAATCCTATCACAAAATGGTTGTATAGTCTCACTTAGGTAGGAGAGATCGCATGGAAAATTAAACATGTAAATCACATACTCTAAAGTGGCCCTTTATCTCAAATATTTTACTTTAACTGTGAGGGTGTCACCATCCAATTATTCTTTAAACTTCAAAAGGGATCCAACGTCACCCTTCCAAATTACCAACAAATTGTCTATATAGCGCCACCATGTCAGCCAGTACTTTTTGAACAGATCATGTGTAGACTTGCTGTACAGTACTTGTTCTCAAAATGGTTCATGAAAATGTTGTCATAGGTAGGGAACTCATCACAGTCCCCTGTAATTGAAGGAAAAAGGTGTCTATCATTGGTGCTTTTTACGAAGCACCAATGATAGAAGTTTCATGAAAAAACTGGACTGCATACTGTTATAATGTGGCCTTTCAATATGAAGGTATGCAGGCTGCAAACATCAAAAGCTGCCAGTACAACCTCATCTTCGCCATAAAATTGGGATGTATCTCTGTAGAACAATCTAAAGGAACAAATGGGGCCAGGACAATATCAGGGAAAAGTTGCCATGGGGCAAAGATGGAATTAACCCCAGTCACAACGGAGCACCTTGGAGGAAACGCTAGATTCTTATGAATTTTGGGAAAGGTGTAAAACACCACTATATATGGAAATTCCTGTAACAAGCATTGTTTCAATTCCTCACTGACCACCCCCTGCCTTTGGTACCGGAGTAATATTTTTAATAACAAACCCGTAAACTGTTTGGTAGGGTTCCTGTCCAAACGTGCATACATATGTTCATCACTCAATTGATTTAAAATCTCCCGCACATAATACTCTTTATGCTGCACTGACTGTTCCATCTGTGCTTTAATCGCCGAATATAATGTGTGTGTGTGTATATATATATATATATATATATATATATATATATATATATATATATATATATATATATATATATATAATATATCTTAGAGAATAAATTGATTGTAGTATTTCAGTTATTTGCAACTTTTTGTTTCATAATAATAAGATATAGGTTTTTATATTTTATATTGTATGATTGACATTTCTCTCATTGGGGCAGATTTCCTAAAGGGCGAAGTGGCCATCACTAGCCAAAATTTGCCAGAAATCCAGCATAGAGGACAATTCACCGTTGCTAGCAAAGTTTTGCCTTTCGCCAGGCGCATTTTCACTCAGACGAACTATAGTTAATCTGTAAATTCACTAAAGTGCAAATTTTCCATTACATTACCCCTTTCTCCAGAGTTAACTTCACCGGCTTAGACCTTATGAACTGATAAGATGAAGCTACATCCTCTTCAATCTTATATCAGTGACATCATATGTTGCGTGCCGAAAAGTTATTAAAATGATAAAAAAAAACACTGGCAATTGTATTTAAAAGTTGTGTTTTTTTAAAAAATATTATTTTAAATTTTTTTAACCATGCCACATTAGCTTTATGGTGGGCTCATGTCTAGGACAATAGAGTTTTCTCCCCTGAACAATTTTAATGACGTGGCTACTTCGAGCAAGTTCCCCAACATCACATACAGTATACAACCTATATGTACCCACCCTATTCAAATTGACCTAAGCGTAATTGTATTAACCAAGTTCAGAAATGAACGTTATCAAAAGTTCGCTATGAAATGCTCGAGCTGACGAATTATTCTAGCACTTTACTTTAGTGAAGTGGTATGAAGTGTGACAAAGTCTTCACAGGCTATAATTCACCCTTTAGTGATTTTGTCCCATTATATTTCAACAGGTTTACAGTTCTTAGTTCATCAGTTTTGTCGTAGTAGTCTAATGCTTATGAAGGTGAGCAAGTTGTGTTATGCCAGCAAGAACTGTGGTACTACTGGGTACTTTCACATTTGACAGAGCCATATCACTCTGATCCTATTATCATGCAAAATAATTAATACAGTACCCTAAGAAATGGTCATTTCCTAGGAAAGCAAGCTGTCCGAGAAGCACCAAAATTGCAAAGTTTGCTTTAAAACCTATGCAAATTATTATACCATATACAGTAATGTTTAAATTTTGCCTAAACAAATATGACCATTTTTATGCCACTATTACTTTAAACATTAATTAAATTACACTTTATTTTCAAAATATCCATTAAAAAAAATCTATAAGTGAATTTGCACAACATTGTGTTGCCATTTATAGTATACTGGAAGAGTTGATTTTATTCAAAAGATTAACTTTAATTCAACATATATGCTTTAATCAGTCTGGATCAGCTTTTTAAAGAATTTGTTGTGTGTCACAATGGAGTCATGCAATCAAGGAAATAAATTGAAAGTGAAAAGTCAACAAGAATAGTTTAAGATTGTACATTGGTGTGACAAAGATAAAGATTCAGTGACCGAGATTCTGAAGACTTTGAAGCTGCTAAGAGAGCAGTTTTACACTGAAAGCAAGTACTGTAAAATTCCATTTGAATTTTCTAGCTGGAAGCCCAAACACTGCCACATACTGATAGTGATAAATCCAAAGAGGCACAACCTTTGCAAAGCATTTTTTATTTCCAAATCAAAAGTAAAAGGGATGCTGTCTCAGCAGCCCAAAAGCAAAATTAAATGTGTTTAACTTTCTCTTATATGTATAATACAAGCAAATTGAAACATTTTACATATACTCTAGGAAAAATAAACAACAAAAAACGGAGGAAGGAAATGCACGGAATATGCACACTGATTTTCATAAATGCTACAGAAAGAAAAATATTTTTTTTTTCATTCTGCCATGAGGGCACAGTCAAATATCACAACACACATACATAAAAACTGTTTTACTGTCAAGTATTGTGAGGTGTATAAATAACTGAGCACACTAATGTAGGGGATCAGACAAATCCTTCTCCTGTTTTTCTGTCTGTGACATCATCTAGCCCAGTTACAGACTGGAGAGCCATCCGATTGGATGGGTGCCCCAGTGCATCCTTGGGAGAGAGGGAGTGTATCACTTTGGAGCCATTTGTACAGGGTCTCCAACAGAGCTTAACAGGGGTTGTATGCTGCAACATTCAGCCAGAACCAGTTCTTGTGAGACTGTCCAAGCTGTTGCATGTGTATAAGTACAGAGAGAGCCCATCCTGATCCCTGCCAAGCTGCTAGAGACTCAGGGGGTGAAAGGTGCCACTGGTGAGATTGATCCTGCTGCAGAGCTGCCTGTAATCTCCAGTCTGACTGCCTCTGAGAGCACCCCAGTGAGTGAGCCACGCAAGGGAGGATACTGGCAAGGATACAAATGCGGACAGGTCAGGACCTGCTATGTGGGAGTGGCTGCTAAGTTCCAAAGGGAGAGGTACTTTTGGCAAATGTAGCACTACCTGGGGTATAAGAGCTCTGAGGAATGTTTGGTGGCTGAATAAAAGGGGATACTCCCCGACTGCATTAACCAGTATGTGTGCGGATCCGTTTTCTATACACATTAGCTCTGAGGAAGGGACATTCTATTTGAACTGAACTGTGTGGTTATTAACCCCTTCCGGAGGATTGGGACTTTGATAATAAAATGGACTGTGTTGGAGAAACAGTTAGGTAGCTTACTCTTACCAATTATTATTAAAATGATCATCAACAAATTAATATTTATATGCTGGCCTTCAATATTACTATAATAATAATGGCAACAGCAAATCTTTATACTGATACTCAAAATGCATGTACCAGAATGGTTTACCTCAGTTGTAAGGATTCCAACATGCCATGTTGGCTTTACGTAATAGCTTTATACAGGGGCGATCCTGCCCAATTTCCCACCCAAGACGGCCTTTGTTTTTGCCGCCTCCCCCACAGCACTTACCTTCAGCACCGGATGGGGGTCGGGGGGGGTACATGTCGCTAGTGCAGAGAGCGTAATTGCGCTCTCTGCACTAGAAGAGCCGAATTTCCGGGTTGAAAACCGGAAATTTGTCTCTTATTTACCAGGAGCGGCATTTTTGCCGCCCCTGGCATCCAGGGGGCGCTGCTGCCTGAGGCGAGTGCCTCAATTCGCTTCATTGGCGGAGCGCACCATGCTTTATAAATCACCACACCCAAAACCTTTAACCACAGAATCAATAGTTCTATGCTCATTATAAAGGTTTCATACATGTAGGTCATTGAAAATTATCACATCTACCTTGCCAGCAGTAGTGATGGGCGAATCTGTCCCATTTTGCCACAAAACTCGCAAATTTCCCACGAAACGAGCAAAAAATTCACTGGTGTCAAAATTGACAAAATGTTATGCCGCCAAATTTTCACCAGCGATTTTTTTAGAGCAAATTCGTGAATTTATTCGCCAGCGGCGAAACGCGGAAATTTGCCATGAATGCGCATGCCAACTAAATTCTCCCATAACTGCCCAGCAGGCCTTGTGTATATCAGGCCTTAATGACTCTTATTTCCATTTCCTCTCACTGCAATCTGGCTACTCCAGTTTGCATACTCTCTATAAACTTCTTCTGGTGCTTTGTTAAAAGGTAGGCATTCTGGCTCACAGACCAGTTGACAGTATATGTTTGATTTATAAAGTAACAAATGTTAGGTAACATAAAGAGAAGGTGAAACTTCATTTATTTCAAATACATTTTATTGGGAGGATCATTTATGATTGGTCCAGTTAGCTCTTTGCCAGGGGTATTGTGATGCTACACCCAAGAAGCCCCCAACAACAGAAGAAAACTGTTGACATCACAAGTTGTCAGATATTTTGGAAACCATGACTAAAGTCACAAACTCTAAAACCACAATTGTCATTAAATTTATTAACAGATCTGAATATAAAAAGTGTGAATGAAAGAAAAGAGCTGAACAATGAGGTAAAAACTGAAAACCTCTAAAAATTGCATTTTTGGACATTTCCTAATAAAAAAACCTGTAAAAGTCTAGTTTGATTAAAAGTCATTCAATAAGATCAGCTCAGCTCCCATTGATTCTATAGCACCTCAACAACTAAAAGTTTTCATCTTTTTTTCACTTAATAAATGCTAATGTTTTAGAGTTTTTAAGAAATATAGGAAAACCACAAATTGGTCAAGATTTGTGGGAATAAATTGCAATTGATTGTTTTTAAATGGGCCCCAAGTATATGAATCTTGCTTAATCAAGATCTAGATATATGTGAGGGTAATATTCAATAATCTGCTCTGTGATGTCATTATCAGATAGTTATACTGGTTTTGACCCTAGATTGCCCTGTGAGATTTATTGCTTTATTGTTATTTTAGCAGGAGTTAAAATACTGCTAAGTAAATATACATGTCAGTATATTCCCCATGTAAGCAAGGAATATTGCCACAAAATAAAATCTTTGTGGTTCAATAGTGTTGGTGTTGAAGTGGGTAAGAAAAGACATGTGTTTAAGGCTTTCAAGTTAGCTGGTACAAGGAGGCCAAGAAATCATGCAAAATCAGACAAGCTAAAATTCATGCGGAAAAGGGTATTGCAGCAATCAGTAATAAGAATGCCAAATTATTTTTTAAATATGTACATAGTAAAAAAAATAAGCAGGAAGGGGTGGGACCATTAATATCAGTGGTGGTTCTGCTGGTTTATAAGAACACAGAAAAAGCAGAGATTTTGAACTGTTATTTTTCATCTGTCTACACAAATGAGGAACCAGTTTCATTCTTAATAGTTCCAATTTTAGTAACCCAACTAATGATGCATGGTTCACGCACAAGGAAATTCAAAAGAGACTAGAACAAAGTTCCGGGGTCGGATGGTATTCATCCCAGGGTACTAAGCGAGCTTAGCTCTGTGCCTGTCAAACCTCTTTACTTCATTTTTCAGGAGGTCTGGCATGAAGTCGCTATTCAAAAAGGTATCCATTTTTATGTGTTTTTGTGTTTTATCCATAATAGATCTTGCCAGACTAGTTTGATTTCTTTTCATGAAAAGGTAAACAGGGACCTGGATTCTGAGATGGCAGTGGATATGATTTACTTAGAATTTGCTAAATAATTTGATACAGTGCCATACAGATGGTTACTGGTTAAGTAATGTTGGCCTGGAATATAGTATACAGGTATGTACCTGGATAGGTAAGATAGATTATAAAGAGTGGTGGTAAATGGATAATGTATACTTAAGAGTAAGGTACAGTTCATATTCAACACTGGAAAAGTACTCAATAACCAGTATATATTACATAGCACAGTCACAAATAACTTGAATGTGGTTACAACTTAAACTCAACAAATAGGGTTTGACCTTAAAATATTTGTCTACTTTTATTTGCACAGTGTGCATAAACCATTATTTTTATACCTATCCATTCCCCTCTTTATAAAAAAGGCCTCATAATTATTTATTATAAATGGAAAGCAAAAACAGATGGCACAGCAATCGCTATCTTTATATTGCCATGCTGACTTATTTCTAAATTGATTGGCAGCCCCCATGGCTCTATACTATCTATAAACTAATTGGGAGCTTCAGAAGGAATCACTTTTAGCTTGTGTAGGTTAGCAGTATATTACGTTTAAATGCATATAGAATACTTTTTGTGGCTTTACGGCTTCTCCAATAGCATTTTACTTGATATAATATCGCTTGCAATGTACTATTTAACATTTCTGGATATTAGTTGCTCCCAACTTTATTCCGTGAATTCAATTTAAATAATTATAAAGATTTTTGAATAACACATTGATGTGAACAGATAATCTCCCTTCTTTCCTCTTTCACACATTTTGAGAAACCTTGACAACTGATGAGATGAAATGGCATCCCAGGCTAATGCTGCTGTAATGTCTCTAGCCTGGAGCCCTGAGACTTCTCAGTTCACAAGCTGTGATGTTTCCTTTGTCTTGACCCTGTCAGAACTGCTGATGGGCCTGTAACAAAGTCATTTGTATTAAGAGACTGTGAAAGCTGAAAGAGAAGGAAGCTCAGTCATGGCTTCCCTAAGGGAAATGCTTTGCAAAAGTTTTAAATATAGAAAAGTGTAGTGTAAATTAGGATATATTGGTTACTGTGGTGCTGTACATTACTGTTAAGTCCCATTACAACTGGTCAGATTTTTCTGTTTTTATTTAACTTTAAACATTTGAAAATAGTAAATGACTATGTGTCACATTGTATATTTTCAGTTATGCCACATGTGGTAATAAACATACAGTAGCTGTGGTTCTAGATGGATGACTAGATTGTTATACTGTAAGTATGCTTGCAATTTAGTTTCTGTTAAACTATAGCAACCATCAGCAATAACATAAATTGTACAATCTGTTGTATTACAAGCTTAAAAGCTTCTTTTCCCCTTTCACTTATTAAAACTGCCCTAACACACCATGCTACTAGGAATCAGCCTTAGCAGCATATTAGCAGCAGTGGAAAACATCACTACTTTCATTCCACAATATATACTGTATAAAAAAAGATTCATAATCGGTTTAGTGCTGCCACTTTCTTGCATATCTTTTCTTTCTTGCATATCTCTTCTTTCCTCATGAGGCAACTTCAGGCGGCTTTGGAAAACGAAGTTTAGCAATTTACATTCTAGCTGGTGGGAAGGCTTTTTGGGGAGATTAGTCACCCGAAGAAGAGGAGATTAGATGACTAATCTCCCTGAATCGGAGCGTGTGCCACCACCCTAAAATGTAATCACGTCCCCTTGCAAGGGTCTTTTTTTTCCAGAGAAAAAGCTCATTTATACCCCTTTTAGGGCGTCAAAAACTGCACTGCATAATCCAGGTGAGGCCTTAAAAGACCTATAAAGAGGCAAAGTTATGTTTTAATCCCTTGAGTTAATGCCATTTTTTTGTGCAAGATGAAACTTTATTTGTTTTAGTAGCCACAGAATGACACTGCCCTGAATTTTTTAAACTTGGATGAATGTAATCGACTCGAAAACTCAAATCAAATTCAAATTGAATTTGATTCAAATTTTAAAAACTCGAATGTCAATGAGGCTGCAAACAACTCAAAATGTAAACTTAAACAGTACCATCGCAACCAGGCACTAGTGCAAATAAGCTGTAAGACTCATTGGAGAGGGCTTCAATATATATCAGTAACAAAAAATATTTTTTTAAACTAATGTTTACACATCATACTAAGGAGTATATTTATCAAAGAGTGAAGTTAGAGATCTCCACAGTCCTCTAGAGTGAAATTCCGCCACTCTCCATTCATTTCTATGGGATTTTTAAAAGAGTATTTATCGATGGATGAAAGTGAAAGTTCACCCTTTGATAAATACGTCTTTCAAAATCCCATAGAAATTAATGGAGAGTAGCCGAATTTCACTCTAGCAGACTGTGGCGATATTTAACTTCACTCTTTGATAAATATATAGCTTAGAATTAATACTAAAAAACTACACAAAAGATTCTTGCCAGATTTTGTGGTTCTTGTCATGCAACAGTGCAACATTTTGTTGAATGCAACACCTCCTTTTTAACGTGGTGGAACTGGGCACTCACCAATGTCACAGAACAGAGGGAACTTGTAGTTTCACACTGTAAACTGGAGGTTTATACAATCTTGCTGATGAACCCAGAATCAACTGTACTCAGCAATATACTTTTCTAATTACAGTTGTTACACAAATCCTGAATCAAATATCAGCAAAACAGAACAATACTTCCTATGCCACAGGGCCGTTTTGTTGCCTACACGCCTGTCTCTTCAGGACAAATGCTCTGCACTTCACAGACTAAAGGTACAGAGGTCATTCGGTTTTCGAAGTCCTAGGGCTTTTCTAGCCTTAGTTTTCCTCTTCACTGGGTCCCTGTCTAGTGATGTACCTCTGGGGCACTGCCTCTTACCTTACTCCTCTTTGGAGCCTTGGGTGCATAACTAGCTGGCCTACCATTATCTCATGCTGCCTACAGTGATCTCCACACATCTGACCTATCACTAGCTAACCTAACTATTGACTACCTTGGTACCTCAATCAGGTAATAGGTCACAGGCTCCCTGGCATCATTTACGCTGGTCTTCTAACACCAGCGATTTCTTGTTTTCATGCATGTACATACAATGTGAAACATCAGTGTATCAGACTTTTTCCTGTTGGAGGAAAATGCAGCATTCCACGTTCCCTTCTGCTAATTGTGTTGAAATGCAAAGCTTACATGTTGTTTGCAAATCTAATATTGATATCAGTTCCAGTATTATTAGGCTTGGTACATTCAACCTAATCTCTCGTCAGTCTGCCTGCTGACAACCTTTTCCTTTAATATAGAAATTCTGCTGTTCTTGGATTCAGTGAACTGCTAAATGTATGATAGAGATATGAAATAGCTATTGTATGCATGATTATTGTTTATTTCTACAGTATAAACAAAACCTACTTATTCTGAAACAAATCAGAATCATAATGTCAGAACGTGCCAAGTAAAATCATGTATTGCACCTGCTGATGTCAGTATTAGTATGTAGCCTCAGTGTTGGATTGTTAGGTCATGGAACTAAAAGTCACTTTTAGGAATAGATAATGTTATTTTTGACCACGATAGCAAAATGAGATTACTATGATGAACACTGTCTTATTGTTTCACCACATAATCACAATGTTTTCTATTTAACTTTTATGCACAAAAGAGACGCCTTCAACAAAATCTTGTCTTCACAGTTTGTGTCCGTTTTCCATCATTTATGGTGGTTTAGTCACAACTGCATGTACGCTACCATTTCATTTTGTTGACCTTAAAATATGCACTTTCATTCACCCGTTAAGTCTTTTATACACGTTTTTGTATAACCTACAAGCACTGAATTCAATAAAACATACTTTCTTTTTATCTGACATGTCATGTGTACTGAAAAGTCAGACAAAATGCCTGGTTGCTAAATCCAAACAATTTATCGAAATGTAAGCCCTAAAGGTACACTTTGCATCTATAAGACTTTGTACGTCATACTCAATATACTGAACCATTTGTTTTCCTGAAACAGTGACTTTTTAATTAAAAAAACGCTGTTGTATTCTTCACTACTGAACATGTCTGTTTTATGGGCAAGTCCTTAATCATTCTTTCTGTAAAAATGCAGATACCTTCCACTTGAAAGGGAACCTCTCTTTTTGTACCAGTTCAATTCTGTAGCTTAAAGGAGTGGTTCACATTTAAGTTAATTTTTATTATGTCATGGGTTGACCGGCTCCAATCAAATTTTTAATTGATCTTCATTATTTTTTTTTTTATAATTTTTGAATTATTTGCTTTCTTCCTTAGACTATTTCCAGCTTTCAAATGGAGGTCACTGACCCCATCTAAAAACCAAATGCCCTGTACAGCAACTAATTTTATGTTATTACTATTTATTCTGCCTCCAATAAGTTGTGGTAGAAATTGGATTGAACTTACATTTGGCAGTAGCTTACTCGCAAGAACAAAGCCTTTATATGGGCTTTAATTCCTTTACCTTTATTTAAGAATTGATCCACGAAATTGTAATCCAAAGATGTTTCCTTGAGGTAAAACCAGAACACCTTCACACACTAGGCTGAACAAGGTAGAAAATGGCTGCCACTCTGAAGGGAAGATAATGGCTACCCTATGATCACATGACTCACTTTAAATCCGTGGTAGCAAGGTGTTGGCTAGCAATAGAATATGTAAAGAGCTATATAAGCCCAATGAGCGGCACCCTATTTTTATTACTCATATTTATATTCAGGTCCTCTGCCATTAATACTCCAGTCATTTATTCAAATAAATGCACGGTTGCTAAGGTAATCTGAACCTTAGCAACCAGTTTGATGAAACTGCAAACTGGAAAGCTGCTGAATAAAAAGCCAAATAACTCAAGAACCACAAATAATAAAAAATGAAAACAAGTTGCCATTTATATGGGAATATCACTTTCTACATCATACTAAAAGTTAACTCAAAGGTGAACACCCCTTTAAGGGCAAAGACATGAACTTTGTCAATACTTTAACAATGCTCCTAGCCTTAATTTATCCCAATATTTTAACCAGTTGATAAAAAACATGATGGTGAAACAGTACCTGTGCTGTCCCTACTATATACTTGCAAATGGTGCAGTGTGCTTGTTTAAAATGTGGACCATAAATGTATATTCTTGATTCTGTTTTCACACTTTCAGAATTTTGCAGAAAGTGTTTAAAAAGTTTTGTTAAAACTAATTTTAGGCAGATAATTAAAACAGCATCAAAACACCAATACATTATTTGTAAAATCCTTAACATTTCAAAATGTACTACTTTTACTATAGGAGAAAGTATATGCTCTGGTTTTTTAATTACTATACTTAATGCAAGTGGTACTGCCTCAAAAAAAAACTCAAAATATAGCCACTTAAGGCAGAGAATTCCAAAACTTTTTGTGCCTTTAGATGATGCCTCTTTTCCTCTAATCTAAAGGGATCCTCTTGCATCTGAAGAATCTACTGGTGAATTAGGCATCAGGGTTTATTGTATAGCCTACTTAAATGTTTGTATTAATTTATAATTATTAAATCCCCTCTAAGCACCTCTTCTCAAGTGAAGACAGTCTTGATAACTTTTGTAAACATATTTCCACATAAGATTTAGGCATGCCATTACCCAAGAAGGTTAAAAAAATCATGAACATCATTGGAGTGAACAGGCCCCCCTGCAATGTTGGCCACCCAGCTTTTCTGTACTAAGGTGGGCAAGTGAAGGCATTAGTAGGCCTCACTCCAAACTCCAACCTCCAGGGACCATTTCCCAAGAAAGTTAAACCAAACCATGAATGCCACTGGAGTGAACAGGTTCGCCCGCCATGCCGTCCCCCCAGCTGCACTGTGCTAAGGTGGGCAAGTGAAGGCATAAGTAGGCCTCTCTCCCACCTCCAACCTCCCGGGACCATCACCCAAGGAGGAGAGTTTAAACCAAACCATAAATGCCTCTGGAATGAATGCGCCCCCTTCCACTCCGACCACCCAGCTGCACTGTGTTAATGTGGGCAAGTGAAGGCATACAATATGTAGGCCTCACTCCGAACTCCAACCTCCAAGGATCATTACCCAAGGAGGTTAAACCAAAACATGTGGCAAGCATTCCCTTGAAAAATGAAAATTACATATTCATAAAATTTACAGACATTTCTTTTGTATCACACATTCTGCACCACAGGATGGATTAAAATTGGCCATTAGTTCCAGGAAAGCTTGCCTACTCCACTGGAGTGAACAGGGTGGGCAAGTGACCATTACCCAAAGAGGTTATAATTAACCATAAACATCAGGGGTACTAGCCCCTTCCCACTTTGGCAAGTGTTGCAATTGATATAACTCTTCCATATATTTGCATGTCACACAATGGCCACCCATTTCAATTAACCTTGCCAGTTTATCTCTAAACGGAATTAAGAGACTTGAAAACTAAGGCAATGAATAAAAAGTTTGATTCTAATTTGTCCAAAAATGAAAATTTAGCATTACGGGAGTTAAGTTCAGATGATACTATCCTAATACATAAGGCAGACAAAGGGGGCAAAGTTGTGGTTTTAGACAGTTCTGACTACTTTGAGGCAGTGAATAGACAGTTAAATATTAAATATCACTTGGAGAATTATAGCAATTATGTGATAATGTTATAGATTTTGTTTTGAAAGCCTTACACTTTCTTTTGATTCACAATTTTTTAAAATTTGATCACACTTTTTGCCTCCAGTTGTGTGGCACCTTGATGGGCGCAAAGTACGCCAACCTTTACATGAGTTTGTGGGAAGAAGTCCACTTACTAGGAGGTAAAGCACAAGGGGTGCACCACATTAATAAGAATAATTTGCCAATGTTTATCACCACCTATAGTAAGCAATACCAAGAAGTGAGGAAAATAGTTCAGAAGTACCTTCCAGTTCTAAATGGTGATGACAAGTTACAGAAAGTAATGCAACAAGGTTGTAAGTTTGTAACTCGTCAAGCAAGAACACTGGGCAATATTTTATCACCTAGTGATGTTTGTGGAAAAAGTCCAGCCACTTGGCTAAGAACAGTGGGTTTGTATAGCTGTGGGGCAACACGTTGTGTGACATGCAAGTATATGGCAAGATCCCTACCACATAATCTCCCGAAGTTCTAGCACGACTGTGTCGAGGCATTTTCTGGAATGTAGTGACGGTGACATCAAATATTTGAAGGTCCAGGGTATAGGAAAAATACTTCCATCATCAAGAGGTGGAGATAAAATATCTAAATTGTTACATAGAGAAGCTTTCTGGATCTTGACATTAGATACTCGGCAGCCCAAAGGATTAAATCTTTGTTTTGATGTCACGTGCTGCATTTGAGCTTGATTTAGAGGCATGATATTTAGAGAAAATCATCTGCTAATGGAAGGTTTTGAGATATATACTGTATATATATAAAAGCTAATGTCTCTTAAAATGCGCATAAAATCTGCATTTTGTTATCAGTTTCCTCAGCATCATAAATTTAAAAGAGTGATAAGTTGCAATGGTTGACAGCTTGTAGAACAATAATAGAAGTCTTTTTAGGCTTCATTCACTCTAAATTAGTTTTCAAATAATGGACGCAATTTGTGTTTTGCATAAGCAATTAAGGGTTATTTAACCTTTTGTTCCTATTATTAATGGACGTTTGATATTTCTGTTAGTTTAAGTTAAGGAATAAGGATTCCATTAGTTATAAATTCATTAATTACAAATCAATTAATTATTTAAAAAATGTATGTACAATGGCTCAAACATGCGTCAAAATTTTTCCAATTGTATTTTGAGATACATCCTTATAAGTACACACTGCCTCAGTCTTGTGCAAAAATGCTGCTGGTTTTAATATCGTTATCATAGTTACGATTAATATTATATTATAAGATTTGAATTTAACTGTAACTTTAATTGAACTTATGAGTATTATCGATTATGAATTTTTCTTCTTAAGCTCCTTGTTTAAAATGCACTTGAAGTTCCAAAATTGTAAAAAGGTTTTTAATTGGGAATTTAGGGTTAAACCTGATGCAGGGTTAGCCCTGACGTCATATCTTTTTAATCTGTTTAAATATTTGTAACGGTTCTCTTCACATTTGCACCTATGATTACTTATCGTTGGATACGAAACGCGTTAGGACGTGTAACTTTTAACAATATGGAATAAACTTAATTTTTACCTTATCAGCTGGCTCCAGGAGTGCGTGTTCATTCATTCTTTGGTTGTTCGGGTACGGGTTCGGGCACAGCTCAACTGATTGGTGAGTGCGATATTTTATTGATTTTATTCATGTTACATATTTTCTATGGATTGTATCAGAAGGTGATGGACTTTGGGTCTTTATACCCAGGTCACTACCCCCATCAAGTGAGCTGCATTTTTAATTGATTCAGCAGCTTGTATTGAAATGCTCGGGGATTTATGGTTCCAGGCTACTATCTATTCGTTGAATTCTATGTAGTCTGGGGTTTAGAGCAGGCTATACTAGTTTGTTATCTAGTGGCATACTCTTTGATCTCCAAACCCCCCCCCCCCCGGTAACCATCAAATGTTATATTTACAATGGGGAACTGGTTTCTGCCCAGATAATCAAAACTAGGCTCTACGAAAATTAAGGCTAACATTGTGCCTGGGAGCTAAGTGATCATCTTAAATATTTAAATATAATAATCCTACCTCTCCCCTGTCTCACAAAGGGGAGCTACTCTAAGCAGGCCCATATAATACAATATTGTGGACTGTTAATTCTATATAATTGCACAGATATGGTGAGATTGTATCTACCCCCCTAATTAATATGTAAACTGAGTGGAGTGAAACGGCAAGCAACATCATGCTAAGTGAACTTTTTTTTATACTAATTAAAAGCATGAAGTTATATTAACCCTTTTCCCAGAGAGAATGGCAATAATCAAGCACCATATGCCTTCTTGGGCTACCTGACATACCGGCCACTCACCCTACAGCTCTCTGTACACTCTAATAGTTAGAGTAGCATCAGCTCACTGTCACAGCCTGGATTTTTATATAATATGGAGGGTACATTTTGGCAGGCCCGGACTGGCAATCTGTGTGTTCTGGCAAATGCCAGAGGGGCTACTATAAGGTCCCATAGAAAGTCAGTATTTAGTGGGCTGGTGGGTGCTGTTTGGGCCTCTATGTGGGCTGATTGCGCCTCTGTGTACCTGAAATGCCAGGGCCTATTTTAATTCTCAGTTAGGACCTGCCTTTTGGCCCAGTCTAACTTCCATGCTACTTGCGTTAGATTAACTGCAAGAAAGCTCTGTCACATGTTCCATGATAAACTCACAGGGGGAATTGTACTGTTATCCCCCATCTCTATATATATGCCTAAACACAGTAGAACTACTATTGTCCTATGCAACATTGAAATGTTGTCCAAACAAATATATGGCTAGTCTGCAGGCTCTGCCCTTGACAAATGCTTTAGTGCAGAAATGTTGGGGTGTTCTCATTTTTGGCAAGTGTATCTGCTCCATGGGGTTTGTCTCTTTTTGCCTTGATCTTGTTACTTGGTGGTATGTATATATTTCTGCTAATACTGTTGTATTTGATATACCAGCCTGTCTGATGTAAAACATTTTTTTGCCATTTACTATAAAATAATTTACTTAATACCACCTTTGTCTAGTAAGTCTCATTGAGTGTGCAACCCCTCTCCATTTTTATAAGAAACCATAGACCTGGAGGATGGTGGCATGTCTCAGGCAGTACACACTCAGCACCTTGTCATCAAACAGATAGTCAAGGGAAGGTACAACCCTCCAAAATTGATGATGTCTGATCCTAGTAGGCAACAGCAGAGGCGGGCCAGGTGGGCTGGGTGCCCTAGGCAGCCCAGCCTGCCAGTTTGCCCCTCTCCCTTCCCCCGTTGTACACGCATGTGCATTAAAGCTGCTCACATGGCGCAAAACACACAGGCTGAGTTCCAGGTCAGTCCGGTCTAGGGGTAGGCAGAAGAGGTAGCTGCCCAGCGCCCCCCAATTCCCCAAAAGATTTATGTCTGTTCAAAGCCAAGAACAAGCTGTGAATGCCATGTTTGTTTGGAGCATATGAAATTGTGCAAGGCAAAATATTGCCATCACTTCCCCTTTAAATAGTGCAAGTCAATATATTGCCATACATTCCCCTTTAAATAGTTTGAGCCAATATATTGCCATTACTTCCCATTTAAAAAAACTGGAGGCTGAAATATTGCCATTGCTTTTACTTTAAATTGAGGGTCTAAAATTAGTACCTACACTTCCCCTGTTAAATGTGTCAGGCTGATATTGTTTTCCAAATTTTCATGTATTTTAAGGTTAAACTCAATAAATTTGAGAATTCTAGGAGGAAAATACGACTTTTTCTACATAAAACCCCTGAAAAACACAATCTTTTTGGGAAACCCCTTCAAATATTTCATAATTTTGAGAAAAAAATCTGCAACATTCGTAGGGTGTCAAAAACACAATAATAAATCTCAAAATACAAGATATGAAAAAAAAAACATACATTTTTCTGACAAATTATTAGTAAATCAGCCCCTGATGATAGGCTTATTGAAACATGGTACAAAATTGTTACTGTATTGTCTGTGCATGTTCAAAGAATGTATAACAAACATTTAAGGTAATATTGTATTGATAATAAATATGGCGCTTTTTGAAGCAGAAAATACAGTTAGTTGCACACAACCTAATTAAAAAAATTAAGCTAGCATATCTCAGTTTTCTAAAATCTGTAAATGCAAGAAAATGACTGTTAGAATTGCAAAATATTGTGTCAATGCAAACTAGTCATGTGTTTTCCAGGTAGCATCTGCCCATTTCAGATTTCTACCAATGTGAAAAATTGGCAGGCCTTCATAATTATCTCCAGTTTTCATATTGTGTCAAAACCAATAGACATGACAGACACAACAAATTGTGAATTTATTATAGCCGTTCTTTAAAGTGAGTTATAATTCTGACTGCACATTTCTTAGTAAATTGTGCACAAAATATTATAGAATATGCACTCAGGCAATAAAATACTGAATGTATTTCATCATTGTAAATGCTTTATTATTAGTTAGAATTATGAAAAATATTGAGTATATACTACTATAGTTTTCTGTTTATTCTTTCTTGGAAAAACATTAATTGTTAAAAAGTTGTTAAAGTATTCTTGTTATTCTTTCTGCTCTATGATTACCCACATGATGTTCCTTTAACTGCTAATTGCAATGACATAGGGGCAGTATAGTGGCACATCTTTTAGAAAAATATCCTTGACTGCATACAAGAGAGGTGTGGTTTAGGGTATCTGTTGCTTGTAGATGAGGAATGGGAAGCCCTGTACAGCCATTGTTCATTGAGGGTTCATGATTGAGGATGGGACAAAACTGCCATGCAGGGGTTAGTAGTTGGGTTTAGTTTTGTAGCATTAGTGGGAGGAGCATAGGTAATTCGAATTAGGGGAGGGCATCCATTTTGGAGCGAGAAAACACACAGACCTCCTCATTGATTACCCTGTATGTTAGTTATCACAATTGTGGCCAGTGTTAGTGGGATACAGGTTAAGTTCACCTGGAAAGGCAAGTGTTAGGCTAAAGTTTAAAGAAGCATTGCCCATTGTCACAACCGGGCAGCAGGTCCCTGGCAGTGTTAAATTGTTTGGCAGTGCTGAGTTTACCAAGTCCCAAGTTTGTTAGTGGGACATGGATGGATGCCATTTGAACTCATAGCAGAGAGATGTCAACAGCACTGTGTAGAAAATCATAATTATAGGCAGGATGTCTAAGACTAGAAACCAGATGGTATGAAACGCATAAAGTGGAATACCATGGGGTATGTATGCATACAACTCTTTAAATATGCATTTTGATTAAAGAAAAATTGAATGGATGGACTTTGTATGCCCAGAAGCAATTCATCTATCTAGTCCTATGAGCTATCCATTACTGCATTGAGCAAAAAAATAATTTGGTAACTTTGCAGTTCATATGTGGAAGCATGTTTATACAGAGCCCTCACTCAAATGTTCCATCATTGTGGGAAGTCCACAACTACATTTGACTTTGATTTAATCCTTTTCTATTAAGCCATTGGTGCTCAGATGGTGTTTTTTAATAAGGGAACTTACATTTGGATATTGTAACCAAGAACAAAAAAGTTGTTTTCCTTCCCCTATAGACTGCCAGATGGAATTGCATTCAATTTAGTAAAATCATACTGTGATATGAGAGAAAAAACTGTGAAACAGACTCTTACTTTTTTAAGAGACATTTCAGAAGCCCTGTTTACATGGTTTAGGCCATTAGATTCTCCATAGTGCTTCCATTCTTCCCTTGGCAAAACACGTGGAACCAATATCCGCTAGGACATGAAATTACCATTGTTTTTCTAGTTATAGCAAACATTTCTGAGTAATGAAAAAACATCAACTGTCAAAGTATAACATGGTTCTTAATATCCTTATGTTCATCAGTCCAATCCACAATTGGATTGAAAACATATTTTTTCTTATTTCCTATAATGACAACACAAATAGAGTAAAAGTTTTTGATTGTTTTGCGTTGTATAGGCACATTGTAGTCTATAATAGAAATGTTTAACTTTTGTGGAGGCAGCAGTTACTTGTGCCCTTATGGCAGCATCCCTATCAGTATCTGAACATTGCAGTTGGATGGTTGGCAATTTACAGGCTTTATACAGTACATATGGGAGTAGGTTCCTACTCCTTACAAATGCTATTGGCT
This sequence comes from Xenopus laevis, assembly GCF_017654675.1. Taxonomy (NCBI): domain Eukaryota; kingdom Metazoa; phylum Chordata; class Amphibia; order Anura; family Pipidae; genus Xenopus; species Xenopus laevis. The sequence goes on from NC_054376.1 coordinate 70,178,861, forward strand.
CCTGGTGGCAGCAGTAAAAGATAAGAACCAGTGTGGAGTATATGCTGATATTTATGGTATTTATATAATATTACTATTAAAGAGGTATAGTTATTTATAATTATTCAACTTTACTGATAAAGAATTGGCTTATTGGTTGAGTACAGAGAGCCCTAATCAATGACTAATTCTGTAATTGGCTAAGCAGTTAGTTGCATTCTACAGGACACAGTATTTAATTACTTAGAAGGGGATTTTGAAAGTAACATTTTTGTGCCTTCCAATAATGGAAATATGTTTGCAGGGGACCTTAGAAAAATTAGGGTTTGCTAAAATGTAATGTTCTTGCCCTGTAACTGTGTACATTTACAGGTATATTTTAAACTTTACAGCACACCCTGCCAGGTCTTTCTAAGGAGAGCATTCTTTTGACATATTTTTGTAGTGATTTAAAGGAGAAGGAAAGCTACGGAGCAATTTTATTGCCAATAGATTAGCTGCAATAGTGCAAGCTAGAATGCAATATTTATTCTGTAGAATGTTTTACCATACCTGAGTAAAAAGCTCTAGAAACTCTCTGTTTGTTTAGGATAGGAGCTGCAGTATTAATGTGGTGTGACATCACTTCCTGCCTGAGTCTCTCCCTGCTCTGGGCTCAGATTACAGCAGAGAAGGGAGGGGGCGGAGGAAGAGGAGCAAACTGAGCATGTTCTTGCCCAGGGCAATGAGGTTTAAGCTGAAGGCAGGAAGTCTGATACAGATGCCCATGTGTACACAATAGAAGGAAAGAAATGCAGTGTTTCTTTTGACAGGGGACTCAGAGCAGCATTACTTTGGGGGTTTACTGGTATATTCAGATGGACCTTTCTGATAAAGCTTACTTAGTTTTAACCTTTCCTTCTCCTTTAATGCTCATAACCTGCAATCATATCAATTTGGGCTCATATACCTTTTCATATTGTGTATAGCCTTTACAGAGTGAAACTGCCTTGCTGTAAATTCCAGAGATATTTTCTAGTGAAAGTCATCATAATGAAAAATGAAACAAAATAAATATAAACAATTACCCAAATCTTTACATGAGGATAGAGGGTTACAAGCCAGGCATAAATTAAAATATGTCAAGTAGAAAAGGAATGTCGAATATAAGGTTGCCAAAAACAATGAAAAATATCAAACAAATAAAAGGCACAACTACAACATTTTGAAATGAATGAATATATATATATATATATATATATATATATATATATATATATATATATATATATATATATATATATATATATATATATATATATACATTTAGCTGCTAAATGCTTTACCACTTTGGAGGAATACCTACAGACTTGATACCATCTGCATTACATTATATTAGGTAACTTAAATTAGTCCATAAGATGGCTTCTAAGGGACCACAGAACTTTTTATTCCTTAAAGCTAAAACCTTTTTTTTAATTCAAGCTATGTTCATAATGTCAGTAGGTGGGTAATGCACCATACTGTTATGCCACCACATAAAAAACTGCCATTTGTTCAGCAGCAGATAACAGAAACTATATCTGTATGCAGCTAGCTAGTATTTGCATATGAACGTACACATTATCTCAAACTCCAATTCGATTTATGCTAATTGATCGCCCACTGTTAATCTATCTATGCATCTAAACATGACCATATGTCACTATCACTGCTGACATTGTTTTAAAAACAGTAGGAGAGAAAATCTAGGTTGTAGTTGAGGCTTAAACACAACTGAAAACTCACGTGGTGTTTCAGTTATCTTACTGTATTTTCTAATAGTTGGTCTTTAACTCTGTGACAAGAATAAAAATTTAATTTTATGAGTAAGAAATTACGTGTGCAACAGTGAAAGATAAATAACTGCTTTCTAAACTAAGATCTGTTAGTATTAGTAAAGTTGTTTGTACATGGATAGGAAACTGGCTACAGGATTATGTAAAGAGCGTGGTTGTTATTGGTACATTCTCCACATGGAGTAGCATTCTTAGTGGGGTCCACTTTTAACTCATGTAATGTAATGTATCAGTATTTGCAGATGACACAAAACTGTGTAGCCCAATACATTCCATCCAGGATATGTTTTTAAGGAATGGTTATTAAAAAAAGATAGGTCCCAAAAAAGTTCTTGTAGCCTGTTTGTAATATCCTATGCCTGTAAAATCCTTTGGGGTTAATTATCCTTTCAACCAGGGGACAGTTTTGAAATTACAATAAACGATTAATATTAAAGAGCCTAATAAAGATAACCAATGTAAAATCCTAAACGGAATTCATTATTTGGGTGTTTGGGTCAGTACCTCCAATTGCAGTTGGTAGAGGTGGTATAGAAAACATAGGCGTCAGAACTAGGGTTCCCACCCATTTCTGGAAGTTAAGAGGCAAGCGAGCACAGACTCGCCATTTGTCAAATAAAGATCAAAAAGTCCCTGTGCAGAAATATATCAGCTTGCAGTGCCCTGCACTGAACACTTCTTACAGGTTGGGGACGAAGAAGAGCAACCAGGAAGAGCTGGAAGGGAAGCATAAGCGATGCCGCAGGACAGATTGACAGTACTTGTAGGACAATGGTTTGAATTTGAGCCGCTGGCTCCTTTTAGTGAGGGAAAGAACTTTGCTCCTGTAGAAATCCACATGGCTCAAAGATCAGCTCAACAGATTCTTGCCACCACGATCAGTGAAGAGAGAGAATGCTGGTAAGAATAACTACTCCAGCTTTATTGCTCCTTACTTGGTGGTGCTGTTTATTCCCACTTCCCTATCTTGCAGCTCTTTCTGTTTCCACAGTAATGTCATTCATTAACCCTTTATTTGTCTTAATGAGCCATTTTGAAATTTTACACATTGCACAAAGAAATATATAACTGAGTTATCGGTTGCTAAACATTTGTATTATGCTAAACATACAGTGAGAGGTGGTAAGATAAGTCAACAACTACTTAAAATAGCAGCATTGATTAAACTATTGGATTGTCTTTCCCTTCAAGGACTGAATTTTATGTTTTATTGTATTTGTTGATGGATATAAAATATGTATTGTTACATTCTTACAGATAGGGAAACACTAGGAGTATTATGCATTGGACTACAATTGATTGACATAAAGCCGTTTTGGATTGTGATTAAATATGCAGCTAAAATGGGATTGAATGGCTCACATGTTTGTATCACATGGATTGTAAGGTATTTAAACTGGGATTATGTTCACTAATCTCTATTGCACCTGAGGAAGTAGTTGGTCCCCGAAAGTTTGAGCTACAACTTCTGCAATAAAATGTGACAAAGGCTTAAGCCAGTTAAAGTTGGTGTGCTTCTTTGCTACATACAGCTTGCAAATTTTAAACAAAACGTTCACTATAGATATTTCCCAATACTTGTATACATGACATGTATTCAGAAAAAAATCCTTTGCTAAAAAAAATATAAAATTCCAGATATTTTTTGCCATTCTGTGGCATTCATTTTTCTTTTGAGTTACTAAAGTTTTATATTGTTAGACAGCTCTTAGGATTTATCAGTAACTGTATAGAAATGTATTATAGAGGTACATATTTAGCAAATCTCATACTGTATATTTTTAATTATATCTTTATCAAATCTGAATACATCACCAAAACCAAATGGTAAACAAATGTTATTAATGGGTTTCTTTTTATTTTATACATTCCTTGGAATTTTTAGATTTTGCTTCAGAGGAAAGAACATGCAGGTGGGCTTGTTCCTATATTTACATTTTAAAGATTAACTATATCATTAGAAATGGTGCAAACAACTTTTATTTAGCAGGAACACTGTCACCCTATTAGAATAGTGTGAAACTGCTAAATGTAATATGCTGCAGCAGAAATAAATTGTTTTCATTAAACATTTATGAGTGACTAAATGGAAAGCCATGGGGTGGAACAAAAAGGTTAAACCATATAGTGCTTGCTATATTTCAAGATAAATTATTTGAAATCCAAATATCATCATAAATAGGAAACATTTGACCAGAAACAATTATATTGGCTATAGCCACAACTGTAAAATGTTGTGCATTTTATAGATGTTTCATAGTATTCACACAGTGTCCAAAGTAATCTTAAATAGATCATATTAGATATAGTAAACAATTATGTGAGGCTTTCAATACATGTAAGGTAAGATATGCATTCTAACACACATACTGTAAATATTAAAGTTCTGAACTTATTTACCGTACACTATATAATGTATATAAATGTAATCAGTTACCCACTCAAGAGGATCAGTGATGATAATTTATTGTACAAAATGTATTCCAACATTTTGACCACCACATAGTAATCTTTCTCAGTGAAATCAAACAAGAATGTAGAAAGCATAAACTTTAAAAAAAAAAAACCTTCACCAAAGGAAATGGCTCATAATAACTTCGAATAACAATGGAGGTAGTGGTAAACAGATCAACATGTGGTTCACTTTGAACCATACTTCCTGGAGAGTCTGGGGTTGAGGTAGGCCACAGTAGGCGAAGTTACTGTAATAGCTCACTCTAAGGAGTATATTTATCAAAGAGTGAAGTTAATAGTGAAGTTCTACCACTAGAGTGAAATTCCACCACTCTCGATTCATTTCTATGGGATTTTTATAGGCATATTTACCAAAGGGTGAACTTTCACTTTCACCCATTGATAAATACGCCTTTTAAAATCCCATAGAAATGAGTTGAGAGCTGCGGAATTTCACTCTAGTGGCGGAACTTCACTCTTTGATAAATTTACCCCTAAAAGTGAGAGTTAGGATCAGGGTAGTTAGTAGAGCAGCCAAAGGCTCCAACAGACCAGAAGGGTTATTACCCTGCAATGTCTCATGCCAGCATAGGGACCCAAGTGGTTAGACTCAGGCATAGAGAGATTCTTGGAGCATAGCACCATTGTGAACCATTGTGAACATCCATCCAGTGTTGAGGACTAGTTTACCTATAAGTGAGTACCACCACTTGGTGTTACCAATACTATTCCTGTGTGCAATATCAAGTTAATGAAAGTGAACAAAGCATCTGTGAAGTATACCGAATATTGTACTAACAGTGAAGTATCACCAAAGTGATTTTGTGAGATCCAGCAAATAAAGTTATCTATCTATTTCAAGAAAAAGGCACCCAGTTTATCAAGAGATCAACTCTGTGTGTGTCAGTGTGGTTAACCCTTCCTCTACCAGAAGGTGGAAGGGAGATGCAGCTTGCCAAGCCCATGTTTGGTATAAGATAGCAATACCCTAGGTACCAAAGAGTGGTACATCTTTTAAAATTGCATTGTATAAGTCCACTATAGATTTATTTTAAAATACATTAGAAGTTTGTTAGGTGTCCATATTAGAGGATCTGTTATCCTCATAATGGAAATTATATTTTATAGAAAAGTTATCCAGGTGAAGGTCCTGGGATGTTTGAATTATTAATTAATAATGTAGTAATGGAAGAAGTTGGACTATGCTGTTTCATTGTATACATGTAGGTGAACTGCCAATTGTAGCTTTCCATGTTTTTTCCAAGCAACATTTTACTGTTTTAATGTAATGTTTACTTGCCCAACATTAAACAAACAATTAGCCAAAATATAAAGTCTGAGAAGGTAGCCTCTTGCTGTAACATTTTACATATATTAACACATGGCCGTAATCCCTCTTTACACTGATATAGGATTTAGACTATGAAAAAAAGAAAGTTATTTCTTTTTCAAAACAGATTGTGATTACATGCAATCAGTTTTAGCCTGTCGTCAGATAGTGCCTATGGCTAGGTCATATCGTACAATACTTTCATGTATGAATAAACTCTTGTTTTGAAAAAATAAAAAATCCTTTACTCTATATGAAGTGCATGCTTACTTAAAACTGCTGTATGTGGTAAACAAAAAGCTAAAAACTTCATTACTAGCGAATATTTATCAGTATTTTAATGTAGTTATCAGCAAACTATACACCATTACTTAAATAACCCTCAAAAATACAAACCATATAGTCTAAGGTTAAGCTTACTGATAACAGAGATAACACAAATGAGCTTATGACATAACAATTAATACACACCTCTATGAATAATCAATGTAAAAAAAGCAGAGCGTAGCAGTCATCAGGTCTTTAAAATGTGAAAGTGTGTTACACTTTCTTTTTTAATTCCCTTGAAAAAGGTCACAGGTAGTAACTGAAACTTTGGGCTTGAAATAAAACAATTTTTTCACTTTTCAAAGACCTAATCAGTGTTATGCTCTGTTTTCATCTACATTGATTATTGATCAGCACCCAGGCATTTGATGATTTTTAGTGGTGTGTACTCCTTCCAGGACAGTGTTATAAAGTATATATTGTGCAATATAATGTATATCCATATGTGTAAATGAACATTTCTTAGATAAAAAGTAACAATAAGGCCCACTGTTGGAATATTCAAATATAATCGTTTGCAAATGGCTTAGGAAGTCTAGAAGACTAGGTGCACTCTGTATAACAGTTCATTCATTAATTTCTGTTTCTTTTTGTCTGATAGAAGACAGATCCTATTCCATTATCATTATACTCATGTTTATTTTCTAAAACATAATGTTTCATAATCAGAGAAATTTGCAATAAACAGTACATATTTAGAGGGAAAATAGACAGTGTAATAAACAGTACTGAAAAATACTGTTATCAACATTTGTATAGAGTGTACCTGTCAAAGCATACTATTAATCATTTCACACTCACCCCACTGTGTTTTAGGCAGAAGCCAAGTACTGTGTGTATGCTGGCAAACTAAATGAATGATTTATGTTTGTTTTCTAGCTGCATACCCAATATAAAGTACATTTTTTCATTTAGCAATATAGCACCAAAAAAATATTTATCAGTGTTACCAGAAAAGTGAAAAATTGCACATATTGTTTAATTACATCAATAACAGATAATGATAAATGCGTCTACAAAACATTGACATTGTCCATGCATTTAAAAACATGACACTAGGGCAATATATGCACTTAACAAATGCTGCTACTGTGTCTAATTTGTACTTTATAGCAAATATACAGAACATGTTGCCTTATAATAACTCATGTTAATCAATCGCTTATATGTAGGTATTGCTATTTGGAACTTATCTATTTTTTATATAGGAACTTATGTTCCTGCTTGGCACTTTTAGGATACAATTTTGTACTATTGAGAAAGGTCTATATTTCTGTGTATTTCTTTTCGGATTATATCTGTCATCAAAAAAACTACTGAGGTGCATGTCTACTGTTGCAATTGCATTATTTGCAGCTGCAAGCAATTGCTGTGAGAATACCCGGTGGTCTAGTGGCATGGCGGAGACGCCCACTCCGTCCATTCTCCTTGCAAGCCGATTCCTAAATGATGAGTACTCACGACGATTCCAGTTTTGATGTGGCACTGTGTTGCCATTCTGCTTAAAGAACAAGGAAAGGTAAAAAATAAATAAAGCTGTATGATAAGGCTAGTAGACCAAGTACTTACAGACAGGGGCGATCCTGGCCCCTCCGCCGCCTGAGTCTGCAGCCGTTGCTGCTGCTCCCCCTCCCCCGGAAATTCGCTCTTAAAGTACCAGGAGCAGCATTTTTGCTGCACCCGGTACCTAGTGGGGCGCTGCCGCCTGAGGCGTCAGCCTCAACTTGCCTCATTGGCGAAGCACCCCTGCTTACAGAGCTAAATAAATCCGGTGTCCCTGGTGTCTAGCAGTAGGAAACCCACTGTTCTGTGAATGCGAGTGCAGGATTCCAGTGACATCAATGTTTTTATCTCTAGCTAACAGCAGGGTGCTCGAGGCAGCCGTGAGTCGCAATGGATGAAATTTGATTCTATTGTGCATATTTTAGGAGCTCTGCTCTCCCCTCCTATGATGATGCTTGCAAGTTGAAGGTATTGAGCGAGACATCATCTATGACTGGGGATTGAGAGGGGGAGTGGATTTTTGCGCAATGGCGAAAATAAGGAAAAGGAAGCCTCTATTCCATTATCAAGTTGGCGGACGTGTTCTGCAAACCGAGCAGTGAAGATGAAGCTCAACATTCTACTTCATTATACCCATTGGTGAGCTCAAACTTTAGCGATCCTACCCACCTGTATAAGAACTTTAGAGGGATGTATTGGATACGTTTTGGCTTTCCTTCTCCTTTAAGAGATGGGCTAACCAGTAGCTCAATATCACGTGAGCCTGCAGCTTTCTTTAGACAGAGGAGAAACTGCACACTGACACACCATGCTTCTCTTGCTTCAAGAAGACATAACTTTATTAAAACTTCTGCATTAGCAGACGAAGATCATGTTACATGACACTATATCGGTATCAGATTACTATGGGATCTGTATGAGAGTACACACATTAATAAATATCTTACACTGCATCTGGCATACATGCCTCCCAACATTTTGGAAATAAAAAGTTGACATGCATAGCGTGGCTACATTTTTTGACCATGCCCATTTTTTGACCACACCCCCTAATTACCATGTTCATTTTACAAAATTTGGCAGGTTATGAAAGTTTGAACATATTTCTGTGTTTTTTTTCCCAGTTATTACAGTTTTGCTAATGAAGGTGAATTGCCCTTTAAGCTGTGAGTCTAACTTCTCCCAAGGGACCTGCTATCTTATATTGTTACAATTACTTATTTGCTTATTTTGAAATTGTTACAAAAGTATCTTATATGCAGCTGTGGCTGTTCTGGGCCCTCTGGAGAAAGAGTAGTCAGCACATCGATTCTCGATACTCTTTGGGGATGGTGCACGTTCTGCAATGGCCACTTCCCATTGGCAAACCGTGTAATGCGAAATTGAACAGCACCATCAACTCTTGAAGTATTTAAAAAGCCTTTATTTATGCTTTTGTGGGCATCACCACGGTGATGCCCACAAAAGCGGCTGTTCAATTTCGCATTGTTCTGGGCTCTCTGCCCAAAAGAGGGACTGTCCCTCTGAAAACGGGACAGTTGGGAGGTATGGGCGTCATCACACATTGGCGGAAAATTCTAATATTTAAAGGGGAACTAACCCCCTAATCTTGCAGGCATTGCCCTCCTATCCCTCCCAGCAATGTGCTTTAGTTTTATAAAAAACATTTTACAAATTTTGATTTATTCTAAAAAATAAATGCAGCGAAGCACAGAAGAGCTCCCATTTGCCATCTTCTGGATCTTCATGTAGTCTTCGATTCCTGACTTGGCCCAACTGTGCATGCACCAGCAACTTGGAGCTCCACTGTGCTTCTCTGCATTTAGGGGTCAGAATCTTTAAAAGGGTTTTTTTTAAACACTAAAGCAGCAGCATTCCAAGGCAGCGTATGTGGTCACCAGGTTCTGACCACAAAGTGGTACTCTTTAATATTTTACGTTCGCTGGGCAAAAGTTGGGAAGGGCCTTTGCAAACTAGATACCACTTTGCTCAATAATGAAAACATTTATGAGAAGTTTAAAACTGTTCTTTGAAGGAATGGCAGTTGGAAAATATGACAAAACTGAATTAAAATGCTATTTTATTAAACTTTGGGTATAAAAACAGCAAAAGAAAGGCAAGACTGAACAGCCATTTACAAACCCTCAGTTACTATTAGTTACAACATGTATAAAGAAATCTCTACTGTTAATAAAAAGTATAAAAATGCTTGATGATATGCTGCAACGTTTACATTGACTCACTCAGGATAAGAATTTATTCAGAAACCTTTCTAGCACACAAGCACCGAATACTTTTTTTCTCTGCTTTTACTTTCCTGGTGCTGAACATACCTTAAGGGCTGTCAAGGGCAGCTGCAATATTTTACGAATTCATAAAACCTTGCAATTCTGAGATTATCAAGCACTAGGCATAGGCTTTCGTAGAGGATATAACCTAAGAGACATGTTGGCCTGTTTTATTCTTTGACTGAAGGACAATATGGGTGATATTGCTCCCTGACTGTACAACTTGTGTCAATTTCTAACAGAAGACTTATTACATGTCCCTGTGGCTTATACTATATTGGGAAAATTCTGTGTTATAATTCTCATTTTGTCCAATACTAGCATAACAGAATTATTGTTATGTGTATAAAAAACTTATAGAAATCTTAAAAGAAGGTGCTAGCAATCTGTTCAAGGGCACAAAATAAAATCTATCTGGGACGAACTTTCATTTGCCTACAATTTTATATATATTTGTAAGAGCAAACCAATATTTTATACCTTGTATGTACAATTTTTCTTATGTTAATTTATATAAAAAAATAGTCTATGTAGCAAAGCCAAAATTGCTCAAAAAGTGAATTATTCAGTATGATTTTAAAATGCAGTGTAATACTAGGCAAATCACTGGAGCATATACTGTGAGAATGTAACTACCAAATCTGTATTCTATGAATAGCAAAGTGTTCAGTTTGGACAAAGCCATTACTGATTTGCAAGTGAAAAGGGCATTGCTGCCCTCCAGTGGCACTACAGCCAAACACATACAAATGTTAAAAACGTTTTAGTACATACATTTTTTAACAGAAAAAGCTTATCAATCAAAAGGCAAAAATTGGCCATTTCAGCATTTGTCCCCCCTTTGAAAATATATCAGTACCTTGCTGTCCAGTGTCACAGTTATTGCTTTCTAGTAGTTTACATTATAATTCACTAGATTCCAAGTCCTTGACTTGGTGTCTGTCACTTCTGCTACTGCTAGCTCGTAAAATTCTCAGATTAATCTAGATAGTCTTCTGCCTATGATCATGTCATACCAATGCATATCATGGAGATCTCATAGTTTCTTCAGTAAAGATAAGAGCCACAGACATGTACCGTGGAGAGAAAAATGTATGTACTTTTGGGGCAAATAAATGTGACAGTTCAAGTGGTAGGGTGGGTGCCTTTATTCTGGCAAAAATAAGTAAAAATTAGTTTTCCTGTCCTTTAAATGAATTACTAAACATATTTTGCTGCATGAGACCATGGTCAATTGCCCCAAGTAAATATAACTGTCCCATGCCAGGTTGATCTGTAGGAATTTTTGTCGTTCTAAATACTGTATATGTGTAGTAAGAATGTGTCTGTTGAGCCAGAAGGTAGTGAAGTAAACCAATGTCTCAGCAGGAGGGGAAGATGTGTGACATCACTTCTGCTTCACAGCCACCCTTGCTAAGAATTGGTGAGGTCCATGAAATACTGTGTTATGTAGATCTTGCTTTCATCAAATAAATGACATCATTCCAGGGGTGCCTAAAAGTGCCATTATAGATGCAAATTCCCAATATAAGGAGAAAGGAAAAATGCAATGTCAATATTAGTCAACTCTAGGGATGGGCGAATTTGATCCGTTTCATTTAGTCTAAAGTCTTTGGGCGTCAAAAAAATGTTGTCGCGTGCGAATTCTTTTTTTGATGCAGGTCTATATTTTTTTTTTGGCGCATGATGCCATACAAGTCTATAGGCGTCATTTCCACGGCGAAACAAGGCGAAAAAATTTGCCTATCCCTAGCTCAGATTGTGTCAGAAATATGCCAATGAAGATTATGCTGCAGAGGAAACATAGCATTTCCCACCTTCTATCTTGTGGTAGCTTCACTGGCAAGCCCTTGCATTTTTAGCATCACTAGTATTGCTGCTGCCATCTCAAAATCTCAAAATGCATCTATTTACCTGCTCCAGACACATTTGCCTTTTCAGACACTTTTTTGGTAGTTGTTCATCATAGAAACATAATCCATCAGTTAGCATCCATTGTGTTTATTGTAATGCAAAAGTCTTCACAAGGAAAAATTTACTTTGCAAATGTGTAATCAACAATTAATTAACAGACATGCCATTTATTTCTGTAAATAAAAGTAAGTACACACTTGGTTCTAATACTTGGTATTACCCACTTTGGCAGAAACAGCTTGATGTAGGCAATTATTATTACTGTCTTCCAGTGTCTGAAATTGATATAGACATTTTATTCCCTCTCTTTCATACAGAATTGTATCAGCTAGGTGATGTTTGAAGGGTTTCTTGCATTCACAGTCCATTTCAAATTCTTCAGACAACATCTCAATAGGATTTAAATGAGGCTTTGAGTTGGTCATTCCAGAGATTTCCATAGTTTTTTTCTACTATTTAGTTGATTTAATGGAGTGCTTGGGGTTATTGTGGTGTTGCATAGTCCACTATTGGTTGAGCTTCAATCTTCTGAGAAGAAATCATTCTCTGTTTAGACACATCTCCCTTGCAGCTTTCAGCTCCTACAGGGGAGAAATTAAAGGCAAAACACACCTTTTTACACTTCTCTGTGGTCATTCTACCACAATACATACAGAGAAATCACAAAGTTCTGCTGCTTTCTAACTGCTATATGCATGTGCATTTGTGTGTGCACTGATAGGAAGGTAGATTTTTTTTTTTAAAGTGTGCATTTTCATTGTGGTTTTCAGTCAAAGCCAGCAGAGAAAACAAGCCTTGTGCAATTATCCTTAGTCCTAAAGTTAAATTAAAGGGGCCCTTTTTATGCTTACCCTATGTTTTATAGTGTATATGTGTGGCTTGCAATCTGGCATCTATTACTCAAACTATTTTGTCATATCATGTTCATGTTACCATTCTACCTGCTCATATATTTTACCTAAATATATAAATTGTTATTTCTTGTTAATTCTCAGATAAATTCCCTGTGTGTTATTACACAATATCTGATATGCTATATGAAGAGGCAAAATATTAAACCATTATTCCAACTCTAAGACAGTCCATTGTGTTAACATGGCATTCCCACTCATGAAAATTGTATGGATCATCATGAAAATCATTTAAAGTGGAACTACTGAAAAAACTTTGAAAGAAGGAAAGGTCACTAAATGCATAAGATTTTGAAGTTTATTTAGATGTTATTTATTATTTTCAAGGAACAATTTGGCACTAGGAGGCTTTTCAGATATTATCAGTAGCCCACAAGCTGGCATATTTCTTTATATTATAGAAGTAATAGGCCACATAACATAGCACATAAAAGACTGAAACACGCCAAAAAACATCCATTAATTACTTCACTCATATGATTCAAGATGAGCTTATCAGCATTCTGGGGAATACTAACTGAACTGATATTTGATCTTTGATAAAGCCCATCAGGAACAATGAGTGAAATAATACTTTACCTTAACGTGGTTCAAGAGCCATCACAGGTGATAGCTAGACAGATAATAAAGATACTAGGGCTTATGACATCTTGTATTGAGTTGGTGCCCTTGGCTCAAGACTGCTTCAGAGATGGTTCCTTCAATTTGCCTATTCAGCTTCAATAGCAATTGGCTTGCTAGTTGAGTCCAGAAGCTCTAGCCAAGAGTTGTTCCATAAAAAAGATCTCATGGAAAATGTTAACCACAATGCATTGGCCCTTGTATGTGATGCACCAAACTTTCAAGGTTTGCTCAGGGGCAGTGGAGCTTCAGGGGGATGGATCTCCCATCAATTGTGCTGGATATAAGAGCTTTTTGGCAGGCAATACAAATGTTTGTACCATGTTTCTGGTGTCAGTCCCTGCTTTGCAGAATGAACAGATACCTGCAGCCAAGTACCTAGGGCAGAGATGTACCAGAAGTTTGACTTTCCTTAACAAGCTATCTACAATTATAGAATGGGCAGAGCTAAACTTAATCAGGCGATTAGTAGCATTTCTTCCTACCAGAAAAACTCATATGCAGATTTTCTGAGCTGGGCCCAGGTGCATCCTAGAGAAAGAGAATTGCACCCCAAAGTATGCCTTTCCATCACCAGCCTTTGGGGAGTTCCAGAAAAGTTGTCAGATTTATGAAAAGATTTCCTGTGAGGGGAGAAGTAGTCATGGATGCAATAACAGTGATTTGGCATTTTAGGCTGGGTATATGTCTCCCTACCTATGTAGCTGATTCTACCCCTTTTGAGGAGAATTCCGGTGAAGCAGGTAGTGATATTCTTAATTGCATCCTGCTGGCCTTGCAAAGTCTAGTTTCCAATGCTGAAAAAGTTGACTACCTGCCCTCCACTTCAACTGACACAATTTCCCAACCCGCTTCATTAGGGTCTGGTTCATCACCCAGATACTCATATCTTAAACCTTATGGCTTGGAGATTAAAAAAATCTAGATGAAGGCAGCTTGGATGTACAGAATTTGTTATATCAACCTGATTATCTGAGATGCAAAATTTTCTTCAGTTTAAGCTGTGTAAGGGCCTTAGCCCAAGAGCATTGTGGGTACAAGCAGGCACGGATTTGTGGTGAGGCCACAAAGGCCCGGGCCTAGGGTGGCTGCAATGGGAGCACTGGGGACACTTACTCCTGTATGCATCATCCCCAGCACGCCAATGCATGCACATGCACAGGGGCCAAAACGGTGAGAGCGTGGGTGCCAGCACTAGGACCCAGTGGCTTCTCTGTGATTTCAGCTCTTAAAGGCTAGCCAGTGATCTTATTCAGAGATTTTGCCTAGCCATAGCCAAGCTAAAGTCTAAAGCTGACCATAGACGCAAAGATAAAGTCATATGAATCATATTTTCGTGTGTGGATTGTCCCAACATTTTTGGACCATGGCGATTGGGCATTTAGTCAATTAAACAGGTTAAAAGATTACTGTCGGATAACAATTTCTCTGACGATATCAATGGTGACTATCACTGCTATTTGTCAGACATAACTTTTGTATGATTGTTGTCACGGCCAGAACTTTGTCTGATTTGTTCTTTTAATACTTTATTTAATCTGAATGGTCAGTGGCAGGTAGGAAGATTGCAATGTCTGATCATTCATTGGATTCAAGGATAAAATGTGTACGTATAGAGCCAGGTCTGTTTGTCCAACCTGGGATTTACCACCAGTTCTTAGGCTAGGGTGACACAGGGCCAAAAACAGCCTGCTGAACTCCATAGGCTGATTTCAGCCCCTGGCTGCTAGCAAGATCCTCTTCTTCTTTTTGCCTTTTGTCAGATCTGGCACGAACATGCTTGACAGATTTCAGTGCAAAATGCTAGTGGCAAAGGTTTGAAATTGGTCTGCAGATTTCAGTAGGCTGATTTTGGCCCCATCTGGCCCCAGCCTTAAGGAATTAGCTGAACTGTCCTTTGCCTCTTTTGGATCAAATTTCTACAAACATGTTATGCTGGAAAGTAACCTTTCTTATGTCCACTGTATGAGCTATATGTATTAGTCCATTACAAGCTTTGTTGTATTAGTTTGAGTTACAAGCAACTGAGATTTATTCTGTTCATTGTCAGATAAGATAAGTCCGGAATTTACTTTTTTGCCTAAATCTGTATCCCATTTTCATATGTCACAAGATATTGTCATTCCTAGAATGCCCAAAGAAAGCATTCTAAAGCAGAAGTGCATCCAGCCAGAACTTTATAAACTTTTTTGAGACAGAGTGCTTCAGTAATAGAGACATGCTTCACAGTGTCAAACTTTAAGGCCCTAGTAAGAGCCAGATGGCTTAAAAAAGAATACTTAGTAGAGATGGGAGACTTTGCCCATAGCTTCAACTTTTTAAGAGCAGGGTATGAAAAATCCTCAGAGTCTTAGGGCATATTCGACCAGAGCCATGGCTACAACCTGGGCTGTGAACAGAGGAGTTTTAGTTGAAGAAGTTTGCGAGCAGCCATATGGGCTAGATCTGAGACCTTCATTTGATTGTACTGTTGGATGTATGAAGTCTTCAGCATTCTGCATTCGCCTTGTCTATTCTGAATTCTATTACTCTGTAAACTATATATTTTTCCCTACCAGCAAGATTGGTACATTCCATGGTGTATGCTGTTTGCTGTTTTGAAGTGTACAGGAGGAGGGTGTGTGAGGGGGTTGCCTATATACATTTCTAATTAGGAGGAGGAGTGAGGTTCCTGTCCTAGCTAATTGTGAGCAGAACTCATGGTGTATGCTGCTTCTCTAGCAAAGAGAAATTACAGTAAGTATAATAGAATTTCCCTCATTTTATCTCATACCTCACTACATGCGGGTAAGGGGAAGAGGGGTCAAAACACAATTACCATCAGTGGCTACCCTACGGCATACAGTGCTGTGCTCTGCTCCTTTGCCCTGACATAAGGAGTGTCCTGTGCTGCACTTTTATGCCCCTTAGTGTTCTTACGTATAATTGAAGCAATATGTAATACCCAGTGTTTTAATAGCTCTTTATGGAATGTTTGCTAATGTAAATTGTTTATATAGCTTTTGAAACATGTCCATCAGGCTGCAACTTCCTATAGCAAGAGAAGCTGCTCACAGCCATCACATTAGAAGCAATATTGCTGTCCAGCACCTAAAGAAGGGGCATGGGCTATAACTTGTTGGTCATGTGCTTTAGATAACCACAAAAACAGTGTATGTATTAATTTAACTCCTTTTTACAAATCATTTGACTCAGCTGTTAGTGTAATCTTTAAATATAAGTCCAAAACACAATATAGTTAATGAAAAAAAAAAATTCCAAAAAGGTGAAATGTTCTTTGGTAGATTTGGGGCAGCTAAGGTCATGTAATATTTTATGCATAACACAATATTTTATATACACATCATCTGTTTTTCATTTGAGAAAAGAACAATAACAGTCACTCCATTTTACATTTTCCTTTTCATTGTAGTTGTCCTTTTTCCTAAAAATGATTGATGAGATGTGTGGGATACGTATTTAGCATTCATGATAAGCCATTTTTTTTTTGGCCTACAATATTTCTTTAACTACTTCCACATACTTGTAAAATATATGTTACAGCTAATTTAGCTGTAAGTGACAGTAGAGATAATACATACCAGAAAAAAAATAATTGTTTTTAATTGCAATGTGGGAAACCTCCACTGTTTTCTATAATTACAGTACATCCCAGCTTCAGGAAATGGTCTGATTTTAATTAATTTAGTAAGGACTTACTGTATGCAAAACTTCTGTTGCCTATTGGTAGCACACTTTACATTATAGCTGGCAAATGTGATGCGCTTAATAGCTTAATGCCAGTACTAGGCTGGTAGCCTACTGTCCTCTCACAGAATGGAGGATCTGCAGATATCAACAAATATAACATGCCTTTAATTCAGTAAAGATATAATGTATTGCATCCCAAAATATACTTAACATATCTCAAAAGCCAAGTTTTAGCCCTTGCTGTTACTGTACAAATACAGTAATGTGTGTGTCCTGATGCACCTTGAATATATGTTCTACAGGAGCTGACTCCTTTTTGTTATGTGAACAGCATGAGTAATTACATTAGTAAAATATCCATAAATGTGTCTATGTTATTGAATTGGATTGATCAGAACAGGCCAGCTATCAAGTAAGCATGCATCAGAGAATTTAAGCAAGTAACCAAGCTACACGGGATCCCTACAATATATTATAGCAGAAAGGTAAATATGCTGATATAGACTGTGCAAGTTATAAATATTGTCTGAATATGTCTAACTGTGTCATATATTTAGTAATTTTGTTTTGTTGTTTAGTATACTGTCACAATAATCTATTACTTATAAGGAAATATAAGTATTAATTGTGTCTATGATTGAATCCGTTGAGGTTTCCAATAAAGTTCTGTTGTTTAACAATTTTAAAGCTCTTTCAAATTATTTTAAATTAATTGTAACAGTTTTGTGTTCCATCATGTATTATACTTGTGTATCATTATGGCAACAAAGCTCAACCTAGAAAGCTTTATAGCAGTTAATGTAATCATGCATAAAATTCATAGGGGGCATAGGGCAAGCAGAGTATGGCACACATAGGGAGCATAAGGCAGACAGAGTTTGGCACGCACAGGGAGCATAGGGCAGGAAGGGTATGCTACACATAGGGAGCATAGGGCAGGCAGAATATGGCACAGACAGGGAGCATAGGGCAGAAAGGGTATGGTACACATAGGGAGCATAGGGCAGGCAGAGTATAGCACACACAGGGAGCACAGGGCAGGAAGGGTATGGTACATATAGGGAACATAGTGCAGGCAGAGTATGGCACAGACAGGGAGCATAGGGCAGGAAGGGTATGCTACACATAGGGAGCATAGGGCAGGCAGAGTATGGCACACACAGGGAGCATAGGGCAGGAAGGGTATGGTACACATAGGGAGCATAGTGCAGGCAGAGTATGGCACACACAGGGAGCATAGGACAGGAAGGGTATGGTACACATAGGGAGCATAGGGCAGCCAGAGTATGGTACACACAGGGAGCATAGGGCAGGAAGGATATGGTACACATAGGGAGCATAGGGCAGGCAGAGTATGGCACACACAGGGAGCATAGGGCAGGAAGGGTATGGTACACATAGGGAGCATAGGGCAGGCAGAATATGGCACACACAGGGAGCATAGGGCAGGCAGAGTATGGCACACACAGAAAGCATGGGGCAGACAGAGTATGGCACACACAGGGAGTATATGGCAGGCAGAGTATGGCACACACACAGGGAGCATAGGAAAGGTTGAATAGAGCTGGAGACAGGGAAAGCTATCAGGTTATAAGATACAGTGACACAATGATGGAGCCCCACTAGCAGTTTGTATGATGTGTGAATGGGTGAACAATGTGGGCACTTTCAGTCTTGGTCTGAGCTGTGAACAGTAAAGGGCTTTAGGGGTGTGAACAATAGAGGTGTTATAGGTGTGAAAAATTAAGGGGGGTTATAGGTGTGAACAATGCAGGAGTTTATAGTCTTAATTTGAGGTGTAAACAATGAAGGGGACAGTTAATTTCAGTTCACACAAGGTAAGAAATCACAGCAGGTAGACTTTCATGTGGGGGGGCACACAAGTGTGGGTTGCTGGCTGCCAGTTGGACAGCCCTGCCCTAGATACTGTATATACATTAACAGTTCAGTGGCATTTCCTATACAGGTTATTATGTTCCAGTGTAATATTCTACTATTTCTTCAACCACTTAAATGAGCAGTTATTCATATATTTCCATACAGAACCAGGCTTAATTCAGGTAAAAGGCTTTGGGTTAGTTTTATATGGTATCCCACTGTACAGTCTACAAGCAACCTTAAAGGGATACTGTCATGGGAAAAATTTTTTTTTTCAAAATGAATCAGTTAATAGTGCTGCTCCAGCAGAATTCTGCATTGAAATCCATTTCTCAAAAGAGCAAACAATTTTTTTATATTCAATTTTGAAATCTGACATGGGGCTAGACATTTTGTCCATTTCCCAGCTGCCCGATGTCATGTGACTTGTGCCTGCACTTCAGGAGAGAAATGTTTTCTGGCAGGCTGCTGTTTTTCCTTCTTAATGTAACTGAATGTGTCCCAGTGGGACATGGGTTTTTACTATTGAGTGTTGTTCTTAGATCTACCAGGCAGCTGTTATCTTGTGTTAGTGAGCTGTTATCTGGTTACCTTCCCATTGTTCTTTTGTTTGGCTGCTGGGGGGGGGAAAGGGAGGGGGTGATATTACTCCAACTTGCAGTACAGCAGTAAAGAGTGATTGAAGTTTATCAGAGCACAAGTCACATGACATGGGGCAGCTGGGAAATTGACAAAATGTCTAGCCCCATGTCAGATTTCAAAATTGAATATAAAAAAATCTGTTTGCTCTTTTGAGAAATGGATTTCAGTGCAGAATTCTGCTGGAGCAGCACTATTAACTTATTCATTTTGGAAATTTTTTTTTTCCCATGACAGTATCCCTTTAAGTAGTTCATGCTGCAACTATGCCTGTAGAATACCACTTGTAGTAGTTAGGACTAGCTCCTGACATTAAAGGTTGCTAGGTCCTAATAAGGAAAGGTTGGGTCTTTCACCATCAGACATTACAACTTAAACATACTTAAAATCATGAATATTACCTTCATATACATTTTCATATGTTCATGCCTATAATAGATAAATTAAAAATGGAAATTGCCTATTTAAAATATCCATTGGTAAATTAATAAATTAGGTACTTTGGATATAGATTTATGTGTGTGTTTATAGATGTGTGTATGCATGATCCCTACTGTGAAGAAGGTTAATATGCCCTGTGGATGGAGGTGTTCCCATTTGCTGTAAGAGTAGTATGGTAGGTCCATGTTCCCTTGTCTGTAAAAGAGGAGGAAGCACATTTTTCTGTCTCTTTTGACGGGGTTAGCTAGAAGAACACTTTGGTGTTTCACCAACAAAATATAGTACAGGGTATTTCCCCAGATGACACCTACCAGACTATAGGGACTTCATTGGTAGATCTCAGTGATAGTTAGTCATTCTATTAGAGAGAAATCCGAGGTCCTGTTTTGAGAGTGTACCTTCAACTGGGTTACTATATTACCTATGTATTGCTGAACCAAAAATCTTCATTAATATGCTCAAAGGAAGCAACTTGCTTTTTTATTTTCAACAAACCGTTTCTATTACTGTTTCTGTTGAAGAACAAATTGTGGAAACTATATGTGTAGGTTATAGTTTACAGTGGAGACCCTTCATTCAGTATGTCTGCAAAGGTGCAGCTGAGGCGAAGTGTCCCATGCAGTAGTGCTCCATCATTTAGATAAACTGCATGACTTGTGAATGCCTGACTCATTGCAGTTATATATAAATAAAACACAAGACACAAGGCATGGGATTGAGCTGGCCACAGCATGTTTATTAATATAATCTTTTTCTTTTTCTCTTAACTTGTTAACACATATATTTTATAATGAATACAATCTCATTGCATTTGAATAACATCTTGAACCAATTCCAACTCATTGTTTTCCCAGGACCAGTACCCTGCACCAGCCGCAAACCAAACCGACTCAGTGGGCACGCCATAACTTCTGCATAAATTGAAAGCAAATTTGTAACCATAAATCACCATAGGGTGATTTATGGTTACAGCCCTCCAAACCATGAATTCCATCAGGTAAACATCAGGTAAGTAATAATCATGTCTTCTCCATTTAATTCCAAATGCCTGTAAGCCCTTTTTATATCTCCTAACTATGCCCTTGTATTTAAACCAACTCGCAACATTATATGTTTTTTCCGCCAACCCCAATGCTGTGACATCATTCATATCTCATTTAAAGGGGCGGGTGGGAGGGGACGCTCTCTCTGCCGACCTGCAAATCTATGTGTGGGCTCCCCTGCTTGTCCCTGCAGCGACAAACTGAAACTTTTGCGCCAAAGCTTCCTATTGGCCAGCCTGCTCATTCCCATGCCCTCCTAGTCATGCGCTATTCAGGACCAATTTTATGGGTCCCATAGCTCTCTGAAGGTACTCCCAAGTATATTATGTATAAATTATGAATATAATGATATCATATCAAATAATCTACATTTTTAAAATGTATTTCCTTTTTTGCTGTTATAGTAAAACAGTAGCTTGTACTTGATCCAAACTAAGACATAATTAATTATTATTAGAAGCAGAACCTGCTTATTGGGTGTTTACATAATTTTCTAGCAGACTTAAGGTATGAATATCCAAATTACGGAAACATCCATTATTCAGAAAACCCAAGCATTCTGGACAGGTCCTATACCAGTATCTAAATGAAACATGAGCAACCTTTTCAATAGCCTTGTAAAATATAATTCTAACTCCAGTTAAATAGACTGTTAGCTCTATGGGGCAGGGACGTCCTTCCCACTGTGTCTCTTACCACATAAACTCTTTGTTCTGATATGAGCTATGTATATATTCATTGTGTGATTTGTCTTCCCTGTGTATACTTTTATATATATACTTTACAATGCACAGTGCTGTGGCTCCTTAACAGTGCTTTCCAAATAAAGTTATACCTACATACATACATACATACATACATACATACATACATATAATGAAAATACAGAAACAGGAAAGTTTACAGACTGTACTGTTACAATAGTTGGAGAAGTGTGCATTAGAATGCATATGGCAGCCTGACCCTGGGAATTCTCTCTAGACTTATGAATGCTAACAGATTTATTCAATGACAAACAGGGGGTTGCTTGAGAATGTTTGAAAAAAATTAGCTGGGGAGTAACAGGGCAAGTAGCATCAAGAGAGATACAAAGAGAACAGAGGAAGCATTTCTGGGATCCCAATGGTCTATTAAAGGAACAGTAACACTAAAACATGTAAGTGTTTTAAAGTAATGAAAATATCATGTACTGTTGCCTGCTCTGGTAAAACTGATCTGTTTGCTTCAGAAACAATACTATATTTCATATAAACAAGCTGCTGGGGAGCAATGGCGGAAATTGAAAAATGGCTATATGGCACAGGATAACTAATGGATAAAAGATAAAACCATTAGACAAACAGAGCTTATTTGCTATCTGCTGTGTAACCTGAGACTTTTCTCCTTTGCTACATAGCAGCTTATTTATATAAGCAATATTAGTGTATCTTAAGCAAACACAGCAGTTTTACCAGTGCAGGGCAACACTGAATTATATTTTCATTACTTTAAAACACTTTTATTTTTTGACGTTACTGTTCCTTTAAGTTAATCTGGTTGTAATTGTACACTAATAAGTACTACAGCCAATGTGTATGTGTATGTCTGATTGTTTTTGTTATGTTTAGGCTTAATTCAGTTTAAAAGTTTTAGTAATATGTTTAAGCATTGCTGCATTGATGTAGGGCATTGCTGCATTGACTTTTGATGAGCGAATTTGTCACTACAATTCTGTAATGTGCAATTTAATAAATCTATGCAAGTGTACAAGACCAGCAAGCGTTCCCTTCTTTTTATTTACTTTACATATGTTTAAGCATGCTAGATACATATATGGAAGTATACAGTATATTATCTTCCTCTGTCCCTCAAATATCACTCACAGTAAACAATACCACCTTTCATTCCACCACACAGGCTGACTAGGAGTTTTCCTAGACTCGCATCTGTCTTTTTCACCACACATCCAAACACTTGCAAAATCTTGTCGTATTCTACTGCGCAACATTGCCCGAATATGACCATATCTCAGTTCAGAATCAACAAAAACACTTATTCAGTCTCTTATCATCTCCCACCTTGATTACTGCAACCTACTTCTCGCAGGTATTCCAACAAGTTTCCTTTCACAACTCCAATCTGTTCTATGCGGCTGCTAGACTCATTCATCTATTTCACCACTCAACATCAACTGCTCCCATATGCATGTCCCTTCACTGGCTCCCAATCTCCTCTAGAATCAAATTCAAATGACTACCAATAACATTCAAGGTCCTTAACAATGAAGTCCCTCCCTATGTTTCATCTCTGATCTCCAAATACACTTCTTCACGCAGCCTTCGATCTGCTTCTGACCTTCACCTTGCTTCTCTCATCACTTCTGCCCATTCGTGTCTACAAGACTTCTCTCGGGCTTCTGCTTTTCTCTGGAACTCTCTGCCTCAAGCTGTCTTCCTTCTTTCCAAACGCTCCTTAAAGACCCACCTGTTTAAAGACACTTATTCAATGTACCTTAATTCATCAAAAATTGCTGTATCAAAAATCACAAAATTGTTTCTAAAATCCTAATGTCTCTAGTTTGTAAACTCTAAGTTGTAGTGCCCTCTAATCCTATTGTATTCTGTAAACCCTTGTTTGTTATCCACCATTTATTCCCTGTTTGTTATAACTAAGGTAAAGTACTGCATATCTTGTCGGCGCTATATAAATAAATGATGATGATAACCGTTATATTTGTTTCTGTTGACATTGATAAATTAATGTTATTTGATTTAATTCTACTGTACTCAGACTCTCAACTTGGCAGCAAATCTGTAAATATGTACAGATGCAGCCACTTTGGTTTGTCTGTTTGACACAGAATAACTAAACACAGATATCCCATTTATCTCATTTAACACAGAAAACTGAGTCACAACATCCCATCTAATTAAAGCATTCACCATTGTTCACAATGGTGCTTTGGTATGCTAATGGAAAGGTTAAATGCATTAAATGAGTTAAGATGACTTTAGATAACGCAGTTTCTTCAATTAACCATGAGTCATGACGCATTTATCTCACAAATCCAAGTGGCTTCATCTGTATGTTTCACAGGAAGTCATTAAATCTGGAACCTTAAAAGTCATAAAGCTTTTCCAACAATTTGGCAAAAATCATTATCTCATTTCACAGCCTCTGTCAGTACTATTAAAAAAAGTTGGGGAGCAACACAAGCATGCAAAAAGTTCCTAGGGGTACCAAATAAGGGCTGTAACCACTATGTAGAGTGGCTGCCTTCAGGGGCTCTGTTTGGAAATACACCTGGTTATTATGCAATCAAAACTTGTCTCAAAACTTGTCTCCAATTAAAAAATAAGCACCTGCTTTGATACCTCTGGAAGCAACATCCAAGGGGTTGGTGAGCAACATGTTGGTCATGAGCCACTGGTTGGGGATCACTGTGTTAAAATATACAGGTATGGGATCACTGATCCAGAAAACAAGCAAATAATTCAATTTTTTTTCTTGATTTCTTTTTTTCTGTATTAATGTACCAGTCCCTTGTACTTGGTCCTAGCTAAGATATAATCAACCCATATTAGTAGATACAACACTTAGGGGCAGATTTATCAAAGGTCAAAATGAAATTGGACATCAGTGAAATTTGCATTCTTTGTCTTGTCTCTTCTTTATCTGAACACTGTACTGTACTGTAAGGGGGCAGATTTATAAAGGATTGAATTTGAAAAACTTCAAAATTCGAATTCAAAAAGACCAACCAAAATTTTTTCTAATTCAAATCGAATTTCGACTATTCCATAGTCGAAGTACACAAAAATGAGCTCTAATTCATTTTATTTTAATTCATATTTTCACCTCAACCTTTGATTAATCTGCCCCATAGGCTGACACCTCCTAAAAGTCACGTATTGATTTATGTGATACCTTATTGGCAATAAAGACAATGAAAAAAAATACTTAAAAGGTTAATACAAAAATTGGAACCAAAATGTAATATTAACCAAAAACATTTTAAACCTATGGAATCAGCTTGATCAAAGGTTGTATCTTAGAAGACAAAGCATTGTGATTTGTGTTCTGAAACTCCAATTCAGTAAAGGCCTTTGAGGTTATTTAAGGGTTGGACACTTTTACAACTTCAATTCTATATATCGACTGACACTGTAAAATGTTTAATGAAACCATTTGTAATAAGCAGCAGTTGCATTGTTGTACAGCAAGTCAGATAACTTGGGGAAATCTGACACGCAAAACAGTAAAAGTACAGAAAAATGAATGTAAATATTCAGTGTAATTATGTTTCCGAATATCAGTATAAATAATAAGAGTTCTCAATACTAGTCTGCAATCTAGTGCAAAGCAGGACATTTTTAGAAAGAAAGTGAAATATTGCTTGAGATTATAGCACCTGCAATTTTGAGCATTGTATATATTTTTTCAAATGTCCTAAAACATAATAAAACTAAGTTCAAGGAAGTATAAATAGTGATTACAGGTCATATTTAAATGTTTCCATCAATCACTTTCACTGTTAAGCTTAGATTATCGGATAAATGGTGCAATAAATCTGTTAAGTACAAACAAATGGAATAATAAAAAATTAATAACTTTTTCATGGCTACAATGCAGGAAATTCTTTTATGCCAGGAAAATTGAATTATCTGCACTTGTTTCCATACATTGAGCTACTCCATATGCTCATTTTCATCATATCTAGAATGATCAAAGAAGTCAAAGGAATTTACTTGTAGCTTTCATTTTCCCCATTGACTTTAATGGATTACATGAAGTCTGAAGCAGCATAGACTAACAGCATCACATCTGGTGTTTGGACATAAAAACTGTAAATTCACTATTTATTTAACACAGTTTTTTTACACCATTTTTCCCAGCGAGATCTCTGTTACACAATATAATAAATAGGCCCCTAACCATTCATTTGCTGTTATGTAGTGACCAGTAGTAACCTGAAAAGCAATTAGCATTGATAGGTTACTTGTTACAGTGCTGCAGCAAATTTGAGTCCCTTTGTTTTCGTCTTTTCATTAACATTCATCTCAGATTTGATCAAGATTTCATTAAAGGTAAAGGAAAAGCAATTTATACTTGGGGTGCAAAAATGTAGGCACCCCCGAGTGGTTGTATTTACTAACCTGACACCCGGGCCTGTGCTACTATCAGCAGAAAGCTCCAAAGAATGGAGGGAGTATTAAGGGGAAAATCAAAAAAATGACACCACTTTTTTATATTTCTAAAGAGAATAGGCAGAACACATTCAACTCCAAATTTTCTGCTCATGTTTAAAAGGGGTACACATAGACGTGTATTGCATCTTTGCGATCACAATTAGCATAGTATGAAAAAAAGATCAGCACTATCATTAGCACAAAAGGGGCAATCAAATGTATAGCAATTGCTCTCAGGAAAACCATTTCTGCAGTTCCCTGACACTAACCACTTACACAAGGGCAGCAGTGAGTGATATGTCTTGTGGTCACTATTTGTCTTTCAAAATTGCTATAACTCAGTAGTCTTTTATCACTGGAAAGAAATTCGAATCCTAATACTGGGATTTCCTGATCTTTTTTTTTTTTGCCTGTGCCACACACACTTGGGGTCTTTAGTCATATGGGGTCTTTGTAAAGAGTCATATAACTATTGTATTCGTTTACAATAGCTCTCAAGGATAACAAAAAGAAAAGAGAACAGTTGGTGTTCGAAACGTCAGATTCTTTTCAATAAATCTTGATTTTTTTCACAAGTATTCCCGTTGAGCGCGGTACTATGTCACTTTATTTACCTTATTTACCAGCACCCGGGCAAGTTGCTAAACAAGTTTAGGTTGTGCTCCTCCATGTATATATAGATATATATATATATATATATATATATATATATATATATATATATATATATATATATATATATATATATATACTATATATTTAGCAAATAGGGTGCCATTGTTCTTTATAAAACAACTATCTCAATTTGTTTCTGGAAAATAAGACTTACTTATTTTTTCAGGGGTTGGAGATTGTAGAAAACACATTGTTGAAATGGGATGGTACAATACAGATTTTACAGTGAGATTTGGATCCAGAGATTTCAGTCTAAATTTCCTAAAGGTTTTAATGAGGCTTTAGAGCTTGCTGCATTTTTAAAATAATAATGGTCTTATCTAAGTCAATTTTTAAATGCATTGTGATATGCTGTAGATTTTGATTTTATTGTAAAAGTTTAAGATTTACCTTTTAAATTGTTTGTATAATTGGTGATTCAAGAGTTAACTCTCCCTTTTAAATAGGAAGTGTGGAAGGAACACTTCATTCCTCCTGACCTGCGTGAAACATGTTGAGGACAAGTGAGCTGTGAGAAATTTTGGTTTGTGCACTGAAGTCGCAATATCTTGTAAGTGTATGTTGTTGTCCAATAAATCTGAAAAATAAGTTGCGGCACTTGGAGGACATCTCCTTTTTTTTAATTTGTAGATTTGTGTGACCTGCAAAGTCAGTGGAGAGAGAAGCTGCTGCTGCTGCTGGGAAAGGACTGTGGAAGTGCTTGTATCACATGGACACTGAGGTTGATCTGCTGCGGATTGTTTATATAATGAATGAAACAATGCAATTTGTGTTCTAATTGAGTTTTATTGAATGCAATAAAGCTTTTCTAATATAAAGTTTTTTCCAAGTATGCTAGCAATCAAGGAAAAAAGTTGAACGCATGAAAAAAATTGTTTAATCGTAGTTTTCTAAGCAAATTTTGAAAAATGCTAATTAAAAAAATGAATTAATCTGCCTCCCAGTAAGAAAAATATAATTTCTAAAAAATTACCCCATTTATAATACTATTCACATTTTGTGCTTCTGCTATTTCTGCTAATGCTCACTATTTCCACATGATGGCAGTGGCACTTTGCAAAGATTAAAACAACACACACAAAAAGAGATTCAGATTTTCTATATTGTGAAAGCTGCTTATCATCTGATAGTATATATTATTGATGCTAAAAATCAACCCATTTATTATTTTTAAACATATAGTAATTAAAACAATACAAGTGATACTGTGCATTAAGTGCTTCTTGGCTGTACAGTAACTTCCTCTTCATAAACACTTTTCATTGCCATTGGCCACTTTAATCTGTACTTCACTTTTGTACCACACTTTTGTACCACAGCTCACTGGCACATACATGGACTGGCATTGTATAAATGACTTGTAAAAATGCTCAGCAGTTTTACAGGTCTTTTTTAGCCAAATGTATAGAGCATCTTCTTTCATCACTAATTTCAAATATTTTGCATTTCATATTACAAACTTTATAAATTTACTGTATATGCAATATATCTAAATGATGGCTACTTATAGGATACGCGAATGTATTTATGAAATATTTTATTTATTATAGGATAAAACAATCCCTGAAAAGATTTTGATTTTATTCTTATTCTAAGAATTATAACAAGGTTCCTTAGAATTGCAACAGGACCATTAAACTTCTACATGATTACATTTTCTAAAACTGCACTAGTCTAAGGAAGTATAGTTCCATTATTTTTTGTGTCCATACTGTTAACATTGGTGAACCACCTGCTGTTTTAAAAAAAGGAAAAACATTCATAAATCATAAGCACTCCACTCTGCTCAGGCCTGTCACTTGATTATACATTGCATTATTATAGCTAGTCAACCCCTACAGAACAATTATTTTCACATAGTAATTTCTACCTCTAGAGTTCTTTCTTCCAAAAGTGACTGTTTATGACAGTATCACTTTATTACAATATCGAAGCACATCAAATAATATTCCATGTAGACTGATTGCAGTCCTTTCCCTTAAAGAACAATACATATTATTAAATATATCTATATAATATATATCTATGTTATATTTGGACATCACTGGCTTGGTGTCCATATAGTTATAATACCACTGCACTAACAATGATGTCAAATATACTTGTGCACATTTAACAGTAATTAACTTTGTTAAGGGTGGGCATATATTTCAGTCATTTTGAAACATGATAAATACCATTAAAAAGGGTTATGTCTTAAAAAGCACTAGACGTAACCAGTAGACGTAACCTATAGCAACCAATGAACCATAGCAGGTAGCCTTTACTGTTCACCTGTTTTAAAGCAAACATCTTATTTGTTGCTATGGGTTACTATTACTGGGCAATCTCAGTGGGGCTCGTTTTAAACACGTGCACCTAGGCAATAAACCATAGCAATCAGTGACTGGCTTTTTACAGGAAGTTGCAGGTTTAACAATGAAAGCGAACATATGATTGGTTGTCACGGGTTACTGCTCAGGTGCAGATTTGCCCAGTGAATATAAATGAGCCTCAGTGCCTTTTATAACATATGGGGGCATGTTACTATAAGAAAAGGGCACTAAGCCAAACTTGGCTTGTCAGCTATCAAGATGTTCTGAGATTTCTAAGTGCTACAGATACACATACACAGTGCATGTGTCAAACACTGTTCTCTGAATGTCTATTTCTTCTAATGCCTTTTGTTGACAAGGAGATATCAGATGAGTGAAAATTACTTTCAGGTGGAGAAAAATATCTTAAGAGAAAATACCTGGATGTTATTTAGCATGCTAATCTATTAAATGTTAAATGCTTATGATCTGAGCAGAGAAGCATTCTCTTTAATAGCAGAATCTTTCCTTTGTATTTTCTGAAGGAAATATAAAGACAAGAATGTACTGTCAACAATGAATTGTTAACTTCTATTCCTGTTTCAAGGTTTTTAGTCTATAATGTTTTATAATGGCTTGTGTACTCTGCAGAGTACCCGCAGAGGTCTTGTGCTTATCTAGTAATCCAGTGTATCTCTTGCCAAAGCCTTCTTATCTTGTCTTGTGTAAAAATCCTATCCTTGCACAAATTAAGAATCTGGTGCATGGTCAAATGCAGTTAGTGGATGTTCTATGGCTTAAATAGGTGTGTGTCCTGTACTGCACTTGTAACATAGTAACAAAGTAACACAGTAAGTTAGGTTTAAAAAAGACACCTGTCCATCAAGTTCAACCTTTTAACTTTTTTTAACCTGGCTAACTGCCAGTTGATCCAGAGGACGGCAAAAAAAAAAACCATCTGAAGCCTCTCCAATTTGCCTCAGAGGGGGAAAAATTCCTTCCTGACTCCAAAATGGACTAGTCCCTGGATCAACTTGTACTATGAGCTATCTTCCATAACCCTGTATTCCCTCACTTGCTAAAAAGCCATCCAACCCCATCTTAAAGCTATCTAATGTATCAGCCTGTACAACTGATTCAGGGAGAGAATTCCACATCTTCACTCTCACTGTAAAAAAAACCCTTCCTTTTTGTATTGAGAAAGCTTTAAAAAAAATGGCAATGCCACTGTCGATAGAAAGGCTAACACGAGTATCTTTATATATGCTAGCATATATGTTGGCATAATGTCAGATTTCAAAATTGAATCTAAAAAAGTCTGTATGCTCTTTTGAGAAATGGATTTCAGTGCAGAATTCTGCTGGAGTAGCACTATTAACTGATGCGTTTTGAAAAAAAAACATGTTTTCCGATGACAGGATCCCTTTAATGTTAATTTAATACAAAGCCTTACCTTAATGAAAGACTGTGCTGAGATTCTAATACATGTGGTGTTGGTGATATTATAATCAAATTTTAAAAAAGCACTTTGTCTTGCAACAAATTTGCTCTTCTGCAAAGCTTTTATAAATATGATCTTGATTGCAGAAAATAAAGTAGAATGTAGTAACACAGTTGTGACTAATTGCCACGGAAACGTTTACCACAATTGCAATTTTTTTTGCAATCCTCAGCAGTAGTGATGGGCGAATTTGCGCCGTTTCACTTCGCCAAAAAATTCGTGAATTTCCCGCGAAATTCGCGAAACGACAAATAAATTCGCCCATCACTACTCAGCAGATTTATGAAAATATTAATCACAATTGTATTGAGTGACTGTGACATATACATACATATGAAATATGTTACATACACATACATACAGTATGTACAACATTTTATACATTACATAATACACTATACTTTATATATAACATAATATATTTTCATGACATAAATACAATAAAGGTGACCACACTCCAATATCCATGTTTCTTGAAGTGTTTCTTAATGAACCTTGAAAAAGGCCCCAAGCAGAAATCAAAATGTTGGTGAATTTATGGAATAAAGAAGCACTTTAAGAAGTGTGGACTACCTTTATTTTATGTAGTATACCTTTTGGTTCTTAGCACCTTAAGGATGTGCATCTTTCAGATTCAACCTATGTGTAAGTGTTAGTGCTCCCATTTCCCAATTATTTTCTCTTTGTAAGGGACACTATTTGTTTTGCTGCGCAGTTTTAAGTTGACAATTATTATTTCACATGACTCTGCATCAGTAAAGGGATTATCTATTTGAGTGGTTTTATAACAAAGTTGGTTGACTTTTGTTTCTTGAACTAGTGCCTTATTCTCCACAGTGGAAGATATTATCTTCAGTTTTACTAGGAAACAGGATTTACATGTTTCATATAAATTCTGGAGAATAGAAAAGGAAACCAACAGAAACAGTCAGCAGAATTTTAAAATGACTGTATTCTTAAAATGTGTTAGAGATTAAACATGAAAGAGAAAAGATTTGAAATATGGAAGTAAAGGCGTTTCAAAAGAATCCAGTGCTGTGTGTTTGAAAGGGAATTATAATGTGTCGCTAGTTTTACTGAAGGTTACCTACAACACTGTTATTCAGGTATTATTTTGTGTTTGCTTTCTGGTCGGATATATTAAATATGTATGAAAAGTGGTTGCATTTTTTAAGGATAAAGGTTAATCAAATGTTTTTACTACATTTCTAATGTTGTCCCACTATTTGTGGCTCATCACGATTTACACGTTTATAGATTGTTCCAGCATTGATGTGGTTAGTGCTTGGCACAAAATCATTAAAAGACAAATACAGTTTTCTTTTAGAATACCTTATTTCATTCATGACATTTAAATGCTGAAAAATGATATCCCTACTTTCTTGTTTTCTTGACTTAAATATATATATATGCACTGGAACCTCTGCTGTTTACAATAGATTTTGTGGGCTGGCACAGCAGATTTTAGATCAAATAACTCAGTATAAGGTAAGGCACTTTGTATCCTTTGATCAATTTACAGATAGTTGAGCCATTTAAGAACACTGTGCAAAGTGCAAAATATTTTGTTTGAATGAATTTATTTTAAACACATGGGGGCAGATTTATCAAGGGTCGAAGTGAATTCGAGGGAATTTTCAAAGTAAAAAAATTCGAAATGTGAAGTAATTTTTTGGATACTTCAACCATCGAATAGGATACTACGACTTCAAATTTACTTTGAATTCGATTCGAAGTAAAAATAGTTTGAATATTCGACCATTCGGTAATCGAAGTACTGCCTCTTTAAACTTCGGCTTCAATACTTCACCAAAATAAACCTGCCGAATTGCTATGTTAGCCTATGGGGACCTTCTACAAACTTTTTCCAAGACTTTATCGAATTAAAATCCTTCGATCGATCACTGAAATCCTTTGAATCGTTCGATTGAACGATTTTAATTCGATCGACCGATTGCCAAATTCGCTGAAAAAACTTCGAATTCGATATTCGAAGTATTAAATTCGATGGTCGAATTTCTAAGTATTTTCAACTTCGAAATTCGACCCTTGATAAACCTGCTCCATGATGTTAATTATGGCATTAAATTCCAAGTGACTTGGACTTCCAGGTGCATCTATATTTGTAACCTACCAAGGAAACCCTGGAATTACCACTAGGTTCAGGCCTTCAGTATTTCCAGGGCTCCCTTGCATCGATGCATGTACTTGTTATTATAAAATGTCAGAAGTTACAAACGAGCATGCATGGATGAAAGGACCTTTCTGAATAACGACAATGCTTGGTCAATTTTCCTTCCATTTTATCGCTTTTTCCTTGCTCTTGTGCTTACATTTGTAAATTAATCCTATTCTTTGCTGTAAAGAAAACCTCTAAAATTCTACATGGATTAAAAGTGGTCAAATAGGATCAGCTTGATGAAGTTTGGTATCAAAGTTTTTCATGTTTTTTTCACTTAATAAATATCACATTTTTAGAGATTTTTAGAAATAAAGGAAAACCACAAATTTTTCGACATGGAAAAGTGGAAACATTTTGGCCTACCACTTACAAACAATAGCTCTCTATAGCAGCTGAATAGTACTATTATTATTTACCTGCATAATTCCATTAATGGGTCTGTGTTCAGCGCTGATGTGCAATACACACTTAGGTGAGGGAGATTTAAAAAGATTCAAGATCAAGATTGTACAGCATACAGTTAATAGTTATGGTTACTATTTGCTAAACCTCAAAAAGTTGCAGTGGAAAAATGCAATCAAGTTTTTCACCACAATTTTTTTTTTTATCAAAAATCGGTATTTAGAACCCGTTGAGATGCCATCAAAGTCAAAGGGTCATTTCTTTTTAACATTTAATCCTATTTTTTTATTTGCAATTATGTTTTTGTTCAGCCTCAACAAAGGGAAATCATGAAAAAATAACTGTTATACTGAAAGAAAATATATATATAATTTTACATTTAATTGCAGCTTGATTTAGTATAATTGGATTCCTGGCTCAGATACCAGATATGCCCTGGCACTGTGCAAAGGGGCAGATTTTTATAAAGCATCTCCCAATTTAGTTTTTTTGGCTGTTTGAGCAAAGGGTGAATTTATTGCTGTTAATGTTGTAAAATATAAAGCTTGAAGAGACCATAGCAAATTCATCACTTAATAATCACCAGAGTAGAGTCATTCAGTATTTTATTTCAAATTGCTTTTGAAATCTTTATGAAGTAACCTTTCATTGGTTAGACCTCCCAGTCAGGTTTTTTTACTGTTTTGTATGTTGTATTTAGGAGTTTAATATTTCCAGAAGGTTTGACATTATTTTGTACCATATATTTTGGAATTTGCTATAGCATTTAAAGGCTAAAACGTTGCTGCAGAAATATTTACTTATTAATTATTATCTGCAGTTAATGTATGCAATTTTTATACCACATTTATTTTAGTACAGTAAGTTAATAACAAATAGTAATTGTTAGTATTAGTTTTAACTGAATTAATATTTTCATCATAGTGAGATGTTTTATTGAAAGATCCAGAAAAGCTACAATATTTTCTTATGAGCTAAATAATGCCCTGCATTATATTCCTCGAGAGTGATTTGATGACCTCTATATTTCAGTGAAGTTGCTATGGCCTTGATTGAGGGATTATTTCCTTTCTTTTGAAAACATCATACTTTTATACCTCTTTTTCATTAATCACAGTAATTCTGAGTTTGAGAAACAGAAATATATATGCAATCAACTGTATTTTCTTTACCTTAATTAACATGTCTGTGGTTATGGTCTTTCATGGAGAGGAAATGGGCAAATACCTATCTTTCCTCTATTTTCTAGGTGAATGAAATTCTGATGAATAGATTGTATTTAGATACATTTATCAAACAGAAGAAGAAAAACACTGGATGTGAATTATGTGAAGTATGTACTGTATACCTGCCTTTCTTCTGCATAATAAAACATAGTATAGAAGGAAGGCAATAAAATGTATTCTATATACCTCCTCACTATGGCTTTGCCAGGACACTCCTCTTTAACAGAGATGCATTTCCTATTAGAAATAATGTAAGCTCTATCAGAAGTACTTTTTTACTTAGTACAAGCCTACATGACCCATTTCTCTGAAAGGAGCTTGGTTATCTTCTACGTCTTTTTTTCTGTGTCTATGGACATTATAGCAAGATGACATATGGGTAATAACCTAATTTTGTAAAGCTGATTTATCTAGTATAAGTAATTCTAGAGCAACTGGAATTGCTGAGTAATCAGTGAAGACATTTCACTACTCATCCGAGCAGCTTCTTCAGGTCAACTGACTGGTGTGGGAAGTGCTTGGCATATAAACTCTTCCACTAATCCAATCACATTGGCCCATTGTAACTCTTCAGAGAGGTGACACTTGAAATTCACAGAGGTGTGATTCTGTGGGGTTACTATGATAGGGTTACCAAGGTGTGGTAATGAGTGAAAGTTGTTGCCAAGTTTTGCAGCAAAATTGACACCCATAGACTCCAATGGGAGAAAAAAATATTTGATGCGTGTAAAAAAAAATGTTGACACCCATAGACTTTAATGCATTTATGCACATTTTTGACATCTTGCCAATTTTCTGGAAAGCGAAGCAGATAAGACTCGCCCATCATTACCAAGGTATTATGCAACTCCTAGAAACAGGTGTTACTTGTAAGAGTTGCATGAATGGATGTATGAAGTGAAACCGCTGGGGTGCAGATGTTAAAACAGCATTGAAGTGGCAGACAGGTGGTGTCGAAGTCCCCTGCCTCTGTTTCAGACCCCGTCGCATGAATCACCTCTTTTACACCTTGTTCAAACAAACGTCGGTTGAACTGAAGAAGCTGCTCGACTGAGTAGCGAAACATCTTCAATGATCACTCAGCAAGCCCAGTTGCTATATAATAACTTATGCTAGATATACCATGAACTGGATGTATGAAAAGCTTTATAGTCATAAAGCTTGTTTGTTTCTAATTGCAGAAAGTTATACTGTTTCCTTATTTGACAACCTTCAAGATGTCATACCAAATTATGCAGTTCATTTGGTACCTTTTTTACATTTCTGGTGAGTATTTCTTACAATTCAAAAATTCTTTCCTGATGTTATTTAAACTGTTTGCTATTTTTCCCCTGACTCACCCGATTAAAGTATGACTTCCTATTTAACTATATTTAAGCAACTTTAGCCATAATTTTAAAAAAAGGTAAATTTACCTATTCAGTGAAGTGAGAGTTAGTTTCAATCATTTTCCTACATGTCAGATTACCACTGTGTTTACATAATAACAGATTGAAACATACAAAGATAAAGGCAAAGTTCAAAGTGTTACATTCCATTCAATAAGTGAAGTCATATGATATGACAGCTGTAACACTGCCATATATTTAGCAGATGCTTCCATTAACTTAAGATGTTTCTATCACTTTTCATGTCTTCATGCAGACTTTGTCCTTATTTGAATTATTCAAACACAAGCTGTCCCAATGACCTCTCTGCTGTTATGAATGATATTTAAGACTGACATACAGTATTTTCAACCTTCATGACTTTCTATTGTTCTTGGTTCAGTGAGCTAGGGATGAGATAGATTACTTTGTGTATAACACCTGCAAAAACAAATCTACTCAAATTCTAGGATTTATATTCTTTATAACTTACACAACATCACAAAATCTTTTAAATGCCTCTCAGACAAAATTATGTTTTTGGCTATAGACTTTGTATCACAATTAGGCAATTAAGCAAAATTGCATTCAACCTTGGTAGAAATAAAAAGTCAATACCTGCAAGTTGTTTTACTGGAATTTGCTCCTTGTGAATGCAAAAAATATAGAAATAAATAAATTAACAGTCCATTTTCCTCATAACCTTAAGAAAAATTACCTGTTTTGCTGTTGTTTCACAAGTGTATCTTGAAGAATTCCAGGTTCAGGAAGACACACATATAAGTCTTGCAAGACACAACAGAAAATTGGAATACAAAAAATAAGCCAAGCCGTAATAATCATGCATAAAAAACAGGTCTGCCAATGATGGGCTTACTTGTATATTTCTTCTCTTGGCTGCATTCACAGAGGAAGGGTTCCCATAAATGAGAGAAGGGCTGGTATTCCATAAACATAGGTGGTTTAGCAGGTGTACCCTTAGGGGCACATTTACTAAGGGTCGAAGTGAATTTGAAGTGAATATTTGAATTTAAAAACTTAGAATTTCGAAGTAATTTTTGGGTGCTTCGACCATCGAATAGGCCAAATTCGACTTCGATTCGAAATGGAAATGCTTTGACTATTCGACCATTCGATAATCGAAGTACTGTCTCTTTAAAAAACGTCAACTTTGACACTTTGCCATTTTAAACCTGCCGAATTGCTATGTTAGGCTATGCAGTCATCCTAGAATCTATAGCCAACATTTGGCTAAGTTTTTAGAAGTCGAAATAAAAGCGTTTCACTTAACAGCTTTTTCAAGGCGCAAGTGAAAAAGCTGTTAAGTGAAACGCTTTGGCGTTTTTCTCTCCTTTTAATTTACTATTTTTTAAACTACTACCTTCAATATCTGTATGATCGAGGTCTACTGGGGGTGTGGGGTTTGAGATTCATTGGCGTGATCCTTCTCATCTTTAAACCTCTTAACGCTTGCTTCCTTTCTAAGGGGCCGTGGAGTTGTGGCTTTTTAGGGTTGCTCAGCTCTTCTAGGGCAAGTTAATACATCAAGGCCACAGTCCTGGTTACCCTGTCCTGCCATCTACTTTGTGGTGTTCCAGGTCTTAGAAATTGATTAGCCAGTTAGCTTTTGGGACAGCTCCACCCTCTATCCAATTCTTCCAATTTTTCTATTAACTAATTTACGGATTTTAGCCATGAATTGCCTTCATTAACTCACCCAACTTTTTTGGTTATTAGGGTTATACCTTTTTAGATAATTTAGGAATTTCTAAGTAATCCTTACTATTTATTGCACTAGCACTTTAACTATTTAGGAACTGCACTTTAGTATCATATGGTGATTAATTGTAGTGATAGGGTACAGATCTATGAGTAAATGCCGGCAGCAGTCTTTTTAAATTAATTTATTAGATCTCACCTTATTTATTGATTAGCACTTTATTAAATGAATTAAGCCATTTTTTTACGCTAATTAATTGAATTTATGTATGTGTATTAGGTTAATGAATTCATACACGCTGTATTTCGCATTCACATCCTATTAATTATTATCACATATATTTATTAATTTCCTTTATTGTGTGTTGGTCCCACTTTACTCAATTCAATACAGTTTAAAAACAGAGGCGCCAAAAGGATGAAAATAGCTAAAAGCACTTAAAAACCCAATGGGTAATTCAGAGGAGGTAGTAGTGAACTTACCTCCTCCAAGCAGACACCAACGAAAGTGGTAATTTTCAATAATAGTTTATTCACAAAACAGTATTGCAACGCGTTTCGCAGGCCTTTCCTGCTTCATCAGGCAATGTGGAACGGGAGCAAAAACAACAGTGTCTTTGTATAAACACACAGAGGCGCCTGGTGTGTTTATACAAAGACACTGTTTTGTTTGTCTTACTACTATATCGAGTCCACCCGAGTGGAGGGGTATCATCCCCTTTTTCTTCTTCTACAGAGAGCGACGTCTTATTCCTGAGTGGGGTCAGGATAATCTCCCCACCTGCCTATACAGTGGTTGCCTATCGGTAACCCTGGCTTGTGAGTATTAACTTGTTTACTCTACTATTACTCCTTGTAAAAACATATTACACTATTGGGGCTCTTGGTGTTCCTTTTTGTTTACATCTGTCAGTGATACAGATAGACTGTACACCCATAAATAACAATCTAATTAATGTAAATTAGATCAATACATAGGTCATAGAAATAAGCATAGGCACTTATTTATATGTAGATATTTAAATAATATACATTTTTAAAATTATAATATGGAGAGACACAATGAAGTGACATCATATGATACCATTTTTTCTTCTGTCTCTAGTGTAATGCCATGAATCTTGGTTCCAAAGTCTTTGGCATTCTGGATATGATGTACTGTATTGCCTACCAATGGGGCTAAGATGTTAGCCAAGAATTTTGCAGTGCTGTATGTCACTGAATTTATGCTGCTGACAATGGGCCTTAGTGGGGCTCTTTCTTTGTGTATCTTGGGGAGTCCGTATAAACATGGTGTGGCTTCTCTGGGGTACAGGCGGCGGTATAAAACTCGATTGATGGCTTTCTCCTTTTTAAGTTGTTGTAGGCAATCTATTGCCTTTTTTTGTAACACCTGGTTGGGTCTTTCCATAAAGGACCAGTAACACCATTTTTTATTTTTAGAAAAAAAAATGCATATACATTAGTTACCTCCAATATGCTTATCTTTCCTGCTATTTGGGTAAGACATCAGAAAAAACTAAAACCGGCAGGGTCCCACGACGTCCACAGGGTCTCCGCCATCTTCTTGCTTGTTCTCCTTCTTCTCCCTTACGTGCTCGCACCCCAACTTCCTGGTTTGTGATGTCACTTCCGGTTTTGTGACAGTCTTTAGCCCCCATTGTTGTACTCCACACAGCCCTCATTGGTTTCCTCTCTTTCCCCCAGCATTTCTATCTTCCCCTGCATTTCTCTCTCTCCCTGCTCATTTACCCAGCCATTCCGTTAGATTCCCTGCCTCCCCCTGCATTTCTCTCTCTCCCTGCTCGTTTACCTAGCCGTTCCTTTAGATTGCCTGCCTCCCCCTGCATTTCTCTCTCTCTTTGGAGCCTCAGCCTTTCTCTCCGGCAGCAGTTTCACTCATCACTGCCTGATGCTGTGCCTCTCGCTCTGGCTCCCACTACGTTACTCACTGGCTGTATTTTGACTTCCGGTTACTTACTTCCGGTGCTGTGCGGCGGAACAGCGTCGGGACGCGCACAAAGTGGTCGCCTTTTCGCCGTTTTCTATGGCAATGGAGAATAGGTATTCTGACAATTTTTTTTAACAAAAATGCTAGGTATATTATATTAAAGTAGTAGGGCATGGCCATTATTTTTAACATATAGAATGGATTTCTTAAATAAAATTCTTTGATGTTACTGGTCCTTTAAAGGTTCATATGTATTGCTATCACTGAGTTGTGTGGTTATCTTGCAGTGATAGTCAGTTGTTTTGAGCACAACTGTGCATCGCCCTTTATCTGCTGGAAGGATAGTCATGTTCGGGTCCTTGCTCAGAGAATTGAGAGCTCTCCTCTCTTGTGTAGTAAGGTTAGAGGGAGGTGTTTTGGCAATTGACAAGGCAGCTGACACTTTTAGTCAGAGTTATTCCGCTTCTTCCTTGTTTATGTGATTATTATGGCAGATTCTGTGGCTGTGATGAGTTCAACTACTGGGATGTGTTGTGGTGTCACTGCATAGTTCAACCCCTTGGCTAGCACGTCCTTTTCTGGCTGAGTTAGTACCCTATCTGATTCTTAACCCACATGTCTTTGGTGTTCTTTGGTGTCTCATCTTTCTGCCTCCAGGTTAGTTCACTCAGTTAGCAGTCTTTTTCCAACTGCTGCTTCATGACAGTAAGGTGGTGAACAACCACCCTTTCTAGAGTTACATCAGGTAGTTGTTTTGCCAGACTCTGTTTCAGATGTTCAATTTCCTGCTTAAGGGCCTCAAGGGTAAAATTGATCTGTCCGACCCGTTCATTTAGTAGATGTTTTTGGGCTTTTTGTAAAATCTTGTTGGCTCTGTGACCTTTTACGGTGGAACCCAGGCATAGACTACAAGGGGTGATTCCCTGATGTCGGCATCTGAGATTAAATCGTAAATGGTTTAGATAGTCCCTCAGTTTTCTTGCTGTTCTTTCATATTCCCAAACAAGTTTTAGAGTATTCTCTCCAAAATGAATGGCAATTCAGACTGTAAGAAATAGACTGCAGCAAAATAACACCCTCAGCAGCAGAACACAGCTCAATCCTAACCAAGTATGTTTGTTGCTAGATTTGTGCCTTAACACCACATACTTCAAGTACAAGAACCTTTTTTATAGACAAAAACATGGCTGTGCAGTGGGTTCTCCAGTCTCTCCCATTGTAGCTAACTTGTACATGGAGGAAGTGGAAAGGAGGGCCTTACTTACATTCCAGGGAACTATACAGAGTCACTGGTTCAGATATGTGCATGACATTTGGGGTTAAAATCAGATCCAATGAAGTGGTGGCCTTTACAGAACACATTAACTCAGTGGACAATAACATTAAGTTCACAAGGGAAGATGTCCACGGGAACAAACTTGCCTTTTTGGACTGTTTGATATGTATCCAAGAGGGGGGTAATTTGAAAACGGAAGTATACAGGAAACCCACTCGATTCCCACCATCCGCTGTAACACAAACTGGGTGTCATTAGAACTCTGCACCACAGGGCGGAATGTGTGGCATCTGATACAGAGTCCAAGTTGCATAAACATCTAAGAAAAACTTTGAAAGTGTGTTGCTACCCAGACTGGGTCTTTGTAAAAACAGCAGCAATCAAGCCCAACAGGAACACCAAAAGAAATAACCGCCCAGAGACACATAGTAGGTGAAACATAGTCATCCCATATGTAGCTGGAGTGTCTGAGAAAAACTCAGGAGGATTTTCAACATACACCATGTCCCTGTGTTTTTCAATCATAGCAACACACTGAGACAAAAACTGGTACACCCTAAGGATCCAACGCCTAAAGAAAAACAAAGCAATGTGGTATACACAGTCCAGTGTGCGAGGAGTGCACAGATCTATACATTGGGGAGACAAAACAACTGCTCACCAAGCGAATGGCTCAGCATAAGAGGGCAAAGACTCGGCTGTCTTTCTACACCTATTAGACAAGGGACACGCCTTTGAAGATAGCCAAATCTTGGATAAAGAAGACTGCTGGTTTGAAAGAGGCGTGAAAGAGGCTATTCATGTCAAGGTTGTGTAATAAACACAACCTTGAATCACCTGCATTATAGATTAATTTTGTACAAGTGATGGGTTTATTAAACTGCAAAAAGCCACAAAAGAGTTAACCTACTGCACAAATAATTACGTATAAGTGTTTAAGGTAATAAGTCAACTGCAGAAATTTAAACATTTTAGCAGACCTGCTAGATTGGAAGGTGCTTCAAAGTATTTGGAATTAAACCATTAGTGTTGAAATACCTTAGTTTTATGATCTGAAAATTATGATCTGTACATCATAAAGTTAGTGGCTACTTTTTTCCTCCTAAACAACCAAAACGAACACTTCTGAAAGAGACCTTTGAGAAGAAAAAATTTTATGGTTTATTTCATCCCTTGACAGCTAATATTTTTCCTTATGAACATACAAAGGGGTCCTTTTTTTAAACTGCCTATTGCCTCAGCGAGCATGCCAACTTGATATAGACAAATCAAAATAATTGTTTCATCAACACTTCTACTTTCTGCTTTACAGTTTGTGCTATGCCACAGAAAAATATATTATTATTTTTGTGTTTAAACTAACATAATAAAGAGTTTGAGCCAAATTTCTACAATTCACATTACTTGAAAGTACTTAGTTCAGAGAAAGAATATCAATCTAGTAAAATAAAATCTGTAAATTAAAGTCATAAAGTGTAGGTATGATGTAATTTGTATCAGCTTTATAGCTAAATAC
The DNA here is from genome assembly GCF_017654675.1 of Xenopus laevis. Classification (NCBI taxonomy): domain Eukaryota; kingdom Metazoa; phylum Chordata; class Amphibia; order Anura; family Pipidae; genus Xenopus; species Xenopus laevis. The sequence goes on from NC_054376.1 coordinate 70,220,973, forward strand.
AGTGTATATTCTCATAAAGCATTTTATTTCAGTACAATGAATTTATTGGCGACTTACTAAGTGCAGTTCTTAGTGATGCATGACTCTAGCATAAACACTTTCTAAGTGACGTACAGGTAATTAAAATATTACCTACATAGTGCTAAATAAAAAGTATGTTCTATCTCACTGTACAATATAAAAGTGGCCTGGGACATTCTTTTTATATGGCTCTTGTGAATGTTGAACAAGTTGGCTGACTTTACCTCGTACCTTCCACATTTGAAAAAAATAACTTTTGCCACTGTAATTCTCCAGTAGTTCCCTTCAGGGTTTAATAAATGCCTGCAATTAGAGTTGGCAGCCAAAGTGTCAGTGCTCTGTTCAATATATAGTGATTCTGTATTCCACTGTAAAGTAAAGAGTAAAGAGGCACTCTTAATATGAGTCAATTTATGAGTAAGGGCAGATATATTATAGGAAGAATGAGCCCTTTGGCACATGGGTAGTTCTGTTCACCACCTAGAGTTCTATGGTCCTTTTTAAATGTAGCAGAATATGTTTTTCTTCAGTTGGCTTCTGCTTAATTGTTTTAGGAGCCAGAACCAGAAGAGAATATAATTAACCATACAGATATTGTTTTCAATAGCAATTGCAATTCCATGGGCAAGCAACCATACACAAGCCTGACAATTCTCAGTTCTGCAAATGTCCTTTCCATTGGATTATGGAGCATGGGAATCATGTTCTCTGGAAGGATGAATCATATTTTAACATCTATCAGTCTAAATGACACGTCTGGATGTAATGGATGCTAGAATAATGCAGCCCGCCTGAATGTATAATGCAAACTGCAAGAGAAGGCAACTGTTTCCATGGTATAAGTAAGCTTTTGTATCAAAAGCAATACAAAGCAAACAATGAATTTCTTGACAATAATGTGCTTCGCATTTGGATGGGATTCCTTTTTTTAAGCTTAAAGGAGAAGGAAAGGTTAAAACTAAGTAAGCTTTATGAGAAAGGTCCACCTAAATATACCAGTAAAACCCCAAAGTAATGCTGCTCTGAGTCCCAAGTTAAACGAAACACTACATTTCTTTCATTCTATTGTGTACACATGGGCTTCTGTATCAGACTTCCTGCCTTCAGCTTAAACCTCCTTGCCGTGGGCGTGAGCATGCTCAGTTTGCTCCTCTTCCCCCCCCCTTCCTTCTCTGCTGTAATCTGAGCCCAGAGCTATGAGTGAGCAGGGAGAGACTCAGGCAGGAAGTGATGTCACACCAAGCTAATAACTGCAGCTGCTATCCCAAACAAACAGAGAGCTTCTACAGCTTTTTACTCAGGTATGGTAAAACATTCCAAAGAATAAATATAATATTCTATCTTGCACTATTGCAGCTAATCTATTGGCAATAAAATGCCTTCGTAGCTTTCCTTCTCCTTTAATACAGTCTTATTTGTATTTATTACATTAATTCAATCATGTGTTGCTACATTAGGTTCATCTCACATGGAAAGCGTTACTCATATGTTAAGCTGATACAATATAACATAATCTCTAATAAATCAGCACATTTTCAAATAAATGGTAGTGGACAGTGCTCATATGAGTTACCAAATAAGATCAACCACAATAACAGGAATAGATTTCTCTTCTTATAAGACATACTTTTTAGGATGTTTTAGTAAAGGCCTGTAGGCCTATATAATGTAAACCTAGAATCCTAATAAAAAATTTTTATGCATAGATGTTTTTAAAAGGTACAGTGTTTTTGTAGCAGTTTACTGACAAAAAAAATATAAACTGACAAAGGGATAGACAATTATATAAATTATTTTGAGCAGGTAAATAAATGCCAGCCAGTCAACAGTCAAAACAGTTGTGGCAATCTATCCCTCAGCAATGGATTTTTATTGTAATAATGTAGAATCAGTGTTTTCAAACTTTAGTCTTGGTTTCAACAAACTATGTTATGGTCCAAAATGTTATGGTCCAGCAAATCATCACTAATCCAAACATTCACCCCAAATTTTGATCTAGTGGTCTTTCTACTGTTTGGCGCTTGTGAGGCTATTCATTCCACATTTGAGGCACAACTGCTGTAGAATATTATAAATATAGATTTAGTAAATGTTTCCCAATTACAGTGTTCTTTGTTTTCTTTTCTCATTTATTTTAACATACAGTATGTCTTCTTACAGTCTCAGTACAATTGTGTGTATGTGAGTACTTTGCACCTTCTTCATGCCAAACATTAAACTTGCATTTTTATAGAAATACAAAATATGTTGGTATTATTATTATTTGAACTGATTTCATGAAGTTATATTTCCTTGCCTATTACCTCTTTTCTCTCTCTTGCTCTCTACCTATTGTAAATTCTTATTTTAAGTTTATTTACTTTATTTTATTTAATTTTAGTAATTATCTTATGAAGTATGTAAGCATAGGGAAACAATATCTTATGTTGAATTTTAAGTAAGCAAAAAAAGCTCCAGTTCCAGTTTGTGTATCTTAAATTATTTTACCCAGACCAAATCAATAAACATTTAAGTCTGAAGCACTCACTAAAACTGTTAAAAAGTAGAAAAACGTGTACAATGACTTGCCACATCTCAATATGTTTGCAATTACCTAAATCTTGACTTCTATATGCTAGTTCACCATTTGTAAATTAAACATTTTGTGTGCAATTTAGCATTTCTATTAATGTTTTTGATATGATAAATATGATAAACTTAAAGCAAACATTTTATTTCTGCTTTTATGTTACTTAGATTGTAAGCAGCTAGCCTTAACATTACAATAAAATCTTCATTTTTATGCAATACAAGAACACTAAAAGCAAAAACAGCTGATATTAGTAATATATGCAGATATATATGACCTTTTATGGTAAATTGTGATTTTTTTCAAATATTAAACTGTATAGAAGAAATATATGAAAGTAAACACAGCTTTCTCTACATTGATTTCTTGTACTTAATCATCTCAGGGGATACACAAAGGGAATGAATATTTGAACATTACTGCAGAGCAAATGGATAAAGGGATTAACAATTCTGATAAAATATTAACAAAGAGGGGAAAAACAGAAAAGATAAATCTAAAATGCCTTTTAAGGAAAGAAACATTAGCATTAGTGCAAAACGTATAAATGTCATGTTTAGAAACCATTCTGTACTTTAGGGCTCAAATCCTTGTAATATTTAAAACTTTTAAATTGAGATAAATAATTACTTAAGATAACACTTACTAGTGTGTCTAGCTTACTTAAATCAAGAGAGTTTCTTAAACAATATGCCTTGTAATAAAACAATAAATAGAAGTCTTGGAAGACACCAGTGTTTGCTAGCTTATCAGGCAGAAAAAGAAAGGAAGGTTTTCTCTGCCACAGTAAAGCTTGAAAGCTTTCATAATAAATTAAGATATTAGGGCTCATTCCCTAAAGTCTGTTGAATTGCTAAGTGCACTGCAGCTGGCCATACACTGAAAGGCCAGTTTGTTTGGCAAGATCACCAAAGAAGCAGATCTCTCCCCAATATGCCCACCTTGAGCTCCTGCCCTAGGGCCAAAGGACTGGATCACAGTGAAGGGATACAGGCGGTTAGTGTGAGGACCACATCAACCATCTTATGCACTTGGATTTGTGTGTTAAATGTGTATTTAATGAGTGTATTATGAGTTGCAAGACTATGTAGGATAGCCAGTTACCCACCAATAAAAATTAAGATGTATCAGAGTATATATTCTTTAAACCAGCACACCCTTTTAAAATCCAATGTTTTGGTCCTCATTAGGACCTTTCTTAAAATAATAAAAAATAATATAATAAAATATAAATAAAATAATAATACAATAATAATAGTTTAAATAACTGTGCACCCCAATATATATACTGTATAAAGATTTTTTTTGCATTTGAGTGTGGATACTCCAAAGACTGATATATATACTATATATTGTTGTTTTAGTCTGAACATAAGTTGGGAAATGCATATCTATAGACAGTAATATCAGTATGACTAAGAGACTAATCTGGTGCCCCTCATATTTATTTATATGCTTTTTTGCCATCTTACTTAAGTAGCAATGTGTGTAAGTCTCTTTGCCTGGAATGGTGATTAGGGATGTAGCGAACTGTTCGCCGGCGAACTAGTTCGCGCGAACTTCGACTGTTCGCGTCCGCCGCAAGTTCGCGAACGTCGCGCGACGTTCGCCAATAGGCGTTCGCGTCAAAATCGGTCGCCCATTCGACCATTCGATCGCTAAAATCGAACGATTTTCGTTCGATTCGAACGAAAATCGTTCGATCGAACGATTAAAATCCTTCGATCGTTCGAATCGAACGATTTTCGGATGTTCGAAGCTCGCGAACAGTTCGCGAACTGTTCGCAAATTTTGCCGGTGTTCGCGAACGGCGTTCGCGAACACATCGGCGGCGGTTCGCTACATCCCTAATGGTGATGGTGATGTCATCTTTTAATTTGAAATGGGCCAAGTAATGTTACCTAATCCGCTTTATGTAAAATAATCAGCCTATGATTAAGTCAGTTCATCTCCTTCAAGTTAAATGAAGCAGACTGTATACTTATTTAACAAATAATGCTTTGAAATATAATCAGGTTGTCTGGTTGACTTGTTCAATTAATATGGTTATCTATTAGAAAAGTCAGGGCTAAACTTGCTCTCTGCGACACCTGTTAGGATTATTTTGAAGAGCTGCTGGCTAAACTCAGTATGGAGTCTTATACTTAGGTCACCAAGTTTTAAATACAATTCTAATTGCTGTCAATTGCACAAAACTGAAAGCAATGTCTACACAACTACTTCATCTTTGTTAACTATTACAAAATTAATAACTCTATTATATATACATAGTTATCATATCACCCCTTAAGTGCCTCTTCTCGAGAATGAACAACCCCAACTTGGCCAGTCTTTCCTCATAGCTAAGATTTTCCATACCTTTTACCAGCTTAGTTGCCCTTCTCTGTACCCTCTCTAATACAATAATGTCTTGTTTGAGTGATGTATACCAAAACTATATGGCATATTCTAGATGGGGCCTTACCAGTGCTCTAAACAGTGAAATAATGACCCCTTCCTGCCGTGAATCAATGCCCCCTTTAATACAGCTCAAGACCTTATTTACCCTTGATGCTGCTGACTGGCATTGCTTGCTACAGCCAAGTTTATCATATACAAGTACTCCAATGTCCTTTTCCATAGTGGATTTGCATAGTGCAGTCCCATTAACCCTTTGCCTGCCAAGAACGTACGCCGTACATTCTGGCAGGCAAGGCTCAGACTGCCAAACACGTACATAGTACGTTGTTTGGCACTTCCGGTATTCTTCTGTGATCTGCGGCTTGCAATGCAGCGAAAAAGCCGCAGATCACTTGGCAAGCCCCTAGGCAATGAGCAAAGGGTCCTCAATCCCCTGCTGGGGCCCCCGATCGACCCCCCCCACCCGACCCCAAGATGGCCGACCACATGGACACGTACCTTGTACGATGTGCGCATGTACGATGTCCGCATGTGGAAATCTTCTGTGATCTGCGGCTTGCGATGCTGGGGAAAAGCCGCAGATCACTTGGCTCTCCCTAGGCAACGAGCTCCGGGTTGCCTGCTGGCCACTGATCGCCCCACCGACCGCCCCACACATGACCAGAAGCAGCGCCAACATCAGACACGTGGCTGCTTCTAGGGGCTGCCTACCAGCACTGCCCCCTTCTCTACTGGTGCTGATCTGCCTGGGAGCCTTCCTGCTGCGGTCCTCCAGTGTTGCTTGAGAAAGAGAGACTTTGCCTGTCCCCAGGTACAAAATTTGCTTTATTTCCCATTTGTTTTTATCAAACTTGTCTTTTTTTTGCTTTTTCAATTTTTCACTTCTTTCTCCCACTTATTGTTGTACACCCATATACCCACACATATACTCGCACATATACACCTACACACACCTATACACCTGTATAATTATATTTATTTGCTGTAATCTTATCATTATTGCATTTTCTGTGATTTTTTATTGAATATTATTTTCCGTTTTGCTTATGTATCTTTAGTATAGTTTTGCTGTTCGGTGTTTTGGTATAGAAATATGTATTTTACTTTGTTTGATCCGTGAGAATTAGTGCTTTCCAAAAATATATGGGGTTTCTGTTTTTTTTTTTTACAGTTTGGGGGTCTTACCGCACATAATGCAGTCGGGGCTGAGTTGGCCAGCGTGAAAATTCATATGCACTATTTTTATTTGGGGTCCGCCCATGCCATTTGCTTTGGTATATCTATGCATATTGGGCATCAAACTGTTCGGTAGACCCTTGCCATCAATATTTAGGGTGTTTTACAATTGTATGTAAGAAAATGGGTGAGATATATGTGGCCAATTGCAATATTTTTAGGCGATTTTCAGAAATGTCAAAAAAAACCGCTGCCTTTAGTGTAGATTTGCAGTATGGTCTTCATTTTGGGGCCCTTATATGCCACATGCTTGGGTACACCTATACATATTGGACACCAAACTGTTCAGACGACCCTAGGCTTTCATATTTGGGGTGATTTATTTTGATACCTAAAAGTATGTGGGAAATACGATGATGCAGGGTGGAAAATTTGAGTTGATTTTTGGGAATGTCACCAAAATCACCAAATTTAGGATTGGTTTGCGGCTTGGTACTTTGGAGTACAAAGACATGCATACCCAATTTGGATTCGTGGGAATGTGTACTTTCCGAAAATATATGGTTTTCCTGGGTGAACTTACTTTTTTCTACCTTTGCCCCTCCAAAACCATATAAATGTGTTGATTTTGCAGTACCTGAAATGACAGACCATATGGGGGTCTTCCTTTTGGGGCCCCTATATGCCACGTGCTTAGGTACACCTATACATTATGGGCATAAAAATGTTCAGAGGACCCCAGGCTTTCATATTTGGGGTGATTTATCTTGATACTCGATAGTATGTGGGACATACAGTGCCGCAGGGTGGAAGTTTTGAGGTGATTTTTGTAAATGTCACCAAAATTGCCAAATTTAGGAACATTTTGCAGCTTGGTGCTTTGGAGAACAAACACATGCATACCCAATTTGGATTCGGGGGAATGTGTACTTTCCGAAAATATATGGTTTTCTGGGGTGAACATATTTTTTCTACCTTTGCCGCCCCCCAAAACGATGTAAATGTGTTGATTTTGCAGCACCAGAAATGACAGACCATGTGGGGGGTCTTTATTTTGGGGCCCCTATATGCCACGTGCTTTGGTACACCTATACATATTGGGCATCAAACTGTTCAGAGGACCCCAGGCTTTCATATTTGGGGTGATTTATCTTGATACTCAATAGTATGTGGGACATACAATGCGGCAGGGTGGAAGTTTTGAGGTGATTTTTGGAAATGTCACCAAAATTGCCAAATTTAGGATTATTTTACAGCTTGGTGCTTTGGAGTAGAAAGACATGCATACCCAATTTAGATTCGGGGAATTTGTACTTTCAGAAAATATATGGTTTTCTGGGGTGAACGTATTTTTTTCTACCTTTGCCCACCCCAAAACGATGTAAATGCGTTGATTTTGCAGCACCTGAAATGACAGACCATATGGGGTCTTCATTTTGGGGCCCTTATATGCTACGTGCTTAGGTACACCTATACATATTGGGCATCAAACTGTTCAGCGGAACCCAGGCTTTCATATTTGGGGTTATTTATCTTGATACTCAATCATATGTGGTACATACAATGTGGCAGGTTTGATGGTTTGAGGGGATGTTTGAAAATGTCCCTAAAATTGCCAAACTTAGGAAAGTTTTGCAGCTTGGTGCTTGGGAGTAGAAAGACATGCATACCCAATTTGGATTCGTGGGAATGTGTACTTTCTAAAAATATATGGTTTTCTGGCGTGAACGTACTTTTTTCTACCTTTGCCTCCACCCAAAACGATGTAAATGTGTTGATTTTGCAGCACCTGAAATGACAGACCATATGGGTGTCTTCATTTTGGGGCCCCTATATGCCACGTGCTTGGGTACACCTATACATATTGGGCATAAAACTATTCAGAGGACCCCAGGCTTTCATATTTGGGGTGATTTATCTTGATACTCAATAGTATGTGGGACATACAATGCTGCAGGGTGGAAGTTTTGAGGTGATTTTTTGAAATGTCACCAAAATTTCCAAATTTAGGAACGTTTTGCAGCTTGGTGCTTTAGAGTAGAAAGACATGCATACCCAATTTGGATTTGTGGGAATGTGTACTTTCCGAAAATATATGGTTTTCTTGGGTGAACGTACTTTTTTCTACCTTTACCGCACCCCAAAACGATGTAAATGTGTTGATTTTGCAGCACCTGAAATGACAGACCATATGGGGGTCTTTATTTAGGGGCCCTTATATGCCACGTGCTTGGGTACACCTATACATATTGGGCATAAGACTGTTCAGAGGACCCTAGGCTTTCATATTTGGGGTGATTTATCTTGATACTCAATAGTATGTGGGAAATACAATGCTGCATGGTGGATGTTTTGAGGTGATTTTTGAAAATGTCCCTGAAATTGTCAAACTTAGGAAAGTTTTGCAGCTTGGTGCTTTGGAGTAGAAAGACATGCATACCCAATTTGGATTTGTGGGAATGTGTACTTTCCAAAAATATATGGTTTTCTGGGGTGAACGTACTTTTTTCTACTTTTGCAGCCCCCAAAAACGATGTAAATGTGTTGATTTTGCTGTACCTGAAATGACAGACCATATGGGGGTCTTCATTTTGGGGCCCCTATATGCCACGTGCTTGGGTACACCTATACATATTGGGCATAACGCTGTTCAGAGGACCCTAGGCTTTCATATTTGGGGTGATTTATCTTGATACTCAATAGTATGTGGGAAATACGATGCTGCATGGTGGATGTTTTGAGGTGATTTTTGAAAATGTCCCTGAAATTGTCAAACTTAGGAAAGTTTTGCAGCTTGGTGCTTTGGAGTAGAAAGACTTGCATACCCAATTTGGATTTGTGGGAATGTGTACTTTCCAAAAATATATGGTTTTCTGGGGTGAACGTACTTTTTTCTACTTTTGCAGCCCCCAAAAACGATGTAAATGTGTTGATTTTGCTGTACCTGAAATGACAGACCATATGGGGGTCTTCATTTTGGGGCCCCTATATGCCACGTGCTTGGGTACACCTATACATATTGGGCATCAAACTGTTCAGGGGACCCCAGGCTTTCATATTTGGGGTGATTTATCTTGATACTCAATAGTATGTGGGAAATACGATGGTGGATGTTTTGAGGTGATTTTTGAAAATGTCCCTAAAATTGCCTAACTTAGGAAAGTTTTGCAGCTTGGTGCTTTGGAGTAGAAAGACATGCATACCCAATTTGGATTCAGGGGAATGTGTACTTTCCGAAAATATATGGTTTTCTGGGGTGAACGTACTTTTTTCTAACTTTGCCCCCCCCCCCAATCTATGTAAATGTGTTGATTTTGCAGTATCTGGCATTACAGAACAGATAGCTGAAATGGGGTGTCTAAATTTTAGGGCCCCTATACACCACATGTTTAGGTAAACCTATACATATTGGGCATCAAACTGTTCAGTGAACCCCAGGCTTTCATATTTGGGGTGTGTTACATTGATACCTAATGATGAGTGGGAGATATGATGCTGAAGAGTGGAAGCTTTGAAGTCATTTTTCAAAAAATTCACCAATTTCTATAAAACATTATAACTTTAGGAAACATTTGCAACTTTGTAGTTTGGAGTACAAAGATATATTTACCCATTTTCGATTCACCAGAATCTGTTCTTTCTAATAATGGGTTGTTTTCTAGGGTAAACCTATTGTTAGTGGAATGTTTGGCCTTGAAATCAGAAGTATGCCGTTTGGGGAGCGGTGCTTTGGAAATTTGGTAGTGTTTGGAAAACTGTATAGATTTTGATCTATACAAGTGAGAAATCTCCATAAAACTATATATATTTAATATTGCTGCATTCAGGAGGCATAGACCTTTCCAAATCAGCTGTGTTCTCGTACATAAAATAAATGATGTTTCTGATATATGTGATTGTTCTTTGTGAAATGTGATTTTTTTCATTTTATTAGACACTTAGAAGCCTATATTTTTTTACAGAAGTAGAAAGTTCAGGTTGTCCTGGAAAAAACAATATATTGTTTAACTTGGTAAACTAAAAGACCCCCCCAAGAAAGGCCCTTAAAGTGAAACAGTACAAAATGTCTAAAAACTGCTTGGCAGTAGATATTCGCATCTAGGACAAAACGGCTGGCAGGGAAAGGGTTAATGGTATACGTGGCTTGGATATTTTTACATCCCAGGTGCATGACTTTGAATCTCATTTGCCACTTAGCTGCCCAGATTGCCAGTTTGTCAAGATCCCGTTGCAAGGATGCCACATCCTGGATGGTATTAATTGGGCTGAATAGTTTTGTGACATCTGCAAACACTGATACATTACAATACCTTCCCTTAAGTCATTAATGAACAAGTTAAATAAAAGTAGACCCAATACCGAGCCCTGAGGGACCCCACTAAGAACCTTACTCCAAGTAGAGAATGTACCATACTCTGTACCTGATCCTGTAGCCAGTTTCCTATCCATGTGCAAATGACTTTTTTAAGCCCAACACACTTTATGGGGCATGGTATCGAATGCTTTGGCAAAATCCAAATAGATCCCATCTACTGCCCCCCCCCCCCCCACTGTCAGCATCTTACTTACCTCATCATATAAAGCAATCACATTTGTCTGACATGACCTATCCTTCATAAAACCATGCTGATTGCTGCCATTGAATAGGACAATATTTTGAATGTTATTCCTTAACAAGCCTTTAAATAATTTGCCCACCACAGATATCAAACTTACTGGCCTATAATTGCCAGGCTGAAGCACTCATACCGAAAAATTGGAAATCTTTAGAGGAGCCCAACATTACTGAATGGTTTTCCTATGTAGAGGATATAAAACAAATGGAAGAGATCACACATATAATACAAAACAAAAGTGATCAATTCTGGGAAACTTGGTCCCCATGGACAAATTATATGATGACAGTAAGTGGTTAAGTATAATATTGTTTGCTTATCACTTCCTTATTAAGTGATTATTGTTAACCAAGCGAATAAGTGTAATGTTCAAAGTAGGCTTGTTGTCTCATCTTGCAGCTGAGGGTAGTGAAATCGTGGTTTTATACATATTGCATATTTCCTTATTCTTTTTCCTTTTTCTTTTTTGTATTTCTTTCACTATGAAAAACAAAATAAAGAATTATATAAAAAAATTACCAGGCTGAGATCATAATCCCTTTTTAAATATTGGCATGACATCAGCTTTTCTCCAATCCATAGGTACCTTACCAGATGAAAGTGAAGCTGAGAAAATCAGAAATAGAGGCCATTCTAAAACTTAACTAAGCCCAGGGGTGTATGCCTTCTGGCCCTGGTGTTTTGTTTTCATACATTTTTAGAAAAGCTTTATGAGCCATCAGTACAGCTATGAAGTAAGCATGTGAACTCAGACTCCTCTATTGTATACACTGAAGAAAAGAACTGATTTAGCACATTTGCGTTTTCTGTATTTGTTACAACCATACTGGTACCATTATTCAAAGGAGCAACACTCTCAACCCACATCTTTTTACTATTAATATGCTTAAAAAACGTTTTACAAGTCTTTATTCTGTATCCACATCTAAATACCTAAATTTACAGTGCTTCCTTTCTTCCCAGAAACATAAATTCAGTTCTCCCTCAAACTACAGCCTGCTTAGAAAAAACCTTTCTTTTGTTAATGGGAGACAATAAAATAGATAGTAGTGGTAAAATTGCTATACATTGCTAAAACTTAAAGCATTACTTTTAAGAAAATATTTTTTTCCATTTTGTCCTTTCAACTTTATTCCCTTTAATCATTTAGTTGTCAATTACAGAATTGCCTCTTTGCAAAATGGAGCCCATCTTGCATTTTTTCAGGACGAGGACTAATTAGCATTTTAAAAGAAACCACAATTATAGCGTATTTTCTCCCTTAAGTCTGTATTTGTTTATTCAAAATATTTTGCTGGCCTGATCTGCTGCAGATAAACATTAATTACTATAATTAGGTCTATTATATACAAGTAATCCCAGGTCCTTTTTGCATAAGGATGCCCTTAAAAAGTAGCGTCCTTCAAAAACTGGTTTTGCATAATGAAAGAAAATTTAATCATAGGCAATTATGCATTTGTTCGTAACTGTAATTGAAAGTAGTTTGTTTATTCTTTCGTGTTCTCTGCATTCATATTTGGTTTTGACTCTTGAAATAATTTAGCAAAAGTCAATCGGGTCTGTTAAAGGAGAACTAAAGCCTAACTTAACAAGTAGGGCAAAAATGTTGTAAATTATGTTTGGGCATTTTGCACCAACCCAAGGTAGCCACAGTCCTTTATTAGTAAAGATCTATGCCTCCAAAGCTGCAACTCCCTATTTCTTCACATGCTTTGTGCTGCTGTCAGTTACCTGAGCTTAGGGATCGACGCACATTATAATGAATATATAATATGAATATTGCAATATAAGGCTGATTATTAAATAATTCAGATTATAAGTACATGGTAGCTCAGAAACCAGCACAATTAACATCAGAATTTAAAAATTAAATCTAATTTTGCTTAATAATTTCTGACGATCCCTAAGCTTAGCTTCTCAACAGCTGCACAAGTACAATGAGCATGTTTTTGTATCAGAAAAATACAAAAAAAGATTATAGAACAAAATAGACAGTAAGGGCAGATTTATTTTCTGAGTTGGATTCTTGGTCAAAATTCACAAATTTGAGTTGGGAATAAACCAAACTCGAATTCGAATTCAAGATTTATCATACCTGGACCCAGGGAACAACTCGAATACCACTATTCACCACCTAAACCTGCCGAGTTCATGTATAAGTCAGTGGCAGAGGTCCAGTGACCTACCTGAGGCAGAGGTCCAGTGACCTACCTGAAGATGTTAATAACCTTCCTGACATTTGAGTTTTTTTTCGGAGAAAAAACTAGATTTGAGTTTAGTCGAATTAGAATCGAATTTTTGGATCGTTCCTATTCGATCGAATATTAGACATTTGAGTTTTTTCTTAAATAACCTCCCATTCGATTTGTGAGTATATTAAAAAAAATCACATAAAGAATTCTCATTTATATATACTGTATATAAAACATATTTCATGTCCCTAGATAGCTCAGACTGTGTCTCAAAAGCAAATTACTAGATACTTCTTTCATGATAAACCAGAGTAAATTATATTTAGATTTTCTGCATACTTTATACTTTCATGTGGTGACATTTTAAATTTCTGTGCTTAAATCTATGACTCCCATTCTTTAATTTGGAATTGGACAATTATAACGAATCATTCTCTAGCTCTATAATTTATTTTAGATGCACATCCCATTATGTAAAGTTTCTGGTTCTTCCCTTAACCAGACCTGACATCATCTTCTTTTTCTAACTACTGATATATATCCTGTTATAACATTATAAATCATCAGTTATTTTATGTTTTGCAGCTAGATTCTTTCATAGGGCTCAATTATGAGAAGAGACCAGAGGCAAAGTACAAAAAAACAGATGAGTTGATGGCACAACTTGCACCAACTTGCAATATGTAAAGGGATGCAAGGTTTCCCCCTAGACCTATATTAACGGCTGATCAAGGCAAGCATTAAGAAGAGGGCTTCTGTTTACTGTGCCTTCCACTGGATGTGCCAATAGAAGTAAAATCATAAAAAAATCTTGTTAATGTTTCATTAAAGAAAGTTATGGAATCCTTCCTCACAGATTGTAAAGGAAGGAAGGAAGGAAATAATGTAGTTTTATTGTGTCAAAATCTTGCAATGGCATTTTTACTTGTTAGATAAGACTTGCAAAAATTATTCCTGGTAGGCTTGAAACTGCCTTTAGATGACTCCTACAGGATAAAGACACTGCACCAAAGTAAGTCCAAACCAAAATAACTTCCCCTGCAAAGTTAGAAAGAGTGTGACAGAAGTATACAGTGAGATATATTACAAGAACTTTCTGTTTATGAGCTCTACCACCTCAAGTGTTTAATACAATGAGCATATAAGAGAAGAAGCATAGCTATATTATGTGGCTTTTTTTTCTCCAGAGAAGTAGTAAAAACTTGCAAACTGCCAAAGTTCTGTATACTGGCCAAGAAAAGTATTGCTAGGAAAGGGGTTTCACATAATTAGTTGCTGTATGTCATCAAATAGTCAAAGTGGTATCTCTCCACAAAATTATGAGCAAAATTCAACAGTTTTTTCTTGAGAATTGTCTTTTTACAATTTTCACCCTGATAAATACTGTGTGTCCTGCTTTGTGGAGAGCATATATTCAAGACTTTCAACTGAAAAAAATGCTACTTAAAATAAAGATGATCAACCCACTCACATTGACAACAATGTCCTCTATTCCAAGTTGCATTTAAAACGTCAAATGAACAATGAAATCTGTTATTTTACAGTAATGCTTTCTCTTCATACATTAAACCTTCTAACGAATGTTTACCTTAAAATATGTTTTACTATTTGCCTATAGTCTTATTGCCCTATTCAGCATTGTCCAATCATTTTGCCTACTTAAGTATAATGGTAAATTTCAAAAAGTGCAGGAGTGTTAACTTAAATCCTAAGTCATGTCAAAGTCCAGCATTGTGATTGGAATTTGTCCCCTTTGAGCTTTGAGCATTGTATTAAACATTTTGTAAAGCTGAAACATAGTAGCAACACTGTAGAATTTTTAGAATGTTGAACTTGCTGAAATATTGTGCTTATCTCAAAGTCACAGGTCTGTGGCATCATTTTATGCCCTTTGAATGCTGTGTCATGGTCCATGCTGGTCTCTTGCAAGAAAGAGTAATTAGAAGGACAAGTAGAATTATTGGAACAAGGCAAAGGGAAGGGTCTGCTAATGGAATCCTTCATTTTACAAGTCTTACATTAGACATGCACAAATGGAAAATAAAAAGTTCTGTCAGTTGAAGTGTTGAAAATGCATACAGAGCTGAGCCATAAAATAGCAGACATAATTTCCAGCCTGTTTCCTTTTCAGCTGGGAAAGGATGCTCCTTTGAACTAATGTTTCTTTCCTAGATCTGGTGTCTGAGCCATATAGAATTAACCAACAAAAATATTTCTGCATAACAAGCATCAAAATTTATTTTAATTATATATATATATATATATTTGATTCCTGATTATGCCTGTGCTCGGAAAACTTGATTTATTAATTTAATTTTAATTTATGTGCTAAAGGCACAGTATTAAACAAAACAGAACATAATAATTATAAGCATTATTTAACTAAAATACCTTTAGAACAAAGGTTTATATGCTTTTCTTGGATTTTTAATTCTGACTGTTTGACGTTATAGCCACTCAATAATGATCATTATTAGCAACTAAACCAAGAAGAAAGTGACAGTTAGGGCTTAAGTTTACCCCCAGTGTTAATGTCTATTAGATGAAAGCATTGCCCCCTCTTGTGTTCTGTTCAGCTCAGTAGCTTAGTTAGCCTTCTGTTAAATTTTCTCCTGTTTTGTGCATCTGATTCCTCAGTGTGAGCTGTCTCTTGACTTGTGTTAAACTCCTGTTTTGCTTTGAATATTTGTTACCTGAACTGGTCTCTTTTTAGATATTTGTAACGTAAGGTCTCCGAAACACAGAACTAACCCCAAGGTTCCAGTGTCGGCCCACTCTTCTGTCTATAGCAGCCGCCTTTGGCTTCAGGTGGAGCCCTCCAATACTCAGATGGCGCTAGGTATTATTGTGGGAGAGCCAGGAAGAGAATTCTGGGTAAACACGTGAACCGACCGTGTATGGAAGGGATGGGGGATCAGTCAGCATAGTTAAGGAACAGGCCGGGTCAAACTAAGCAGGCAATGCAGTACCAAACAGACAACAGGAGTGAGATCGGGGTCACAGGCCAAGGTCATACAAAGAATCCCAGCACCAAATCGTAATCAGAAAAATAGTCAATACAGGCAGGGGTCAGTTCAGACGGCAGGATGGCAGACTCAGGGACAGTCAAGGGTCAAACACCAAATTTACAGCACAAGAATCAGAAAGCACCCAGGAATCAGTAAGGACCTTTATGTTGGGAAATGCACACAGGGCAAGGAGCCCTTTAAATATTTAAATTTCACACCAATGCGCGATGACGTCACATGGCCCTTACGAAAATACCCAAGTGTTTTGCAACCCAGAATTAGCAGACACGCCGCAGGATCACTCAGAGAAGGCAGCTGGAATCCCCGCAGGTGAGACATCGGGCGTCCCCGCCACCTGCCAGGTTATCTTATTACAATATCATTACTGGGGTCTTAGCTTGTACTATCAATTCCCCTGCTACTGTAATACCGACTTTGCCTGTTTATTTGGATTTTATTCTTGCTTAGTTCTACTGCTCTTGCCAGTTGAGTCTTATTCCAGGATAACACTAAACAACTTTCTTTGCTAATGTGCTTCTTCTGTTGGTTCAACTCTGAACACAAATAAAGCTGTAGAAATAAATGGTAAACTGGACCAACAGTATTATTTAAAAGTTTAATATAAGGGACTGAATGACATTTCCCCTCTGCTTCTGGCCTGTATTACAGCTTCTGACATGGAACTCCATTTTCTTTACCTGGAATCCATTAACATATTAGGAAGAGACTAGGGAAGGCTGGCTAGGGGGTAGGGGTAGTTTTCATATAGGGCTGCTGCTCCATTAGTGTGTGATTATCTTTTAATGAGGGAGCAAAGCTTATATTATACTCTGTGGATTTAAAAGAATTATGTTAAACAATGGACCGTGAGATGCTGCTGCTTAATGGCCACTTAGTTCTCTTTACTGACCAGTCCAAAATCTGCCAGACTTTCCCAAGGAAATACATAATGCCTCACCAGTGTTTTAAATGTTATTATAGGTATATATTTGTTAAAGTCTGTTTTTAAATTAACCTTATTTTTTTATTTATAATGGGGCTCCTAATAACTGGGCACCCAGTTCTAATTTTTTCGTTATTATTAAATTAAATTATCCAATTTAAAGTAAATAAACAAATGTATTTATTATTTCCTTTACCGAATAAGGGTCCCTCTGTCATAGTTATTTGGAACCCATCAAAGAGTTAAACAATTAACCAATAAACAACCATAATACCATTTTAAAAAAACTAGTAATAAAGCATAAGTAAACAGATTTTGCAGAACACTTGTGAATGTTAGTCTGTTTAAACTCTACCAAGCCTCAGAGAAGAAGATAAGATGCTATTGGCTCTAAAAGTACAGAACAGGTCAGAGGATACATTTATTTATAGGTTTTAAAGAAATTATCAAGATTATAAAATAAATGGATTGTGATTGGCTTCATTCAAGACAGTTTATTGGACTTATTTACTAGTAAAAACACAGTTGCTGCATGAAAAAATCCCATTCATTAAAGGCACTTGCATCCAACTCATTATACTTTCACATAGTTGCACGGAGCGCCCTCTTGTTATGAAAATTGTGCAAAAATATGCCTGTTGTTAAAAAATTTTTTTGTCTGCGAAATGAATTTATACTAGCTTAGTTTCTATTGAGTACAAGGAACTGTCTTATTATTACAATGAAAAAGAAAATGAGTAAAAACGTAAAAATTGTTTGAATAGGTAACAGTAAGAAATGGAATTGCTGTCAGGGTTCTGTCAGGGTTCTCAGATAATACATCCCCTATTTGTATGTAAAATTATACAGGTATTGGATCTGTTATCCAGAAACCCATTATCCAGAAAGCTATGAATTATGGGAAGAGAATCTCCCATAGACTCAGTTTTTATCAAATAATTAAAAAATTTAAAACATACTCCCTTTTTCTCTGTAATAACAAAACAATACCTTGCACTTGATTCCAACTAAGATATAATAAATCCTTATTGGAGACAAAACAATCCTCTTGGGTTTAACTCATGTTTAAATTATTTTTTAGGAGGCTAAAAATAAAAGAGCAGATCCAAATTAAAGAAAGATCCCTTATGTGGAAAACCCCAGGTTCCGAGCATTTTGGATAAAAGTTCCCATACCTGTATACTATTTAATAAATTATAATTATAGTATATAATAGCAGATAATTTTCCACATGCAACAATACTATATGGTATATTTATATGTAAAAGGCACTGATTTGGGGCCCATCTGCTCATCATTGCTGGATAGAGCTCAAAACATGACCCTCTTCATGACACAGTCCAGCCATACAATCAAATATTATAAGTATAAATGTTTTTTATGAGTTTCAAGGAGCTAATTAGTATAAACTGGTGATATAGTTCCTGAGTGAGACTTGAACACATTCTATAACCTTCACATTTAGTTCCCCTATAACTTTTGTGGAGCATGTACTGAAAAGTCCCCCTATGGGTGATTAGTTATCATTTCCTCAGTAGCACTACACTCTCTTAAATTACCAAAATCTCAATCCCTTATTTGAGTTCAACTTTCTGCCCAGATTTATCTCACTGATTTTTATAACCAAAACTATTCTTTTGGCCCTCTTCCTTTAGTAACTGCAAGTCTATTAGACAAGACTGTTCCCTGAAAGTAGCAAATGCCTTGTTTTCCCACATATTCCCTTAAAAAATCAGCATTTTTTTTAGTTCAGACTAAACATTTTCCACACATGCATCATGAGTTACCCGCAGTTATAGACAGTGCGGACTGGCCCACAGGGATACCAAGAAAACTCCCGGTGGGCCCAGGTTTCAGTGGGCCCTCCTGCTTCAAAACATTTGGCATATTTCATGTCCATTACCTATTGATATGAGAACAAAGAGACTAAATAGATTGAATAATAGATTATAGTATGTAAAGAAAAGAGACTAGCAAAATAGAGCTTGCATGAGGAGAAGAATTATAATAGTACTGAGAGTGGGCCCCTGATCTAAGGTCTTTTGGTGGGCCCCTGGTCTAAGATTTTTGGGTGGGCCCCTGGTGTCCCAGTCCGACACTGGTTATAGAAACTGGGATTTCTTTGTTTTTTTTTTTAAATTGGTGTCTGTTTACACATTTTATTGATGTACTATTTTATCTGCATTTCTACAGAGCATTATTAGCATTACGTTCTTTGTCTGTCTTGCCAGAATATTTTTCTCTGAATATTCATTGAGTTTTTGTAGCTTCGTAATTCCACTTTTTATCATGTTTTTTTTTTGTTTGTTTAGTTTTACAGTTCTCCATTGCCATAAATTACACAATTACATAATCTCTGCCACTAACCTCTTTTAGACCATGAAATCTATAGCACTCGTTGTCAAGTACCTGGCTGCCCGTGTCATAGATGCAATGTTTCCAGGTTCTTCTTTGATCTAAGCCGTGGCACGTGTTTTCTGATGACATGCTGTGTGGCAAGATCAGAGATACCCAGCGGGGAAAGAGTTAAGTTCTGCTAACACTGCTATGTAAATGAAGCAAATGATGTATTGCAGCTAAAGAGAAAAAAAAAAGTTATTTTACAGTGTATAGAGAGTTATATTTAAGGTTCTGTAAAGTCCAAAATTACGGGAAGGCAATCTTCCATAGACTTCATTATAATCAGATAATTAAAATTTTAAAAAATTATTTCCCTTTTCTTTCATAATAAAACAGTACCTTGAACTTGACCCTAACCAAGATATAATCAATCCTTATTGGAGTTAAAACAATCCTATTGGGTTTAATTAATGTTTAAATGATTTTTAGTAGCCTTACGGAATGATGATCCAAACTACAGAAAGATACCTGATTGGAAACCCCCCCCAGGTCCTGATTATTCTGGATAACAGGTCCCATATCTGTATTAGTGAATTTTCAGGCAGAGAGAAACACAGCACCTATTTACTTATTTAAAATAATGCCCCCTATGATATACGTAGATATATTCTGTAGTCATCTGTTCTCAATAACCAGATCTCCCTTAAGGTTACACAGGCAACTTTAAGTCACTTACTTTACCAAGAGAAAGTGTTTTTTATTCTAGAATTAGTCCACATGAAGTAGAAAATGATATTGACTAAAATCAACATTATCCTGAGTAATTACATCAAACTACACAAAATGAAAAGTTTATTTTTATTATTAACATGGCCTGCAAGCATCAGTAAAGTTATAATACAAACCCTAAATGAACTCTGGTTTTAATTAACCTCTGACCTCTGCAGATACTGCATAATTGTGTGTGTGTGTTGTCCATGTTTCTTTGGGGAAGTTTTCAATAACTGTGTCAATCTTTCACGAAATAGAAGATATCAATGTTGATTTAAAGTCGCATTCTGTCAAAGCACAGAAGGAATCTGTCACTGGTAAATCTGGACTTTCTCGAAGAGATCATTCCAGATGGAAACAATTATAGGATTTGTGTGTGTTTGTTTTCCCTTGTTGTGTCAATCATATGTAAACTCCCTTGTAATCATACAATTGTGAGTAACCAATTGCAGTGCTCACCATACTGGTGTCAAAACAACTTTCTTTTGTTACAAATTTCAGTATGCTGAAATTCAAAATAATCCTGAAAAAGTGTCTCTTCTTCATAAAAAAAGGGAATGTGAAACAGTTCATGGAATACATTAACTACTGAAATGTGCATTGCTCATGTGATAAAACATCAAAGAAAAGACTAATTTGCTGCTTCCACTGTTTACTGAATGTTTTACAGGCTTAATGTGTTTCGTTGCCTCCTCGTTTGAAAGATTTAAAACCTATAGTAGCCAAAGGAATTAAAGATGTTCCTTGGTTTTGGATAATGAAGGCATTATCTTATTGTGTTTCACAAGTAGGATATGATTTTGCAATACTTGCTCAACTGAAAACAGAAGTAATGTTTTATGTAACATTTTTAGAGATTACCCCATAGGCAGGCTCATAGTTAAAAAGGTAACATATCATTGCTTGATACTGGTTCCTGGAATGGGCAATACTTACTACCTTGACATATGTAATTATATACATAGTAACATAGTAACATAGTAAGTAAGGTTGAAAAAAGACACGTGTCCATCGAGTTCAACCTTTTTTTTTTTTTTGTTTATTAACTACCTATCTGCCAGTTGATCCAGAGGAAGGCAAAAAAACCCATCTGAAGCCTCTCCAATTTGCCTTAGAGGGGGAAAAATTCCTTCCTGACTCCAAATGGCAATCGGATTAATCCCTGGATCAACTTGGACTATGAGCTATTTCCCATAACCCTGTATTCCCTTACTTGCTAAAAAGCCATCCAACCCCTTCTTAAAGCTATCTAATGTATCAGCCTGTACCACTGATTCAGGGAGAGAATTCCACATCTTTACAGCTCTCACTGTAAAAAACCCCTTCCGAATATTTAGGCGGAACCTCTTTTCTTCTAATCGGAATGGGTGACCTCGTGTCAGCTGGAAAGACCTACTGGTAAATAAAGCATTAGAGAGATTGTTATATGATCCCCTTATATATTTATACATAGTCATCATATCACCCCTTAAGCGCCTCTTCTCCAGCGTGAACATCCCCAATTTTGCCAGTCTTTCCTCATAGCTAAGATTTTCAATACCTTTTACCAGCTTAGTTGCCCTTCTCTGTACCCTCTCTAATACAATAATGTCCTGTTTGAGTGATGGAGACCAAAACTGTACGGCATATTCTAGATGGGGCCTTACAAGTGCTCTATACAGTGGAAGAATGACCCCCTCCTCCCGTGACTCTATGCCCCTTTTAATACAGCTCAAGACCTTATTTGCCCTTGATGCTGCTGACTGGCATTGCTTGCTACAGCCAAGTTTATCATCTACAAGGACTCCAAGGTCCTTTTCCATAATGGATTTGCCTAGTGCAGTCCCATTAAGGGTATAAGTGGCTTGGATATTTTTACATCCCAGGTGCATGACTTTACATTTATCAACATTGAATCTCATTTGCCACTTAGCTGCCCAGATTGCCAGTTTGTCAAGATCCTGTTGCAAGGATGCCACATCCTGGATGGAATTAATTGGGCTGGATAATTTTGTGTCATCTGCAAACACTGATACATTACTTACAACACCCTCCCCTAAGTCATTAATGAACAAGTTAAATAAAAGTGGACCCAATACTGAGCCCTGGGGGACCCCACTAAGAACCTTACTCCAAGTAGAGAATGTCCCATTAACAACCACCCTCTGTACCCGATCCTGTAGCCAGTTTCCTATCCATGTGCAAACGACTTTATTAAGCCCAACAGACCTTAGTTTAGAAAGCAGTCGTTTGTGGGGCACAGTATCAAACGCTTTGGCAAAATCCAAATAGATCACATCTACTGCCCCCCCACTATCCAGAATCTTACTTACCACATCATAAAATGCAATCAAATTCGTCTGACATGACCTATCCTTCATAAAGCCATGCTGATTGTTGCTCATAATGCCATTCATTAGGACAAAATTTTGTATGTGATCCCTTAACAAGCCTTCAAATAATTTGCCCACCACAGATGTCAAGCTTACTGGCCTATAATTGCAAGGCTGAGATCGTAATCCCTTTTTAAATATTGGAATAACATCATCTTTTCTCCAATCCATAGGCACCATACCAGATGACAGTGAATCTGAGAAAATCAGAAATAAGGGCTGGTCTAAAACTGAACTAAGCTCTCTTAGAACCCGGGGGTGTATGCCATCAGGCCCTGGAGCCTTGTTTACATTAATTTGTATTAAAGCTTTTTGAATCATATCCTGAGTCAGCCACTGACTAGATTGAGCTGAACCATTCGTGCAGTTATTAAGTGAGCCTGTGAACCCAGACTCCTCTATTGTATACACTGAAGAAAAGAACTGATTTAACACATTTGCCTTATCTGTATCTGTTACAACCATACTGGTACCATTATTTAATGGAGCAACACTCTCAACCTGCATCTTTTTACTATTAATATATTTAAAAAACTTTTTAGGGTTAGTTTTCACCTCCACCGCAATTAACTCTTCATTTCTTTTCTTAGCCTTCCGGATTGCTGATTTACAGCATTTATTACAGTGTTTATATTCATTAAATGCAGCTTCTGTCCCTACAGATTTGTAGTTTTTAAATGCCTTTCTCTTCTTTCCCATTAACATCTTTACCTCTGTATTAAGCCACACAGGATGATTCTTAGAGCTTCTACGTTTAGTCCTTAAGGGAATAAATTGAGAACAGTAATGATTTAATATCATTTTAAAGGACAACCATTTCTGTTCTGTGTTTTTAGCTGAAAACCTAATGCCCCAATCAATGCTCTGTAGGGCAGCCCTCAAGGCACTAAAATTAGCTTTGGCAAAATTCATGGTTTTTGTTGCCCCAGTATATTTTTGTTTTTTGCACCAGACATTAAAAGATATAACATTATGGTCACTATTACCCAGGGGTTCAATGACTTGCACATTTGCTATAAGTTCTGGGTCATTTGAGATCACTAAATCAAGAATAGCATTTTTTCTGGTAGGCTCCTCAACAACCTGTGCTAAAAAATTGTCGTGCAATAAGTTTATAAACTTGCTCCCATTAACTGATCTAGCAGTACCGTTGCTCCAGTCAATATCTGGGTAATTAAAATCCCCCATTATCATTACTTTACCTAAACTAGCAGCCTTTTCTATTTGCATTAGGAGCTTTGTCTCTTCCTCCTCACTTACATTAGGGGGTCTATAGCATACTCCTACAATTAATTTGCTGGATTCTTTACAATTGGTGAAGAACTCCACCCATACGACTTCTGGCCCCTCATTTTCTAATATAACCTCTTTTAAATGTTTTGTAGTGAGTTTTTTTGTGCAGGCTTTGAAAAATTAGGTTAAAAAGCTTTGATACAAACCTTTTGTTTTTAAAGATGATAGTAGTGAGGTTAGGGCAATATCCATCAAATTATTAATGGACTATAAGCAAATATGCAAAATAAAAGCTATGCACTGGTTCTAGAAGTTTGGCATGTACTGGTTAAAGTTTTGTTCCTTGCATAGAATATACAGATATATAATTATGTTATTATTTTTTTCTTCTGCTGATGCAAAACAGACAGTGGTAGTAGTTTGTAAACTGATCTCTTTAAAACCACATCCTTGACTTTTAATAAATTACTTTCAACAAATACTATTATCCACCTAAGCAGATTATTGAGATGAACAACATTTTTGGTACAGATACAGTATTATACATTGGAGCCCTAGGAAACTGTCTACAGGATTGCATACAGAGGGTGGTTCTTAAAGTGATACTGACACTAAAAATTCTCTTTTCAAAATATTAATCTACATTTACGGGCACATTTACATACGGTCGAATATCGAGTGTTAATTAACCCTCTAGTGAGAAAATTTCGGATTATGATAAATGACCCTCTAAGAGTGTGATTACTAATGTAGAGTACAGGTATAAGACCTGTTATGCAGAATGCTCAAAGCCTGGGCTTTTCTGGAGAATGGATATTTCTTTAATTTTGATATCTATAGCTTAAAGGAGAAGGAAAGGTTAAAACTAAGTAAGCCTTATCAGAAAGGTCCATCTAAATATACCAGTAAACCCCCAAAGTAATGTTGCTCTAAGTCCTCTGTCAAAAGAAACACAGAATTTCTTTCCTTCTATTGTGTACACATGGGCTTCTGTATCAGACTTCCTGCCTTCAGCTTAAACCTCATTGCCCTGGGCAAAAGCATGCTCAGTTTGCTCCTCTCCCCCCTCCTCCTCCCTTCTCTACTGTAATCTGAGCCCAGAGCAGGGAAAGACTCAGGCAGGAAGTGATGTCACACCATGTTAATACTGCAGCTCCTATCCTAAACAAACAGAGTTTCTAGAGCTTTTTACACAGGTATAGTAAAACATTCTACAGAATAAATATAGCATTCTAGCTTGCACTATTGCAGCTAATCTATTGGCAATAAAATGCCTCCGTAGCTTTCCTTCTCCTTTAAGTCTGCTAAAAATGATTTAAACCCAATAAAATAAACCCAATAGCATTGTTTTGCCACCAATAAAAAGTTACAGCAATTATAGTTGCTTTTATAGTAAGGCAAACTCACAGGGGTGACAGATGACTGTTTTGATATGTATGAAGTCATTGTTTAGTCCAGAACTGCAAGGCCCCCTCTAGTGATTTGTCCAGTCAATGCAGTCTGCCCATTAATATATTTTTGCAAAATTTCACTATGTGACCCATTGTTATATAGAATGATCTTTTAGAAATCCTACAACTTGACTATGTGTTGTGCAGCTTTTCTATGCAAAGAATGTAGCCAGGGACAACTTGTTCAAATGTAAGCACTGGTGTCCCGGCAGTGGGGGATTCAAGACAGCTGAGGCTACAAAGGGGGAGGACAACAGAGGACACCAATAAAACTCTCAATGGTTAGAACAGTTCAGGGCTGTAGTTACCATATGGGCACTTAAAGGCCTGTGCCTAGGGTGGTAGTTTTAGGGGCCAGACAACAGGTTCCTATATATGAATATAAAATTTGCCAGAAAAAAAAAAACTCCCCTGCTGCCACCAGATACTTGCCTATTAATTCTGGTAGAAGAAATGGGGATAGTGGGTACTAGAATGTGGCTGTAGGACACTTCTTTCTGTAGATGTGCCAACTGGGCAGCATGGTGTGCGCTGAAGTTTAATGCCTTGAGCTGTACTGGACCAAAATACATAGCTTGAACTGTAGGGTCAGCGGGAGGATGCACAGCTTCTAAGGGAGGGTTTTCAGTCAGGCTTTAGAATACCATTTTAAGATAGAAAATGGGAGTGGTCTATGGGAATTTAATATCTGTAGCAGCAAATTCAGAAGGTGGCTAACTAAGAAACTAGCATCTCCATGAGAGATCTTGAGAGTATCTCCACTGGGCACATATTCACCCTGTTTCCAATCCACCATATTGCATCCAGTCACGGCTTCAGGCCTGGCATGACAGCTGCTGCATCAGTTTGCTAGGCAGAGGTTAAGGAGCTTCAAAGTCTAGCATGGATAAAGAGGAGCAAGCACTTGATTAAAAAAAAGAAAGGAAAAACGAACTGTACAGAGAATATTTTAAATATATCAGTCATTATCATTTTAAACTTGATATAAACTAAATTTGCATGACAAATATTTGGCTAAAATCTATTTTATCAACAACACAACTATTCTAAGCCCTGGTTCAAAGCTCTGCTTTTGTAAGGATAGTATATACTCAAATATTTTATTGCAAACTGCAGGTAACAGTTATTGCCAGCGGAAAGAGGAAGGTCTGGTTTGTACTGGAAATGTTACAAAAAGTAAAGAATGTAGTTTGAAAGATTTCCAGTGATCTGAAACATATTTTTGTAAGGACTTTTAGTACACCCATTTTAGTATGGAATTTTCACACAGAAAACTGATTTCATGCTGCTAAACTTGGCTTTCTGAAGCACCTGCAATGAATACTGATATAAAGCAAATCATTTAAATGTGGCCTTTTTCGGTGATTGTATGTGATGAAAAATGTGCGTGCACCAAACAATCTGCCCCAAGTTGCAACTAAAATTATTCATAGAGAGATTTTTTGGCAGAAGATGAATTTTACTACTAAAGTAAGCATTTTAAGGTACCACTTTTCAACGTTTATGTGATTTTTTTCTTTCTAATGGCGTCTTTGGAAAACCCTGTGTCTAATAGTTCCAACAACCATATTAACAGGCAAAAGAATAGCCAGAGGAATGTAGGTTTAATTTGTATTCATATGAAATAAGCATATTATTGTTAAAACAAAGAAATGGTATAAAACTCATAGACAAGAAAAATAAAACTCCTAGACAAGGAAAATAAAACATATTCAATCTTATTTCTTAGGCGAGTTTTATTTGCTCTTAATATTTCTACTACCTTTGCAGCATTCCCTGCTGATTCCAAACAAACATGAACCAGCTCATTCTATATTATTAATTACATCTTAATTTGGATCAAATTAAAGCTACTGTTCTATTATTACAGAGAAAAGGGAAATAAACTTGAATTATTTGAATTTAATGGAATCTTTGGGAGAGGGCTTTCCCATTAATCAGAGATTTCTGGATAATGGATTTCCAGATAACAGATACCATACCTGTACTGATAATCAGATTATCTCATCTGTGAATCAGATGTCTCACAAGGACCAAACATGGAGTAGCTTCAGTTTTCTTGTTTACTATGTTTACTGGCCCTTTAATAAAAGACTCAAATTTTAATGGAATCCCTATATTTGATGGTAGTTGATTTGGACAGTTCCAAATTCAGTTTTAGTTTACTTTATTTAGTTTCCCAGAAGCAATTCTATAGCCTTGTTCCATGACTTCAGGCACACTCATGCTCCTGGTCTGCTATAATGATTAGAGCATCTGTTGTACTACAGAAAAGAAATCCAAAGGATTTTGACCACATGAAGTCAGCATTTCTGGAACACATTTTGAACAGGAGCTGGACAAGCACAAAATCTTATCCAGTGAAGTAAAAAAAAAACACTTTATTTCAGTCCTTTAAAAACATATACAAGTGCATAAAAGGGCAGGGAGAATGCCAGGCTTAATGTGTTTCATGGCTGAGGATTTCGACCACCAAAGGAATTTTGTATATTAAGTGGAATAGAAATGTATTTTTTATAATTTTTTTAATTTGTATATTTTAAATCAGTGAGGATATCAAGTTAAAGGTCTTTATACTTATAATTTATTTTTTCCCACAAACTGTTTTCAAAGCCAAGTTTTGACATCAAAATATATTTAAGGTCAGGTTATTTCCTAAAGAAAATTAAATAGTATTTTTTAAATATACTTGTTAGCATGATAACAATTATGTTTTATTTCTGTTAAATTATTACTTGTTATCCTTTAGGGATGTAGCGAACTGTTCGCGCGAACTTCGACCGTTCGCGTCCGCCGAATGTTCGCAAACGTTTGGGAACGTTTGCATTTTGAGTTCGTGTTCGATCGTTCGACCATTCGACCATTCGAATTCCTTCGACCGCTAAAAATCGAACGATTTCCATTCGTTCGAACGATTGTAAGCATTCGATCGAATGAAAAGCATTCGATCGAATGGCTTCGATCGTTCGATTCGAATGAAAATCCTTCGATCGAACGATTAAAATCCTTCGATCGTTCGATCGAACGATTTTAGCGGGTGTTCGAAGTTCGCAAACTGTTCGCGAACGTTCGCATTTTTTGCCGGTGTTCGCGAACGGCGTTCGCGAACACCAAATCGGCAGTTCGCTACATCC
The DNA here is from genome assembly GCF_017654675.1 of Xenopus laevis. NCBI lineage: Eukaryota > Metazoa > Chordata > Amphibia > Anura > Pipidae > Xenopus > Xenopus laevis. Next base: position 70,249,199 of record NC_054376.1, read on the forward strand.
CTATTATCCTTTATAAAAGCATTATGTTTCTTTAAAAAATCAAATTATGATTAAACAAATCTGCAGTTTCCTACGTGAAGATGGTTGGGCTTTGCTAGGCAGTAGACTTTCTATCTGCAAACACAGGAGATAGGTCACCACATTTTCCTGTAATAAACCTGTTCTGATATTGACTTTAAGAAGTCTATAGAGGAAATGTGTTTAAAAGTATATTAGATGTTAAGGGTAAGAATGCTTAGAGGGCTGGTTTCAGTGAGGTCCAAAGTTGTCAGAATGAACTAATAGTGTATGACTGTTAGGAAGGAGCTAATGTGTTTGCCTATTGTTTTAACTCAACAGGGACAATGAAGCTAATCAATGGTTGGTCCTTTTTCAGTACATATGTATATTACCAGTGCATAAATATACAAAGCTACATAAGCAGTTGCTTTCTAAATTAAGGTCTGTTGGGATTCTGTAGAGAGTGTAATTGTCAATGGCATATTCTCTTTTTGGTGTAAGGCTCTTAGTGGAGTCCCACAGGGTTCCATAATGGGGGTCCATTTTTTGAAGCTTAGTAATTTTTCTATATGGGATTGTCAAATTGCACATACTACCAAAAATGTATAATTTATTTATATAACAGTGTTAAATATTTGGACTGTTTTATATAATTTATTTTTGTAGTCACTGCAATGCATAGATATATTTTCCATTTCAGTTAAGGGAATATAATTACAATAAAACCTAAGGGCAAAGTTAAGAGTTATAGGCTGACAAATGACTAACTTAACATGTTTATAAATAATCAGCCAAGTATCTCTAGGAATAACCTCTGCAGCTTAAATATAAACAGTTACATATTTTAAGGGCAATGGCACATGGGACATATTTATGCACCAAAAAATTCAGCCCACCCGATAACCTAGAAATAACATAACTTAAATAATATAACTTGCACAAATGCATAACATATGAATGTCAAACTCTAAGGGGTTATTTATTAAAAGTCATTCTAATTTTCATTTAAAAAAAATACGGGCAAACTTTCAACCACAAATGCCCTTAATTTTTTAAAAAATCAGGACTAAAAACGCACATACTGTATATACTCGAGTATAAGCCAAGTTTTTCAGCATCCAAAATGTGCTGAAAAAGTCTACCTCGGCTTATACTCGAGTCAGTGGGCAGTAGCTGAGATTGCAGTCACTTTTAATCATTCCTATACCAACAGTTTGCTTGGGGAGAGACTGCAATATCACACAGCGCCCTCTGTTGGTTATGTGAAAGAATAACAGTGCGCCCTCTGTTGGTTATATGAAAGAATAACAGTGACTGCAATATCACACAGCACCCTCTGTTGGTTATATGAAAGAATTACAGTGCGCCCTCTGTTGGTTATATGAAAGAATAACAGTGACTGCAATATCACACAGCTTCATCTGTTGGTTATATGTAAGAATAACAGTGCGCCCTCTGTTGGTTATATGAAAGATTAACAGTGACTGCAATATCACACAGCGCCCTCTGTTGGTTATATCAAAGAATAACAGTGATTGCAATATCACACAGCGCCCTCTGTTGGTTATATGAAAGATTAACAGTGATGTCAATATCACACAGCACCCTCTGCACATGGTAGTGGGGCAGTGGGATAATGCACACAGTAATCCGTTTGGCAATTCTCTGTCAGCATCAACTTTGCAAAGAAGTCCGGTTGATCGCTGGGGGGGTCGCTTTGGCGGAATGTGCACTGCTGGGAGACAGGGCTGTAGTTGTGTCTAGGCTTATACTCGAGTCAATAAGTTTTCGTAGGTAAAATTAGGTACCTCGGCTTATACTCGGGTTGGCTTATACTCGAGTATATACGGTATGTGAAAATTTTTTGCAAAATTGTCACTCGAAAACCAGGACTTTTTTGGATTGTGGCACAAAAACCAGCATCAAAATACCCAAAACCTTAAAGATCCCGAAGGAAAGAAAAGGGAAATCTTCCATTGACTTTTACATAACTTTGGCAGGTTTTAGCTGGAGTATTTTGGATTTGTTGCAGTTTAGTTGCATAATAAATCCCATTCTTTTTGCAACAAAAAGTCTGACCAGAAAAATTCAACCTTTAATAGATGTGCCCCTAAGACCCTGGCAATATGCCATAGATCTACAATGACTGTATCAGCCACCATACACTTAAAGGAGACCTGTCACCCAGAAATAAAAAGCGGTATAATAAAAGTCTATTTCAGATTTCACTGCACTCCCCCCATCTAACTGTGTAGCCAGTGCATGGACAGGGATATCAGGTTCCCCATTTTGGCACATATACAATATTTTGGGGTGATACAAAGCTTTCTATAAAAACAAAATGGCATCTGTCTGCTTGCTGTGATTGTGATTTCCAAGAAAAAAAACCACAATATTTAAAAATTTGGGTGGTTCGGCTTTTGATGGGCTTGAGAATTCATGGACCCCAATAATCATGTGGGAGTTTTACTGGAAGGAGATGTCTGGAGGCAGGAGAGAAGGTAAAGGAGCTGTCTGGAGATGGATTAGTGTGAAAAAGGCGTGGGTGTGCTCACACTCCAGATGAGTGTTGCAGCTGGTCCTGAAAATTGAATACTTCTGTGAGACACTGTGGATGCCTGTACCAGCTCTGTGTGAGCCCTCTGTGAGTCTCTGCCTGAGGAAGGGTATTGGAATTGCTCCAGTCCACTGTGTGAAGACAGGTGTTGATTGTGGGCCTGCTACATGGCAGCAACTACCTCTCTCCATCAGGTAGGTATTTAGGGCAGATGGCACTACCTGGGGTAAACAGCTCTTGGCTGTGACTGTAACTGTGTTGCCCACCTGGAGTGAAGTGTGGGACTGTGTTCTGGGTAAAGACTGTGCCAGGAGTTGGGAAGACCAAACGGGTAACCCAGGGCAGGGTTTATATTGACTTGTTATTGCATTTTTGCCTTTTCCTTCAAGTTATAAAAAGTCTGTTTGCTGCGCTTGTGTGTTTTATTCTTATCCCTAGTGGGCACACCCTAGGTGCATCCCAGGATCCCACTAGGTGGAGGTGCTGCACATTTTAAAAAAAATCCCAGTATCTTTCATATAGGGGATTCAGACCCTGTACAGGAAGGAAACATTTTTAACATTATTAATGTTTAAAAAGTGCACATCAGATAATACAAAAGGTGTCACAATAAGGTTACAGAAGGATTGCAGGTATGCACTGGTTGCGGGTGGGAAAGATGGAGGGAGGAGGGTTGCATCTGGTGCAGGCAGTTGGTCCTAGTGGGTCCGAACCCCCCATTTCAGTCCGACACTGCATTGAATAATTGTATATGTGAAATTTAGCAATCAGTGGCACAGAGGACTGACACGTACTGAAAAAAGAATTTTGTATTAATGATAGCAGTTTTGACAGTGGAATAGAAAAACAATGAGCAAGTTACTGGTTTCTAAATTAGTTAACACACTTTAACACACAAGTGCATAACTTTATGTGCAGTGTAAGGCAGTTAAGCAATGCAGAACGCTTACAGTTTACAATTTGCAGTTTACTGGACTGGAAGTGAATTGACTTTGATTGATCATGTCAGTGACTAGTTTTAATGTGCAGAACTGGTAGTTCAGCAAAGGAAGCCACTAATACACATCTAAATCTCCAGTAAATACTGTATATATTATATAGATATTAAGGTAATAGTTGGGAAAAAAGTATCTGTGGGGAGAAATCTGGAGTTTATGTACTTCATGAGCTTGCCTAAGGTGTGGACTCTATAGCATTACTATATATATATATATATATATATATATATATATATATATATATATATATATATATATATATATATTAAAATCTTTGTTCTTTGTCTTTATTATCCTTGAGAAAGAGCACAGTTGGTGTTTGAAATGTTGCATTTTTTTCAATAAATCTTGATTTTTTCAGAAGTATCCCCATTGAGTGTGGTACTATGTCACATATATATATATATATATATATATATATATATATATATATATATATATATATATATATATATATATATATATATATATATATATATATATATGTGGGGAGAGGCTGATGGGACATTACACACGATTGCAGAATGGGCAGAGATGTTGACAATGTAAATCATGCAGTTTGAGATCAGAGAAATGCTGAGTTTTCAGAGCTTTGGATCATATATCTGCTCATATTGGCATCTGACATGAGACCCCACCACTTGTTTGTCGATTGTTTTTACTGATTGTTGAGCATACATCTATGCTGTTATCAAGCTTTGTAATTGTCTAATGGACTTAGCTAAGGCAATATAAGATAACCTGGTCAGTTGAAAAATGCCCTGTGTGTCTACAAAAGACCCTTTGTTTTAAATGTGGGATTTATAAATCACTTTAAGAGAAAACATTTTGTCAAAGTCAAAGTAAACTATTGTCATCTTAGCAGTATACGAATACACCGTGAGATGAGACGACGTTGCTCCAGTTAGTACAGATACTAAAGTACAGTGTGTAAAGTACAGAAGTGTTCACAGTTCAGGTGTGTCTGGAATGTAGTGGGAGGGCAGGCAGTGAGTTGAGGAATCTGAGGAGTCTGAAAAAAGCTTTTGCGCAGCCTGGTTGATCGGGTTTTAATGCTGCAAAAGCATCTGCCGGATGGGAGCAGCGTGAGCAGTGCATGTGAGGAGTCTGTGGAGTCCAGTGCAATGTAGGAGGCCTTTCTTGCACAGCGCTTGTGGAAGATGTCCTGTAGTGATGGAAGAGCCCCTCCAATCATGTTGCCAGCCACTCTGACAGTCCACTGTAGACTTTTCCGGTCAGCAACACTGGCACTACTGTACCAGACAGAGATTAGGGTCACCACTTTTTCTGGAAAAAAATACCGTCCTTCCTATATATTTATCTTTTTTCCCTATTAATAACATTGGGATCAGCCATCATTTTTACCGGCCAGGCCGGTAAAATACCGGCCAGGTGGCAACCCTAACGGAGATGCAGCTCATCTTCGCGTTCTCTATGGTGCCCCTGTAGAACACTGTGAGGGTGGAAGGCAAAAGACTGGCCCGTTTCAGTTGTTTCAGGAATTGAAGATGCTGCTGAGCCTTTTTGGTGATGGAGGCGGTGTTGGTGGTCCAGGTGAGGTCATCTGAGATGTGGACTCCCAGGAATTCGGTGTTCTTTACTATCTCTGCTGTGGAGCCGTTGTTCTCCTGATGTCGACAATCATCTCTTTCATTTTATCCACATTCAGTGACAGGTTGTTCTCACTGCACCAGACTGCCAGCTGCTAAACCTAATCTCTGTACGCCGACTCATCGTTGTGGCTGATGAGCCCCACCACAGTCATGTCATCAGTGAACTTGATGATGTGGTTTGAGCTGTGTCTAGCTGTGCAGTCATGTGTCAGCAATGTGTACAACAACTGGCAGAGAATACATTTTTGAAGAGCTCCTGTGCTCAATCTGATGGTGCTGGAAACGTTGTCGCCGATACGAATAGACAGGGCCTGTTTTAATTCTCAGTCCGGACCTGTGTCGGATGGTTAGAGAGAGGTTGACCCTGGCTGTTTTAAGAGCAGCTCTGTCTCCTGACCGGAAAGCGGCATTTCTCTCTCTTAGCCGTGCATAAACCTTTGCTGTAAACAAGGGCTTTTCGCTGGCTTTCATGGTGACAGTGACTATGCATTTGTTGATATAGCAGGTCACAGAGTCTGTGTACTCCTCTAAGTTGATGGAACTTTTCCAATCTGTGCAGTCAAAACAGTCCTGAAGTGCTCCCACAGCTCCACTCGGCTAGACTGTGATGGGTTTTCTGGCTGGTTTTGTGTGTTTGAGCAGCAATGTGTATGCGGATGATAACATCACTGTCCGATGGTCGGAGGAACTGATGTGGGTGCGCGTGAAGGCTTTTTAGGCGCCACGCTCGTTTGTGTAGACTTTGTCCAAACAGTTCTCTCCCCTTGTAGCAAAGTCAGAAATGTCACTCTCCATTATAATTTTCTGATATATTGTCTGTAACTTAAGCTGGCCATAGATGCAAAGATCCAATCGTACAAATCGAGGATTCGTACGATATTCGGACCGTGTGGAGAGTCCCGATATTTTTCGTCCGGTGGAGATCGGTCGTTTGTTCGATAGGACAGGTTAGAAAATTTCTGTCGGCTCCGGGTAATATCTCTGCGTGTATTGCCGATTGTACGATTTTCAGAGGGAGACTGGCTTTAACTATCGTACGATTGCTGTCAGGGGCAGAACATCGGCTGATCTGTTCTTACAACTTTAAATTTGATCTGAATGGTAAGACTTTGATCTTTATGGTTAGTGGCAGGTCAGGAGATGGCAAAGTCCAATCGTACGTTGATTCATACGATCGGATCTTTGCACCTGTGGCCAGCTTTAAGAACATGATGATAACATCTGCTATTTAAGAAAAACAATAAAATATTAATTTATCAGAATTTAAATGCCAACAATGCTGTTGTTTAAGAGCTCTGCAAAGTAATATTTTGCAGCTATTTAAGTTTCAGCCACACTATATCACGAAGACGAATGTGCAAACTAAAAGCCTATTGCTACAGTTTAATGACTTAGGAAAACATTTTGAACAGACTAATAACAAGGCGGAGGTTTTTATATCCCATGACCTTGTGTTATTTGCTTTTAGCCTTCAAAATGTGTTGTAAATAAACATCTTTAGATTGAGAATAAAAGAAAGGGGGAAAATAAGCTAGTTAACCCACTGCTATGCTTTTGGAGGTGGAAATATATGTTCTTCATAATTAAATTACATTTATAGGATGAGACTTCCTTCCCCGAGAATTGAGCCATGCATTATGCTTGGCTGGGGAAAAATGCTGTCTTTTGCAATGGGAAAAATGCAGATCTCATTTATATGCTCCCATTTCTTTCCACATCCATCAATCACCAATCCCAGCCATGAATATCTGTCAAAAAAGCTATTCAGGTGCTGTGTTAGAAAGAAATGGCAACATGGAGCCTTTTTTCTGCATAGAGCAGTTAGCCGAAAGAATCTTGAATAACAAGCTATTCTTCTAAAACAGCTTAACTCTAATTTAATGTCACCTTTCCAAGGCAGTTAGACAAAATTTCACCAGTTTTACCATCTCTGCCTATTGGCTGCCAATCGCTTACTTTGGCAGTACACAGGGGCCCAGTACATCCGACCAACCCCCTGCCTAGTGTGTGTGCAGCCACACCTACCTGAATCACTGCTTTTCTATTTTGCTTGATTAGAACACATTCTTGTTCAGTTTTAAACAGTCTTCCATTCAATAATAAGATGTGTTATTTCATATTATTAACATGTATTTATATAGCGCCAACATATTGCGTAGCACTGTCATACTTTAATTTCATTGTGTCCTTGGTATGCTTTCTTATTTTATGTATGAATTTGTCCAAATGGAAAACAAAAATGCATTCTGCTTAACTAATCTCTGTTTTGAAGAAGATTGTACACTGTAAATTACTGAATCCCAAGTTAACTTTTTACAGTTTCCAGACATTACTACATCAGTGAATTTTAACTTTCCATTACCACATGTACCACAGTAAATGTGTAAACAAAACATTCATTTAAAATGTACCAGCACTGAGAAATGCATCAAAAATGGAAACATGAAGGATGAAACATATTTTAAGTAGACTAATATATAGTTAAGCATGATCTATAAATAGTGTATAGTTTCAGATGTATTACATAAAAGGCATTCAAGGCACCATGAGACACGAGCTGCTCCAATATGCAGCCAAATAACAGTACACTTTTTTACATTATTAGGACAAAATTCATGTCAGTTCTGTTCAGGATACAGAATACTAAACAGTCTAAACATGTGGTATGGCACAAGATTCTAAGGGGTATATTTATCAAAGAGTGAAGTTAGAGATCACCACAGATCTGGCATGGGTATAATATGAGTATATCATGTCTGTGTCAGAACATTGATAAGAATGGAGTGAGCAAATTGGGTCTTTTCACAGTTGCTGATTACAATTTCCACTTTTTACTGGTTTAGAATACAGTAAAGCAATCCCAATATACTGTATAGAATACAATAATATTTTATAGTGAGCATCTTGCAGATAAGGGAACATCATAATTTATGAATAAAGTAATCTATCATAAATTCTATTATATAGATTAGTGATGGGTGAATAAATTAGCCAGGCAAAAATTCACCAGCATCACAGCAGCAATAGAATAGTTATAGTTAGGAGGACTACCTTAGTACCAGGACCCTCCATAGACATTTCTCTGTGATCAGTTGCTTGTTAGTAAAAGTGATCTGTAAATTAAGTGGGACAATGTGGCACTGAAAACCAATTTGTTGCCCATGGATCTTACAGGGAACTGGCAACATTTACAGGTGATTCTGATCCCTAAAACTCACTTATAAGGATGGTGCCTTAGTGACCCCTCTGTGAATCATATTTATATTTAATTGTTACTGTTTAATCACATGTAAGGCAACCATTTTGAAATTTATCTGAAGGTACATTTCCTGTGGTTTAACTGCAATGATTCCAATGCTTATTCTGAAATCCCTGTTCCTCTGCAATCATGCACATGAAAATCATCCCACCCTCAGTTCATAATATGGTTATAATACCAATCACCCTGCTGTAATTACAGGAAAACAAGACAAAAAATAAGAACTCACATATATATGTCACCCTAAAAGGTATTTAAGTTGAGGCATTTTAGGAGAGAGAGTAGGTGGCAGACCCCTGAGTTTGGTTATGGTTTTATTGGCCTGCTGTCAACATGGACTAAGATATGACCTTAAGTCTTAACCTATCCTAAATTCCCCTTATATAACCTGCAATATCTACTTGTAACTTAACATCTTAATAGCTTTGCTTAGTACATTTCCAGATTGTAGATTCCAGCTGCCAAGCCATTTACAACTCAGTTAAGTAGTTAAAACACTGGCATTATTTATGTTCTCTAAAGTATTCCAGTTTTAACTTTATCTTTTACTGAAAGAGTAAAAGGCATATTGAAGCAATACTCGTTTGCAGTTTAATAAACAAGCAATAAAAAGAAAAAAGTTGTGATACAGGAGATTGCAGTTTAAGTAATTTATTTAAATTTTTCTTTGTATGTGAAGAATCATCGGTTTTTTTTACAGTCAATAAAAAGGAAATTTTAAAAAAAGTGTGAGCATTTTTTATGCCAAATGAGACATGCAATGTACTGAGAAGAATGTACTTATTTGAATGCTTGAGAGGGCGCAGGTATACGTTTAAACTCATACCAGAAGTTAATGGATATATCAGTTGTCTGAGTAAATAGGAAGAGATACTTGGAAAAGTCAAAATCAGGTCATGCTGAAGAGAAGAAAAAAAAGAGCATTTATGCAAGTTCATTGGAATGCAATCATTGTCAAAACAGTTTTGTCGGGTCATATACTGCATACAGAGCTTGCTAAACAGTTTGTAATTCATTTGTTCTTTATAAAGTGAGAGTAGGTTGCAATCAGTTTATATTAGATCAGTAAATAAAAGAGAACATAGGTTTATCTAAAGGGTAAGTAATCATTTTTATTTTAGAAACCCCTAAAAAGACTGTGATGGTTTCTGCCTCCTCCTAATCATGAGCAAGTGCTCCTATTGACAGGGGAACCATAGAGCTACCTCTACACCCAGAAAGAATTTTGATGCAGGGTGCCAAAAATGACACATCACAATTTTTAGCACAATTAGGTCTAATTGTATCCCTCCCAATTAAGTAGGAAAATGCTGCATTCTAGATAAAAAACATTACAAATGTTGCCAAAAATTGCACTTTCCACCCTGCATTTGTAAATGACCCTAATATATACTAAAATATAATTACAAGTATTAATAGTGAAAACATTGCTAATGACCTTATATTAATTAAAAAAGCAAGTGAACTATAAAACATGGATTCTATTTTTTGGTGACATCACCAAATATCTGTGAAGCCGATCTTTTGTAGTGTAATACCAAATTGCAGACTTAGAGGCCCATTTATCAAAGGTTGAATTTCGAATTCATGGGAACTTTTTTAAATTCGAATACACACAATTCGGCTGGGAGGTTATTTAAGAAAACATTTGAATGTCTAATATTTGATCTAATGGTTCCGACCTGAAAATTCGAATGATTCGTACAAATCAAGTTTTTCTCCCGAAAAAAACCACGAATGTCAGGAAGGCTATTAACATCTCCAAATGACTCAACATACCTCTGCCAATGACATCAAAAATTTTCAAAATGCATTCCATTGGAGTCTATGGGCAACATTTTTGCGGCAAAACTCTGCGAAAATTTTCACTCATCACTATTAATTAATAGTAATTAATTTGGTTGCCCATTAATATATTTCAATGTTCAATACAATCTGTATTGGATGACACATTTGCCTATACCCTGTAGTTTGAATAAATTAAAATCAGAATACCAACCAATAATTAAAACCTAATGCATATTTATTTATACATGTACTTATACTGTACCTAAAATATGAAAGTCTCATCGTCTGTACTTTGTACCGACCATTGGGTTCATTTATTGATAATTTACTAACAGTCTGTTTAAGTAATAGCTATAATTTTCTATTCCTATGGCAAAGTACTGTAATAGTCACTCTTTGGTAGTGTTCCACCAGGCCCTCACGTTACTTATTCTGATAAAATTGACACTTTCATTTAATGCAGCCAGGGTAGACTTTCTTGACTTATCTTAGGGTTCATTTACATTTCTTGGGGCACAAGTAGAAGATCTCTAAGGGGGCACAAGTAAAAAATCTGGCACTCAATGCAATGAGTACCCTCAGGGGGCACAGGTCAGCCCTAGGTGGGTGGTAAGGACAGGGTCCCATTGTGGCCTGTCACTCCTTAACTTGTGCATCTGAATGTTTAGCAACTGCTTAACAACTATAGACCAAGTGTATTTGATCCTAAATAACTGTTTATACTGCTATATTCTATTAAAAGTTTTGAATATGTTGGTAAACAGGTTACTTTTTGTAGCAGCATAGGTGGTTCTTCATAGTGAGGACAGTGAGGTTGTGGAATGCACTGCCGGGTGATGTTGTGATGGCTGATTCTGTTAATGCCTTTAAAATTGGCTTGGATGATTTCTTGGACAGACATAATATCAAAGGCTTTAGTGATACTAAACTATATAGTTAGTTTAGATATGAGTATATATAATTTATGTGAAGGTATGGAGGGGTGTGTAAGGAGCTAAGACCTGGTGGCCGCGGTCGCACATGAGCAATGCACTTAAAGGGACACCTAGGCCTGAACTTCCTTGCGAAGTGATCATTGCCTACTAGCGTGACTCTAAGCCTTACTAAACTGCCTGAATTACCCTTTTTTGACCCTGTCTGATATTTGGATTTCCTGCCTGCTATTCTCCTTGCTGACATCTGCCTGACACTGATTATCTGATTATACACTGCCTGCCTTTGACTTCGGCCTGTTCCTGACCCTGCTTTGCCTGACGATTCTGTACTGCGATTCCTGGAGCCTTTTGACTTCGGCCTGTTCCTGACCCTGATTTGCCTGACAATTTTGTACTACGTTTCCTGGAAGTGTTCCTGCTACAGCACTTCTGTCACTCCTCCACGTGACCAGTCCTGTTCTAACTTCGGGTTCTGCGGCATTGTGGGAAGTGCAGGAGAGGCTTCTCTTCATCTAAAGGTTCCAGCTAAAAGTAAGTACCATGACAGGGTGTGTGTATGGATGCTGGGTTTTCATTTGGAGGTCCAAGTCCGATGGTGGTAGAATAAATAAGTACGCCAAATCAGACTTATGTAGAAGTCACTGACAGATGTCCCAAAGATATTCTGATTTGAGCTGGTTTTCCAAAAAAGCTGAAGTATTCGCCCATCAAATCCGAAAAAGTCACAGTATTTGGGGCGTCAAATCTGAAAAAAAGAAGAACTTACACTTGCACACCCTGGCCGTCCGAAGTCACACGAATTCCAGGTGCTAGATGTTAGAGGAATTGGACAACCTCAAAAACAGCGTAGACACAAGACACACCAGCACAACATGGATAATTCTAGCAGGATTTAACCTTGCTCATTTATTTGCGGATGCAACGTTTCGGGGCGTGACCCCTTTCTCAAGCATGCTTGCTGTGCTGGTGTGTCTTGTGTCAAATCTGAAAAAGTCACGGATTCGGATTTTTTTAATGTTCTTATCTAGACTTTTCATGCACAATCATTTTTTAGGAAATGTAATGATAAATATGGTGGAAAAGTCTCTGTAGATTTGGTTAGAATGGCTTTGCAAAAATTGATATAAATTCAGATTTTGATAATTTACTTATTGGGTAAGTTTATAATAGGTCCTTGAAAGATGAATGTTGCCCAAACTAACCTTTAATAGGTATGGGCAAATTTGACCAGTTTCTTTTCGCCAAAAATTTGCCGCCGGCAAAATGTCGAAATGGGCGTCAAATTTTTTTTGTTGTGCTGCAAATTTTTTTTGCCGTACGATGCCATACAAGTCTATGGGCGTAATTTTTGCGGTGAAACAAGGTGAAAAAATTCGCCCATCCCTAACCTTTACCTCTACCCCAATCTTCTTCTTGGACTTATAGGTCCAAAGTCACCATTGAAACCAATAGTGAAGCTAACAATACACTTTTGGGCTCTTTATATTAGTAGAAATAAAACCTGTGTTTATTAAATGAAAGCCTTACATAATGTTTTTGGGTGGGGTTGAAGTTCATTGTGTCTATAGGAAGTCTTTAGAAAAACTAAAAAGATCTATGATGAACAAATGCTAAAATCAGAAAAATAATCAAAGTCCATATTGCCTAAATAAACCTTTCTTGATAGTGCTACTAAACCTTTTAGGTTTAAAACAATAGAATATTTCTACCTGACTGTCTTCTTTCAATTCACAGTTGTGTGTGTCCTGACTGTTTGTCTAACTACCAAATCTTTTTTTCTTACTTTTAAGAAAAGCAACTTTAATTATCTTCTCCATTAAAGACACAGTGGGGGTAATTTATCAACACTGGGCAAATTTGCCCATGAGCAGTTACCTATAGCAACCAATCAGTGATTAGCTTTTTGAAGCCAGCTGCAAGCAGAACAATGAATGCAGCAATTAGATTGGTTGCCATGGGTTACTGCCCATGGGCAAATTTGCCCAGTGTTGATAAATTAGCCCCACTGACACTGAATTTAATCCCATTCCATTAACAAAACAGTGTCATTCTAGTAATTTATAAGCACATTGTTTTTTTAAATGTCCTTTATGGGGCTATAGCAGCTTGCAGTGCATAAGGAACCCTGGAAGTTAAATTGTTGCTTATTCTTCTCTATCTGACAGACAGCAATCTAACTATCGCAGTGGCGCAATTAATTTATAGCAAGTGCATGCACTTCTTTCTAATGTTCAACACATGCTTCAATGAACATAAACACATTAACTTTACTGATCTTTCTGTCAGGTATATAGGAATGACACACTCATGCTGATTTTGTTTTTCAAGAAATCAACTATATAATTACTAAACAGTATTTGTAACTAATCTTAAGCAGTCATCAAGCTAAGTCATGAAATATGTTTGTTTCTTTCTTTATTACAACAAATAGAATAACATGTATTTGTATTCTTTATGAAGTTCACAGTGTTAAGATTAAGATTAGTTAAAAATGTTGTAATCCACAAAGTATACTTATTTCATTTTATACACAGATTTTTGCATCTTGCCACATACTGTGTGATCTTCTGTGTTCTCATGATGTTTTTCTTTTAATAAATGCCTTTCTCTCATAGTTTTATCTTTGATCTCATTCTGTTTGTACCAGTAGCTTCACTAGAGGGGGGCGGGCCCTGGTGCGTGACGCGCAGCCGGGCCCCGCCCCCTCCGTTCGGCCACATTTGACAGTAGCGGGTGAGCTGCCGGGGGGCCCTGAGGGGGTGCGGGCCCTGGCCCGCTCGCACCCCCTGCTCCCCCGGTAGTTCCGCCACTGGTTTGTACTTGAAGTTGTTTATTGTACTTATAAGAATACTATACTGACACAAAGGGGCACATTTATTCAAAGCCGGGACAACCCGGCCAGGCGCCCCAGGCAACCTGGCCAGCCATGGCACCAGCTGAGTGTGCTCTCAATTGCGCATGCGCAAAACTGTTCTCAATCGTGCATGCATGAAACTGCGCTTGTGTGCATGCGCAGAAGCGCATTTGTGCAAAAAATACCAGCTGCAGTTGTGGAGAGACGGGACCGGACATGGGGTAGGTGACAGAGCGGGTAGTGCCTGGCACCCATCAACTTTGCACACTAGGCACGTGCCTACTCTGCCTACCCCTAGTTCCGGCCCTGCATTTATTAAAGGATGAATTTTTCTGGTGGGATTTTTTGTCGCAAAAAAATTATGAAAAAGTCGCGGAAAAAAGCACACATTTTTTTGGAATTTATAATGCAACAAAACTGCAACAAATCCGAATCCAAAGATACTCCTGCTAAAGCCTGTCAAAGTCATGTAGAAGTCAATGGCAAATGTCTCTTTTACAACTGGAAGATGTTTATTGCCTTCCTTTTCTTCAAGGGTTTTGAGAATTTTGATGCTGTTTTTTGTGCGACAATCCGATTTGTTGTGACTGTTTTTTTAGTAAATTATGGTATTCATGGTTGGTCAAATATTTTTTAATAAATACCCCCCCCCCATATTATACAGTTAATTTAATGCAAGCATCATCTTGTATGCAGTATATGTGTTTCTATCTCCTTCTCATATTTGGTCTCTTTGCTCCTTGAGCTGTGAGTAGGTGCTTCTGGTGGTCAGAAATAGCAAGGGAAATATGAAGGTGTGCATTTTCAATATAAGTGCACAAAATAGAACATCTTCTGAAGCCTTCAGCCAAGGGAATCCAATGAACTTCCAGTTACTCCAGTGGTGAGGAACATTTTAAATCTTCTAGCAGTAGAATGGCAGCAGTTATTGCCCTCTGCATTTTGTTGCTTGTTAACACACAGTGCAATCAGTATTGATAAAATAATTATACACGCCCCATGTTCTGGCCGTATAATTACATTATCACTATTCAGTAAGGATCACCTGGAAGCAAAACTATAATCCAAATACATCTACAACATTATTGCATACTTTATAATACATGGTAGAATCAATCATTGCCGACTATTGCTAAAGGCTTTCATGTCAGTGTGCTGAGCCTATTTTGACACCGGTGCAACTGTCATATTTATGCTCATATTTCAGGGCCTGTTCTTGAATCATCATCATCATCATTTATTTATATAGCGCTGTCAAGATACGCAGTGCTTTACTGCAGTTATAGCAAACAGGAAATAAATGGTGGATAACAGACAAGGATTACAGAGTACAATAGGGTTTACAAACTAAAAGGTTAGGGTACAATTGAGACATTAGGATTGTATAAACACTTTGTCATTTTTGATACAGATTAATTAAGGTACATCGAATAGGCCTCTTTAAACAGATGGGTCTTTAAGGAGCGCTTGAAAGTTTGGAAGGAAGGAGAAAGTCTGACAGCTTGTGGCAGAGAGTTCCAGAGAAAAGCAGAAGCCCGAGAGAAGTCTTGTAGACGAGAATGGGCAGAAGTGACCAGATGAGAAGTGAGGCGAAGATCAGAAGCAGAGCGTAGGTTTCGTGAAGGAGTGTATTTGGAGATTAGAGATGAAATATAGGGAGGGGTTTCATTATTAAGGGCCTTGAATGTAAGTGTAAGTAATTTGAATTTGATTCTAGAAGAGACTGGGAGCCAGTGAAGGGACATACATATGGGAGCAGCTGATGTTGAGCGGCGAGCTAGATGAATGAGTCTAGCAGCCGCGTTTAGAATAGATTGGAGTTGTGAATACCTGTGAGGAGTAAGTTGCAGTAATCAAGGCGGGAGATGATGAGAGACTGAATCAATGTTTTAGTTGATTCTGAACTGAGATAGGGTCGTATTCGAGCAATGTTGCGCAGTTGAATACGGCAAGATTTTGCAAGTGTTTGAATGTGTGGTGAAAAAGACAGATGAGAGTCTAAGATGACTCCTAGGCAGCGTGCCTGTGTGGTGGAATGAAAGGTGGAATGAAAGGTGGTGTTGTTTACGGTGAGTGATATCTGAGGGACAGGGGAAGATCTTGGAGGAAATATAATGAGTTTTGTTTTAGAAAGGTTCAGTTTCAGGTGGCGCTGTGACATCCAGGAGGAGACAGCAGAGAGACAGTCTGTGACTTGGGAAAGGACAGAATTAGAAAGATCAGGAGTAGACAAGTAGAGTTGGGTGTCATCAGCATAAAGGTGATACTGAAGTCCAAATGACTGAATGAGTTTCCCTAGTGAAGTTGTATAGAGCGAGAACAGCAGGGGGCCAAGAACAGAGCCTTGAGGAACTCCAACAGAGAGTGGGAAAGTAGTAGAAGTAGAGTTAGAGAAGGAAACTTTAAAGGAACGGTCAGACAGATAAGATGTAAACCATGAAAGAGCAGTGTCCCGAATGCCAGCTGAGTGTAGAATGTCAAGGAGGAGTGTGTGGTCAACTGTGTCAAAGGCTGCAGAGAGATCTAGAAGGATTAGAATGGAATAATGACCTTTAGACTTTGCCAATAAAAGATCATTGGTTACTTTGGTGAGTGCAGTTTCAGTCGAGTGTGATGAATGTGGCCACACTTGTTGCTATGCACATTCTGGCTGGAGGTGAGATCATATAAATCAACATACTGTAGAAATAATTGTCAGCTTCATCATAATTGCAAAGGTCTGCCAAAAGAATTTCAGATTATTTTGAAACTTACCTAAATGCTTTTCTTAAAGGCAACTCTAACACTACTTAAGTTTACATGTGCATAGAAATTATTCAACATACTCAATTTCCACTTCCATATAGTTTCTATAGTTTGTAGCACATTCTACTATAGGGCTGGTGTTTCAAATTATTGCTGTCTCAAGAGAATTAAAAGCATCTCTTCCAAACTGTTGAGACTATACAAAATGAATACAAGTTTTCTTCCAAAAATGTTTTTCTGATTTTGTATATGAAAGCTCTTATGCAATGCATTATGAATGTATTATTAATAGGTTCTGCTTTTAATTTAATATGACACATGGCATGACTTACTTTGGATGTAATGTTATAATAAGGACATTTGTGAAAAATCAGACCAAAATCATGCGTTAAATTATTATATGATGTTAATTATTGTAAGTCATAACAGACCATCTTTTTTTATTTTCTTAGATCCTGACTGTGGCATTGGGTGTAGTGGAAAAAAGGTGCTAGGTAACATAATTATTCTAAAAAAGAGAAGAAACAATTGTTAAATACATCAATGTCTTATGTTTGCATGTATTATACAATAAAATTAAACTGACTTAAAAAAAAGGAAAGCCCAATTTACTGGGGGGGGGGGCATCTGTTTTAAACTGTTAATCTGAAAGTATTAGGTATAACATTGTTTGCCTTTTTACTACAGAGAAATGCATTCAAATAAAATCCACATCACCGTCCAATTGCTCATCCTCCTCCTGACATGGCAACTTTCAACAAGTCAAAACAACATCTTTCCTCTTGTCTTCTGTGATCTGAAATAGAAATGACTAATTCCATAAATTATACATAACAGCCATCCGTGATGAAAGGAAAAATAATGGATGATTTTATGAACAGGATATTCTATTTTTTCAAGTGGTTTGAAAAAAATGGCAGGAAAATTCTAGTTAATAGGTTTTAGCTAAACCCACTTCTATTCCTGTCCTGCAGAGCTGCAGTCATAAAATATAACCAGAATATGATTTTGTAAAAATCCCTGTAGTAAGGCTTTTTTAAAAAAATTTTTTAAAGATTATCTATTCAGGACTTTTGCACAATAAAAAGTTAAATATTTTAATTTGTAATAATACTAAAAAGAAGTTTTAGAAAGCTGCTACCATAAATATTATATATTATACATGAACTCTATGCATGTTACTGCTAAGAATCCTGGGTAATTTAAAGATAGATTATGAGCTTGTAAAAAAAGGAAATGCATAGCCTAGGACTAATACAAACAAAACTTTATACAAAGGATCTGGGGTCACGTTGAGCTTATAAGGAGATTTGTACCTAATTCTATTCATAGAAATCAAGTTACTGTGAAAAAATCTTTCAGCACTGGCCAGAACCATATTTGAAAAGTTAAAATAACTTTGAAGTTACAGTCAAAAGCAAATACAGTATATATAAAAAGCTGTTTAAACGCACAAAAATGTTCCTCAAAATGTTACCTCAAAAATGAGGTAAAAGGAATGTATACAGACAAAGGGTATTGAATAAAAGTCATTAATATTAATTATGCATGTCAACAATTTTGCCTTTGTGAGAAAAAATTTCCTTTATGTGTATTTAATATATTTTTGAGTCCATAGCACCTCATTTTAACCAGCAGAAAAAGGCGGTACATTTAAAAGTTTGCATGTGTGTAGTGTATGTCATTAAAGTTACTGAAAAGTCAAGCAGCAATTAATCAGAACTTTCAGCTTTTACTCACATGAAAGTAAAAAATCCATTTTAATGGAGATAGAGGGCAAGGCCATTTTCCACTGAGACTCAGTTGCCCCTATCAGAGTTCTGCATGTACAGGTGATGCCCCAAACCTGTAGCCAGAGGAGAATCTCACACTTGCACAAAAACGTAGGTCTTAAGGTACATGCACCAATATTACTGTATGAAGGTATGTATGTATGATCAGTGTGTGTGTGTGGTGGAAGACAAGGCGACCAATATCGGTAAAAAGCCTTGGATATCGGTCATCTTGTCTATCAGCAGGAATTACAATTTTGATCTGACACCTTTCAAGGTGCCCGAACATCGTAACTAATTATGAGCGAAAAGGCGAAATATTGACAAAATGCATTGAAGTCAATGGGCGTTTTTCTTGTGCCGACTTTTTGGTCTCAGTGATTTTTTTTGTCTCTGTGACTTTTTTGTCCAAATGTATTAAAGTTAATGAGCATTTTCTTATGGTGACTTTTTTTGTCTCTATGACAATTTTGTCTTGGTAACTTTTTTTGTTGTGGCAAATTATTGCCGCAGTTTTGTGGAAAAAATTGCAGATCTAAAGCATTACAATGCAGGGGGTAAGGCAGGCACTGCCATTTAAGTAAGAAAATGAGAAATGCACAAATCAGTACAATAGTAATTTTGCAACATGTGCAAATTGCTAAAACCTTATTGAAGGAGACACTGAAGTATACTACTGGCAAATCAGGGATATTTGTTTTAGTCTCCATTTGCTTTTGAACAAAACCCCTACATCTAGTAAGATAGTGTCACGGGCATCCCTTCCCTCCAGCGTAGCTTTCAAAATTGAGACGCCCATGTCCGCCATGTGGGTAGTGGCTCCAAAGCAATGACGTCATTGCACCGCGTAATCTCATAATAAAAGAGCGCCCAGTACACCTAATCACTGCCCAAGTATAGGTTTTGTTTTGCTATGTTCCTGGGTGCTCTGTAATTATTATCGGATTGACTATTAGGCTGTGACCCTGCCTGAACTTTGTTATTGAGACTTTCTGCCTGCCTTTTCGAACTCTAGCCTGGATTTGGATCACAACTTTGCCTGAACCCTTTTGTACCGCAAGCTTGGACTTTTCACTGTAAAGCTTCCTCCTTGGTCCTGACTGCTCCCCTAGGAGCCGATAGGCCCCTGACTGATAACAGCTGTACTGGCATACTCAACTATATAATGCAAATTCACTGGGGCACTGGATTAATTAAGAGGCCAGCTGGCTGTAGCATGCTTTCCATGTGGTTTTGTGGCACTGTAATGTCCCACCTCATACAAACCCAGTCATAAATACAAAAAAAAAAATTCCTAAGAATAATCTAATATCAGGGCAGGAAGGTAGTATTCAAGCAGAGTGGCAATTTACCCCTAGTATGTGTCCAGTAAGTAAGAAGGTATCTGAGAAACCAATTTATAAATTGTAATCCCTGAGCCCTATAATGAGTATAAGGGGCCATCTAGAGTATGGCCCAAATGGCAAGTGACAAAGAGCTGTGGCTTCTCTTCCCTTCCTCATGTGAGTTCATCAGCAGATGAAATGACCAATATCCATAATGCATGGTTATAATAACTAATGTTATTGGTATGTGTATACCAGCTTTTTTCTCATTGTGTTTTGGCGTAATTGTTTAGTTAAATGTTAGAGAGCCGTTGATTGGAGAAGACATATCTCCAGTCATCGTAACAGGACGGTATTGTATTGGAACAGGGTGGTAGCTTTGCCAGTATAGATGCACTTCATATAACATAATGTGGCAGAATGTAGAGAGGTCTAAGGGGAACTCCCAAGTTGTCTGCATTCCTTACCCAACAACAATAGTAATGATAAAAGGCTTTGGACACATAAAACAATGGATGAAAAATTAATGTTAGTTTTGGCCCCTCTATACAGACAAGCAGGACTGAAAGCATGTTTGCATAAGTTGCATAATATAAATCCAAATTGAATAAAACAGTGACTAATTAACTTGACCCTAAAATGTGGGTTATTGAAATATGATACTACCATGAAGTAGCTCCATTCATTCAAGTGAAGTAATGGATCTATGCACTATCTTTGTTATTATCATTCTTTATTTATATAGTGCTGACACATTTATGCAGCACTTAACAGAGATTGCTCATCATTCACATTGGCCACTAACTTGTATAGATGCCTTCCTTCTCTTACCCCTCTTGCATAAAGCAAATGGAGATAGTGATATATTTAACAGAACAGCCACAAGTCTCTGTACACTGAAATGCAATGCAGACACCTGCTGCAATTCAAAACCCCAGGAAACATTTTTTTTCCAACAATTCGAGGGGCATGCCACCTTTGTTTTAAGGTGGGATTATGTCTAGGGCATTAGAGGATTTATTTTGCTTCCTTGGACATTTGTAATAAAAAGTGGCCACTTCAAGCATTTGTGCCAATATCTTTTATAAATTCTTAAATTAACCTAAGCATAAGAGTACTAATAGTTTTGCTCAGCAGAATTGAATGCTAGTGAAAGATCGATATGAAATGGTTGCACTGACAAAATCACAGTAGTGAAACTTCGCCGGCATTCGGCTGCTGAGACACAACTTCTTATTTTAGTGAAGTAGCATACTGGTAATAAAATTGCGCCTGGCGAACTGGCATGAAGTGTGCCCTTTAGTGAATTTGAATGGGAGGAAACTTGAGTACCCACGAGCCAATACTAAACTTTTTGCGCCCATCTGTATACTATTTTACTTTAGTACCATATTCTTTTGCTATTATTAAATTAAATTATCTTAATTAAACAACACAGTGAAAAAATTAATGAAATGCAATTTTTTGGTAGTGTTGTCCATCATGGAGTTGTCTTTTATTTTTCAGGAAAGATTTATTTATGTTTTGCTGGGTTTAACCCTGCAGAAGGGAAATGTGATGAGGGGTTAGTGCCTTGTCCTTCGCAGCCAACAGCCCCTATAAGTCTGGTAAGTAGGCCATGCTTTATCAGTCATGTCTATTGGGAAATACTACTCAACATGGCTTTAAAGAAACAAACAAATATCAAGTAAAATATGTATACATTAATTAGACATTGCTTTATAACTTACACGGCATCGGTACAAGTAATTACTGTTAATTATACTTTGTATTTGACCATATATTATATATGTATTAGCTCCTTTGGGATATGGCTTTAGTTTGGTAGAGCACTTATCTTGATACTTTTGCTGTAGCAAGAAATGCAGTTGCTTGTAGAGGAATAAATACAAAGCAAAACACTTACATTTATGATTAAAAACTTTCCTTAGTTCTAGGGTTAAAGCAAATAAATGTAAAAATGTTATAGTCCTAGGTGATAAATATTTTAAATGACATTAAAAAATGTTGCATAATTTGGGGGCACATTTACTATTGAAGTAAAATCCTTCGACTTCGAATATCGAAGTCGAAGGATTTACTGCAATTCGTTTGATCGAACAATCGAAGGAAAAATCATTCGATCGAACGATTAAATCCTTCAAATAGATTTTCATTCGATAAAAAAATACTTAGAAAGCTTATGGGGACCTTCCCCATAGGCTAATATTGGTGCTCGGTAGGTTTTAGGTGGCAAAATAGGTGGTCAAAGTTTTTTTAAAGAGACAGTACTTTGACTATCGAATGGTCGAATAGTCGAACGATTTTTAGTTTCGAAGTCGTAGTCGAAGGTCGAAGTAGCCAATTCGATGGCTGAAGTAGCCAAAAAAAACTTCGAAATTCGAAGTATTTTTTATTCTAATCCTTCACTCGAGTAAATGTGCCCCTTACTTCAAAGAGTCTTCTAAATTATTACCGAATTTTGGTGAAATACTATTTTTCTAATGATGCTTTAATATATTTTTAAAGTCACTATTCCAAGGTTAAATAAAGTAGCACTTTAAAACAACATGGCACTAAGAATTTCCTTTACATTTTACCTAAGAAATGCAAGGAAGGTTTCTCTGCAGCTCTGATCATATGACAAAGTAAGCAGTGAAAGGGAGTTTCCAAACATTTGCTTAGCGATAATTTTACATTTCCCTGCAGTTAAATATGTTTCTGTATTTATCAAAATTACTGTTTTGCTTAAGGCCTGCTAATACTTCACTCTGATTCAAAAGACACAAAGTAATGAGGGGAAAAGGTGGAATTTCCCTTTTCAGATATGTAATATTAATTGTCATGAGTCGATATTTACTTAAAGCTTGATTAAATATTCATGTGTACTAATACATGCATGGAACTGAGAAAAAAATTGCAAAATGACGAAAAATTTGCGAAATACATTGAACTCGATTGATGTCAAATTCTTTTTATATGCGACAAATTTTTTCTCAGTCCAAATGCATTACAGTCAATGGGCTTTTTTTCTTGTGGCGACTTTTTCGTCTCAGTGACTTTATTGACTAGGTGGCTTTTTTGTCTCAGTGGCTTTTTTGTCCAAATGCATTAAAGTCAATGGGCGTTTTATCTTATGGCGACTTTTGTGTCTCCCCAAAAATTTTGTCTCTACGACTTTTTTTGCGGGAGATTTTTGCTGGTGTTTGCATATGGCAAAATGCAGAAATTTGCAGCGAATCCATGCCTGCCAAAAAATTCACTCATCACTAGCCTTTATACTGTATAAATGAGACTTTATGTTAAACATTACTACTACGTCCCCATTTTGCCATTCACACAAAGCCATTTATTGCTGTGGGACTGCAGGTTAAATCACAATTGTGGAATTATAACAGTGCAACTTTATATTAAAAACAACCGGGATTGGAGATCTATTGACATTAGGAACATTTAAGTTGCAAATACTAATGTATATGTTATTATGATAACTATTGATTTGCACACGTGCAATGCTTTATCTGTGATGAGGCGCCCCTTCTAAAACTTATACTGGCTTATGTCTTATGGGTTAGGGTTTTTTTAATCGTTCTGGCAGCGAGTAATGTTGGCATAAAAATTTATTTTTTTATACTGTGCGAGGACTGGTTGATAGTTATTAAAGGTTAAGTCTATTCATTTTGGTTTTGGTTTGGTGTCATATATTTTATGATTATATTTTGGATACTCTTGCTTACTAGTATTATTACATAGTTTATTATCTACTAGTAGGTAATCCCAAAGGTAACAGTAGTATAACTATTTCTTACAACTTTCCAATCAGACTGGGACAGATTAGGGATTTTAACTATTTTATTTTGAAATAATCATTGCGTATTTTGGACAAAATAATATTGAGGTTTTAGGTGACAACATTGCATGGACGCGCCATATTTATGGACTTTCCCCCCAGGAATTGTTTGTTAGGGTTCCATATCTGCCCCCACAACACAATGAGCAAGTTGGGGACTTGAACTAAGAATTATGCAAGTACGGTATCCTGTATCTGGAAACCCATTATCAAGAAAGTTCAGAATTACAGGAAGGACATCTCCGCAATTAAGTCTAATTTTTTAAAAAATAATTTCTAGCAATGAGAAAAACTGGAGTGTGTAGCCAAAAAAAATAGCAAATCCTAAAAATTTTTTTATAAAGTGCGACATTTAGCAAAGGCATTTCTGCAGTAGCAAATTCATGTATTATACATGCTCTACCTCATTAGAGAAGCTCATCACCACTATGCCACAGCTATTAGAAAAAAAAATATTCTAGTAGCTGTGGCATTTCCAATATCTTCCATATACAGAGCCAGGACACCTCTTTCAATTAACAGCCTGCATTTTATCTTTCCAGTGAAATGCACTGCATAGTAAAATTCTAGCACAGATCTGTAAAAATTTGCTCAACAAGCAAAAATGCTGATTTAGCTGCAAAACTTTACTGGGCATAAATGATCACTTAATCCTTAATGATATAATATTTGTAATAACTCATTTGCAAATACAGGTACAGCTATGGGACCTGTTATCCAGAATGCTCGGGATCTGGGATTTTCCGGATAAGGAGTCTTTCCATAATTTCGATCTCCATGCCTTAAATCTGATAAAAATCATTTAAAAATTACATAAACCCAATAGGATTGTCTTGCATCCAATAAGGATTGATTATATCTTAGTCAAGATCAAGTACAAGGTACTGTTTCATAATTACAGAGAAAAAGAAAATTGTTTTGAAAATTTCGAAGTATTTAATTACAATGGAATCTATGGAATCCTTCGGGTTATCTGGATCTTTCTGGATAATAGGTTTTTGGAGAACAGATCCCATATCTGTACAAGTAAATTTTATGTTTCTCCATTGCCAGGATAAAAGAAGATTTGGAATTATTTCATAATGTGGCTGAGATGGATGGATTGCTGTATGATTTTAAATCTGCAGGACAAAATTAGTATATGGTGCATGATGTCACATATTTTCTTAATGATATAAGAAAGGTCAACAAAATAATGTGGCTCTGAGAGACTTTTCACAGTTTATGGTCAAAAAACATGTGAACATTATTTGAAATGTAGTATTTGAAATAATATTGCATTAGCAGTTTCGTCAGACAACACGGATATATTAAAATATAGACAGATTTGGTTTCTGTACAGTTGTGCTGTTTCAGACATTTTGGGGCAGATTTATCAAAGGTCAAGGTGAATTTTTGAATGAAAAAAATTCAAATTTCTAGCTATTTTTTGTGTACTTCGAGTAGGGAATAGTCCAAATTAGATTTGAATTTGAAGAAAATGAAAAAATTTGAGTATCAAAATTTATCATGTGCTGTCTCTTTAAAAATTCAACTTCGACCATTAGCCATCTAAAACCTGCCGAATTGCTGTTTTAGCCTATGCGGGACCTCCTAGAACCGATTTGGAATCAATTAGTGGACTTTGAACAATCAACGGGTTTTTTTTGGAAAACGAATGAATTCGATCGAATGCACTATTCCTTCGATTCGTATTATTAAAATTCAGCAGAATACTGATCTATTCAATCGTAAACTGACCTATTTGACCAACAAAAAACTTTGACTTAATTTCAGTTGGTCTTTCAGTTTTTTCAATTCAAAATTTGACCCTTGATAAATATGCCCCTTTATGTTATTTACAATGGGTGATGAATCAGAGCCAAATCTCAGGTATTTTCATTCTATATATTGCAGCACAAGTCATGATGACATTTGTTCTGTATGCTAAAACTCTTTTTCGAAAACAATGGGTGACGTATCAGAGCCAAATCACAGGCATTTTTATTCTATATACAGTATTGCAGTACAAGTCATGATGACGTGTTCTATATGCTAAAACTCTCTTTCCTGCAATTTTTACAGTCTTGCCATTGTACAATCTCAGTCTGCAGTGTTTGATATATTTTCCATAATTTTCTATTCAGAATTCATTTGTGAAGTAAATACATCCAAAAACACAATAAACGATAATTTTACAACACGATAACAATAGATATTAACAATTACGTTTTCTTAATTTAAGCAAGTGCGACACAAAGTGGAAAACTGTCAATAGTTCAAATAATTCAGAATTCAATTCATATCTAGCTTTTTGACCCCAAATTAAACACTACAAGTACTGTCATTTATTGTATTGATATATTTCATGCCTATTAAGTCAGCTTTAAAGTAAGCTTTAACAAGAACATGATTAGATAAACTGTTTGTAATCTAAGTAATCTACAGTATATTGCTGTTCTTGCTGACACCGAGTCACAGGCTGCAAGGGACACTGATGGATTTTTTCTATACATGTTGAGGCCCTTTGTTTTATTCTATACTCATGCACGCATGTGTCTCATCTTGTTCTTGAAATTTGCCTTCAGGGTAGGATAGTTAGCTACATAACTCCCTTTATCCTCAAAATCTCACAGTACAGTGATTGTTTGTAGATTTGTTTTAATTCCACTTATTGGAATTGCTTTTCTTCTCATACCATCAGTTTTTACTTATTTTGAGAAAATGTTATATGTATGGTTCTAATTGCAGTCCAATTACTTTAAACGACAAATACTGGGAACATAGGAATAACACATTGAAATAATACAGGCCTCTAAGAGAAACCTCAAAGCAATGTATAATGATTACCTAAACTAAATGAGAGCAGAAAGCATCTGCTTTCTGTTTATCTCTGAAATCTTATCATACAACAATTGCTGCAATAAGTGTCTTTACTTTATGACAACACTGATATGTCTCAGTTGTGCCATGATATAGCTCTGTGCACAAATGTGAATGAGCAAGCTGAGAGTATAATTCTTGTATTAAATAAATAAATAAATATATATATATATATATATATATATATATATATATATATATATATATATATATATATATATATATATATATAATTCCTTTTGAGTCACTGCTGTTGGGTTGCTTCAGCTAGGTTGCCTGTGGTGGGGTCCTGGTGCCCACTGCTATGTTCCCATGGACTCTTTATTATGGATTAAGCTATGTCTACAGTGTAATTGCTGTTCTTTGATGTAATCCTGTGTATTCAGTTCTATATGTGCACATGACCTTCCTGCAGTCTATTGGTTTGACCATGTACCTTTATACATGTTGATTTTTATTTCAGGCTAACCCATACTTTTGTTTTTACACTGACCTGGTTTAGGACACATGTAAGAGGCTCCTGATGTTGACTGTCGGTCAAGGCACTCTATGCACTTGTTACTTTGATGGGAAACATATCGGACCATTTTGGTGTACATGTATGTGGGCAGGGATAAATGACAAACACACACTAGATGTAACCTCATGTCCTAAAGCCTTTGCCCTTGCGTTGGGCCACCCGGGCCTCATAGGCATTTACTCCAGCCTTGGTAGGCCTCAACTACAGGCATCGCTGTTTAATACAGCCATTATACCGGTTATGACAATTGGCATTTATGTATAGAAGTCCGAGGCTAATGGCGAGAGGTCTATACATCACTCCTATTGGAAGGGGACTGTTATGTGTGTATTGTCTCAATCTGATGCCCACCATTGGCTCACCCACCTCTACTGTAACAAGGCATCTGGATGCCATGGTCATCTGTCCACCCTGTGACCCCCTGAGGGACACTTTGATGCTAGAGTTGGCCTTTCTAAGGGTAACAACATTCAGGGCCCGGTGTTTTAACCAGTGTTTTTTATCCTCACGGTGTGTCATTACGTTGATGTCAGTAATGTGGGTGGGTCCTATGATCACTTAGCCTCACTTTGGCTATAAATTGTGTATTCTATCACTGCTCTGTGTTTCCTTGAGAAAGGTCCTTGTGTGGGACCGAAATGTTGGATTAATAAACTTTTTTTTATTTTTATCTCCAAATAGTTTTTCTCTGCAAATCCTGTGAGAGCCATCACCTCTTATATTCTATGAATTTTAAATGCATGAGCACCCAGGTATTACCTATCATTAGGGTGTGCGGCCCATATTTGCTGTTTTTTATATTTAGAAGTATATATACAACTGTATACAGTACATTTATGTGCAAGCTAGCATATCCCATTTGTGCACACAAAAACATACACCAACAATACTGCTGCTACACTCTGAGAGCATGTACACAAAAAAAGTTTCAATAAAACATTGCATTATAAAAAATGGAAACACTTTGGAATGTAATTCCTTATCTCAAACAACAACCAAATGTCCCATAAACGCTAAAAAACTTTTTTGTCTGCACCAATTTATGGCTTGAAATACAACTAAATATATAACATCCCTATTCTATGTTTAGCCATTGCTGAAATTCGTCATGAAAAATTTCAATGCGAAGAAATGAGCAAGAAAAAAATACTGTAAAAACCACAGAAAAAAATGCATTGTGCATGAAAAATGCAATAAAAAACACCATTGACTTGTGACAATGTATTTTGCTAAAACTAGTGATGAGCAAATGTATCCACCAGGCATGGATTTGAGAAATTCCGCACTTCTTCATCTGCAAATTTTTGGTAGAAATGCGGCAAAAATTCACCGCAGAAAATTTTGCAGAGACAAAATTGTGGTTGAAGACAAAGTTGTCGCTAAGAAAAAATAAGAAAAATGCCCATTGACTTTAAAGCATTTGGACAAAATATTTGCAGAGACAAAAAAAGTCGCCAAGACAAAGTTGTCACTAAAGACAAAAAAGTTGCCATAAGAAAAAACGCCCATTAACTTTAATGTATTTGAACAAAAAAGTCGCAGAGACAAAAAAGCCGCCAAGACAAAATTGTCACTGAGACAAAAAAGACACCATAAAAAAAAGTGCTCATTGACTTTAATGCATTTGGAGTGATAGAAATTTGTTGTTTCTTCAGCGAAACAGGACAGATTTATATTACAATTAAAATCAGACACAGAACGAATTTGAAACAAATTCTTGGGAGCAAAAGTGATTTTCATACTACAGTAAATCTGTATTCCCTGAGAAAAGGGCTAAGATGCATTTCTAAGGACAATGGCACACAGTAGTGTATAAAAGCACCTCCTCCATTGCCCTATTTATCAATTGTTTGAAAGAACTGACACAGACATTTGTTAGGTAATATTCTTGCACTGCTAGATAGATATTCATATTTGTACCATTTCAATTGTGTGGTTAATTGTGATCATCTCTGTACTGGAATGCAGTAATCCTCTGCTTAATGCTTTAATAATAAGACTTCTGTCTCCATTTGTGAAATAAAACCTCAAGTAAAACACTTGGCAAGTAAATGCCTCATATAAGTGTATTATTGTTTTTAAATGCCAATGAAAAGAAGAGACATTCAGGCTCAAACAATGTTGCTCACAAGAATGTAAAGAAATTACACAAAATATTGTAGATTGTAAAGTAGAAATGCTGGTGCTCAGTTAATTGGAAATGTCTGACAACAATTATGATAAAAGAACAATGCTGAGAAAAGCAAAGCAAATGCACATTATGAAGAAATAACCCAAAGAAATCAATAAACTGTGTGCAAGTGTTTATTCAAATGACTATATGTCATAGATGCACATACGGGTTTATTATTGTATTTACCCTGCTTTCTCTCAGGGTATTAATTGACTCTTTTTGGGTTCCCTCACATCTTGACTCATAATATGATGTTACATGCTTTGTTAAATTGGATGCCCACTTTTGATCATCAGGCCAAATATAAATAGCTTGCTCAGTCATTTTTGCAAAAGGTTTATTTTTAAAAAGGTAGAGAGTGGGTCGCGAAATTAAAGTGTAAATGTAAATTGAAAAATGAGAGGTCTTTAGAATGCAAATAACAAGACATAAAATACATCTATGGAATAAAACAGAGCAAAAATCGAAACAATAAACATTATTTCAATAAACAGCTTACATACAGTTTTTATTACATGTAGGGGCATATTTATTATAATGTATAAAACAACTGAGGGATAATACACCGCACATCAGCAGGCTTATTTTTTTAAGCGTTTTTTCATAGAATGACCTCCACCAGAAGCAATGTAAAATTACGTTGACAAATCTGGTGTTATTTGCATTTCTTTTGACACAGCATAATAAATATGCCCCACAGTGTCTACTGTAGTAAACAATAAAATATGCAATCATTTTTTATGTGATTACAAAATATAGATATTAACTTATTTGCATTGTCCATATTTCCTCTAATAGCCCCATTTATTACTTTCCCCATATCATTTTAGCAATAAATACTGCTGCAAAATGAACCTCCTGTGGCACTGTGTCTGGGGGAACTGTGTAGGGAAGGTACATATCTCCCAGAATGCTCTATGAGATTGAGAGTGGAAAGAGAATTACTGATTCTTTGAACAACCTGCAGTGCTGATTAAAAGCAAGTGTGGAAAGAGATGTAGAGATGTCATCACCTGGGGCAAGAACTCTCTGCTAAGTAACTAGGAAGTGTGTGAGGTAATGGTTCTTGGATGTACTCCTATGTCAAGACAGTCGGAACCCCTAAGTGGGGTTAAAACTTTGCTATAAAAGTGTGCTGTGGCCAGTTGAGAAGGCTGCTCTGTCTAATGAATAAGAACTGTAGGTTGCTTTTAATTCTGTTACTGTTCTCTGGAAATAAAACATATGGCTTTCTGAGACCAGGATGTCATTGCTTTTCTGCTGTGAGAAGTTATTGCTAAGGGTACCATTTGAGTAAAATTCCTACAATCTTTTTAAGGTCAAAATCAGACCTTGAGTATGTGTGTTCTCTTTTATATTGGTTTTCATAAACTTTCAAGTTTTGTGGGGTGTATGTTTATATAGCATTACTTGGGTACATTGTGCTCATGTAATCAATAGGAGAATAAGACAACCAGGATAATATGATAATATAATATTAATAAACATTCAAGTACAATTACAATCAAGATTCAGTGTTATATTCATCAAGAGGGAGGAGTTCCTCATGTAAACTGAAATAGCTAGGATTCTAGCTATCAATCTATTGTTTTTCTGTCCATCCATTTGTCTGTCTATCACCTCTCATCTATCATCTGTTTATGCCACAGTAAAGCTTATGTTTGCCTCACGAGGAAACTTCGGGCGACTTCCGCAATGAATCGCTCAGAGTGCCTTCCCACCGGCGATTTAGATTCTAGCCGGCGGGAAGGCAGTTTGGGGAAATTAGTCATCTGAAGAAGATGAGATTTGTCACCAGGCGACTAAATCTCCCCAAATCTCCACGTGTGTCTCTGCCCTTAAAAGGGAAGCTCTTTGCACAAAGAGCTGGTTTGAGTGACTGCTTATGTAAATCCTTGGGCCATTCAAGCAACAAACAAGTCCACTGCCTGGCTACTTTAAGACTATATAGTATTCTAAATTATAGACTATGGGAAAATAATCTTTTAATCTTTGACATGAAAAGACTTTTATAAATTGTATTCTTAATACTGCCGATATAGTTTTCATAAAAAATGATTATCTTTATGTCTGCAGGAGAAGACAGGTCAGTCTGTGTAAGAACAATGCCCCTTGACCAACTAGATATGAATGTTAAAGGGGTAGACTTCCCATCTTAAAAAAACACCTCTGATGTGCTCAGTGCTACTACAACAGTAGAAACAATGTGCCAAGTACAGTGTGGGAGCCACCCAGCCACCATATATGCTTTGTACTCCAGACATTAAGGGGGTTATTTCTAAAATATGAATATTTCTTATTAATTTATTAAAACCACTTTGACCAAACGCCTATCCAAAAGTTTACCGTATTTATCAATAAATGAACTCTAAAATATCTGGTGTGAGTAAAGACTCGCCTGAAAACCACAAATTCACCACAAAACCCATTGATGTGGAATGAAGGAACTAAGTGTAATTATCCCCCAATTGTTGTGAATATAATTTTCTCTCTGTGAGGCCTCAGCAGGCAGAAACTAAATTCTGACAATCCAGTATAGAAATCATTAGCAGTTAATAGTGGCAAAGGTGATAGTCAAATTGTTCCTCATCGTATGTATTGCACACTTGATTGCAGTAAGCGAAACTTGATTTCTCTTTTTCTGATCCTTCTTCACTATGCCTTTCTATTTAATTTTGGAGCAGATTAACTAAAGTCCAGCAGACCAATGTGTAAATTACTTAGAAAGTGTTTGACTGCTTTGAGTTCCTTTGTAAGCATTGCCACATTAACATAGTGCAAGAAGACTGTGGGGAGGCAGTCACTTGTGCAATTGCAGCAGAACTAGCTAACATTAACAATAAAACACAGGACTCAGTTTTCCCTTTTAATGGGTGGAGGTTGGCTACAGCTTTTATTAAAACTAACCCCATCCTTGCCATGTTATACCAAGCCTAGGTTACCACAGATGCCAGCCACCGTCGTGGTGGGCATGTAAAGGGAAAATCTATTGGCCATACCCAAATAGCAAGGACCAAAAACAATTACCTGCCAACAGCTATGACAATAATAATATTTGTTATATAACACAATCTTAACAATATGAAAACCAGACCCTTGAAACTTTATTATAACTAACAAGTGTACTAACAGTGCAATGGGTGGGGGGACCAGACACGATGCTAGCCTGCACATCGATCCAGGTGCCCATGATGTCACAAGAGGAGGAGGGTAAGCAACTTCACCTTTTTATAACAGCCCTCCCTTAGTGCCATCAAACAATCCTTCCACCCCGACCTATACAATCCCAGGATTCCCTCTGCTCCCAGCACCTCCCCACTGTCCCGGGCACCCTTCGTTACACAATTTGGTGCCTTGCAGGTGAGGGGGGAGGGGAATCACGGTATCAGAAAAGCTCTTTTTCACTCTCTAAGAAACCTACAATTATAACCATTTATATTTTATTTAAACTGTAGAAAGGTGTGCTTACCAGGTTTGTTCTCTATCACTGTTTATTGCACATAGTAACATAGTAAGTTACATAGAAGTTGATCCAGAGGAAGCCTCTCCAATTTGAATCAGAGGGGGGAAAATTCCTTCCTGACTCAAAGATGGCAATCGGACTAGTCCCTGGATCAACTTGGACTATGAGCTATCTTCCATAACCCTGTATTTCCTCACTTGCTAAAAAGCCATCACCCCTTCCTAAAGCTATCTAATGTATCAGCCTGTACAACTGATTGAGGGAGAGAATTCCACATCTTCACAGCTCTCACTGTTAAAAACCCCTTCTGAATATTTAGATGGAACCTCCTTTCTTCTTCAGAATGGGTGCCCATGTGTCATATGGAAGGACCTACTGATAAATAAAGCATTATAGAGATTATTATATGATCCCCTTAAATTAAAAAAAAATGTGATGAACGACTGTCCTGAAAAACAGGGACAATTTGTGAAATACATTGAAGTCAATGGGCCTTTTTCCAGAACAGCATTTTCACACTAAATCCATTTGGATGCTTTCATTGCCGCCATGGCAAATGCATACCTGGGAAAAAATTCTCTCATCATTGTTCTGTCATGGTCTCTGAAAAGTTAATATTCAAAATGAATGGGGTCTTTTCTGTGTCCTAACTTGTTCCTCTGATAAGCTGGTTTCTGTCATTCTCTTATCTATCCACTACAGTCTAGCTAGTTTTTACGAAAGTGATTCTAATTTCTATTTTATTATGACTCTGACTAAAGTGACTTAATCCACCATTTCTGCAAATCCTCTTATTGTTGCTATTTTCTAACTATTATAACATTCCTACAGAAGCTCAACCTCCTCTAAAGTATCCTCTAAAGCAAACAGTATTAGAGTAATGAGCAAATGTTGTCATAACAATATTGTGTTTTAAAATGGTTAAATTTTGCAAAAGAGGTAGCATTCTTTAGTTTTTAATAGCCATCCAGTGATCTACCTATATTCCAGGGTCGGGCCAAGGTATTTTGGCACCCTAGGTAAGGGCGCCCCTCCTGTATTACCATTTCCCACCTTACCATTACAGTTTTTTTAGTAAACCTTACAACACATGAATTAATAAAACTTTTCATTTATATAAATATAAATATGTAATGTTAACAAATAAAAATCTGTACCCGTGTCAGCAGCAGCCAAATATTTGCCCCAAAGCTGTACCTGTGCCAGCCAGCAGCCAAAATATGGCCCCCAAATCTGTGCCTGTGCCAGCAGCCACCAAAATATTACTCCCAAATCTGTACATGTGACATCAGCAGCAGCCAAAATATTGCCCCCCAAATCTATACCAGTACCAGCAGCAGCCAAAATATTGCCCCCCCCAAATGTAGCAATATAAACACTCTAATAAAAAGGTAAGTAAATTTGTAATAATAATGATAAAAATAATAATTGCATATTTTTTTCATATATAAAATATAATACATCATTTTCCTTTTTGGGCCCTTTGCTTCAGTATGTGATCTATTTCCCAAAATGTTTGATACCCTGGGTTTTCCAGATAAATAGTTTAATGTGAAGCACAATGCCTTAGGCCAATGGCACAATGTGTGCATTCAATAAAATATTGTATTACCGCACACCTCCTTCCACTTTTCTGCGTGGTGGTGCTGGTCCTCCGTTGACCAAGCCCGGTCTCCTTACTGCTGTGCAATTTCAAAAAACGGTCCGCACACACCAATGTTGCAGTCGGGGATTGTACCCCTTTTATTAATGCCACCAACAATCAACGTTTCGGGGGGAACGCAGCCTCCCTTCTTCACACAAAATCGATGTGATATTGTAAGGATCAGCCCGGGACTCGAACCTTTATTTCCCAGATTCTGGACATTGTGCTTTCCTTTGAGCCACTGGGGGCTCTTTGAGGCTGATTCTTAGCCTGGTGTGTCATATGTTTTGTATTCTGTCAGTTCCAGTGTGTCCCTCCCTATTCTCCACCCACCTCGTTTACCCTCATGTGTTTCCCATTCCCAATTTCCGTCCCTTTATTAACCCCGCCCTGAGCTTTGCTCAGGGCTGAGTCATTAATTGTAATTGTATCCTGTATCTTGTTCCTGTGATTCCTTACCTGCGTTCCAAGCTCCTGTATTCCTAGCTCCTGTGTTACTTTGTTCCAGTATTGTTTCCTTATCCTCACCTACCTGGTAAATACCTTATTTGAACTGTTCTGTATCTTTTGCAAACTCCAAGTAAACCTGCTTTATTTCACCATGCCTGCCTCCCCTATCATCTATGGGTACACCCCTGGGCTTCAGCCATATCCTCTCCCCATGGAATGGCTATCCACTATCACAGCGGTTCCACGCTGTAACCCTTACAGAATGACTCAGCCAAACAAGAAGCCCTTGGGAAAGCCCTCCATGCTTTCTTGTACCGATGTGGAACTACAACTCCCTTGGGGTGGGGAGAATGAGGCAAAAGTCAGCTCCCATTTCTGTGATGATGTCTGGCAGGATTTTCTCTCTGACGATGACTGGGAGGATTCAGTCTTCGATGTGGGCTGGGAGGATTCAGATTCGAGCGAAGATGAACTACAAACTGCTATCTGGCCTGTGTCTGGTCGTCCACCTCCAGTTTCTTGGCCTTTGAAATCCCCACCGCAGTCTGCTCCTGTTCCAGGGCCAGCTATGCCTCTGCAGTCTGCTCCTGTTCCAGGGCCAGCTATGCCTCTGCAGTCTGCTCCTGTTCCAGGGCCAGCTATGCCTCTGCAGTCTGCTCCTGTTCCAGGGCCAGCTATGCCTCTGCAGTCTGCTCCTGTTCCAGCACCAGCCATCCCTCCGCAGTCTATTCCTGGGCCCTCTACCCCACAGCGGTCTTCTTCAGTTCCCGGTCCTGCTACCCCTCTGCAACAGCTACCTCCAGTCCTGGCCCAGCTTCTGCCTTGTCCTGTGCCCCCAGAAGAGGGGCTTCTGCCTTGTCCTGTGCCCCCAGAAGAGGGGCTTCTGCCTTGTCCTGTGCCCCCAGAAGAGGGGCTTCTGCCTGGTCCTGTGCCCCCAGAAGTGGGGCTTCTGCCTGGTCCTGTGCCCCCAGAAGTGGGGCTTCTGCCTGATCCTGTGCCCCCAGAAGTGGGGCTTCTGCCTGATCCTGTGCCCCCAGAAGTGGGGCTTCTGCCTTGTCCTGTGCCCCCAGAAGAGGGGCTTCTGTCATGTTCTGTGCCTCCCAAAATGGGGCTTCTGCCGTGCCTAGTACCCCCAAGAGAGGAGGCTTCGCAGCAGCATCGGCTACCCAAGTGTCCAGCTGGACCTTCCCGACGACTGGCTCCCAACTGGCTGTCTGCTGTGCCGGCTTCCCAGCCTGTCCTGTCTGCTGTGCCGGCTTCCCAGCCTGTCCTGTCTGCTGTGCCGGCTTCCCAGCCTGTCCTGTCTGCTGTGCCGGCTTCCCAGCCTGTCCTGTCTGCTGTGCCGGCTTCCCAGCCTGTCCTGTCTGCTGTGCCGGCTTCCCAGCCTGTCCTGTCTGCTGTGCCGGCTTCCCAGCCTGTCCTGTCTGCTGTGCCGGCTTCCCAGCCTGTCCTGTCTGCTGTGCCGGCTTCCCAGCCTGTCCTGTCTGCTGTGCCGGCTTCCCAGCCTGTCCTGTCTGCTGTGCCGGCTTCCCAGCCTGTCCTGTCTGCTGTGCCGGCTTCCCAGCCTGTCCTGTCTGCTGTGCCGACTTCTCAGCAGCTGCCTCCAGTGTCGGTTCTCCAGCAGCTGCCTCCTGTTCCAGTGTTGGTCCTCCAGCAGCTGCCTCCTGCTCCAGTGCCGGCTCCCCGAAAGCAGTCTCTTGCTCCAGTGCCGGTCCCCCAGCAGCTGCCTCTTGCTCCAGTGCCGGTCCCCCAGCAGCTGCCTCTTGTTCCAGTGCCAGGCCCCCAGCAGCTGCCTCCTGTGCCGGCTCCCCGAAAGCAGCCTCCTGCTCCAGTGCCGGCTCCCCGAAAGCAGTCTCTTGCTCCAGTGCCGGTTCCCCAGCTTCTGCCTCTTGTTCCAGTGCCGGTCCCCCAGCAGCTGCCTCCTGTTCCAGTGTTGGTCCTCCAGCAGCTGCCTCCTGTTCCAGTGTTGGTCCTCCAGCAGCTGCCTCCTGCTCCAGTGCCGGCTCCCCGAAAGCAGTCTCTTGCTCCAGTGCCGGTTCCCCAGCAGCTGCCTCTTGTTCCAGTGCCAGGCCCCCAGCAGCTGCCTGTTCCTGTGCCGGCTCCCCGAAAGCTGCCTGTTTCTGTGCCGGCTCCCCGAAAGCTGTCTCTGTCAATTTCCATGTCTCCCATTACGTTTTCAGCTCCAGTTCCTACAGTCCAGTCTGCAGCTCCTGTGCCAGCGGTCCCGCCTGCAGCTCCTGTGCCAGCGGTCTCGTCTGCAGCTCCTGTGCCAGCGGTCTCGTCTGCAGCTCCTGTGCCAGCGGTCTCGCCTGCAGCTCCTGTGCCAGCGGTCCCGCCTGCAGCTCCTGTGCCAGCGGTCCCGCCTGCAGCTCCTGTGCCAGCGGTCCCGCCTGCAGCTCCTGTGCCAGCGGTCCCGCCTGCAGCTCCTGTGCCAGCGGTCCCGCCTGCAGCTCCTGTGCCAGCGGTCCCGCCTGCAGCTCCTGTGCCAGCGGTCCCGCCTGCAGCTCCTGTGCCAGCGGTCCCGCCTGCAGCTCCTGTGCCAGCGGTCCAGCCTGCAGCTCCTGTGCCAGCGGTCCAGCCTGCAGCTCCTGTGCCAGTGGTCCCGCCTGCAGCTCCTGTGCCAGTGGTCCCGCCTGCAGCTCCTGTGCCAGCAGCCTTGCCGCTTCCAGCCTCTGTGCCAGCAGCCTTGCCGCTTCCAGTCTTGCTGCTTCCAGCCTCTGTGCCAGCAGCCTTGCCGGGTTCAGCCTGTGTGGACTTGTGCATCATGGCCTCTGGGCCCACGGACAAATCTACTTCTAGACCTGCCATCCCTGCTGCAGGATCTGATAGTTCTGGTGCTCCAGAGTCTACCAGTCTTGTTGCTATTCGTGGTGGTCTTCCTGTTGTCCTGGGCAATCCGCCACCTGTAATGGGTGCCTCTGCTGGTCCGCCACCTGTAATGGGTGCCTCTGCTGGTCCGCCACCTGTAATGGGTGCCTCTGCTGGTCCGCCACCTGTAATGGGTGCCTCTGCTGGTCTGCCACCTGTAATGGGTGCCTCTGCTGGTCTGCCACCTGTAATGGGTGCCTCTGCTGGTCTGCCACCTGTAATGGGTACCGATGCTGGTCTGCCACCTGTAATGGGTGCCTTGGCTGGTTCTTCTGCTCTGCAGGCTGACTCTGGCCATCCATCTGATCTGGCTCCTGACCCTGACGACTCCTCTGATCTGGCTCCTGACCCTGGCGACTCCTCTGATCTGGCTCCTGACCCTGGCGACTCCTCTGATCTGGCTCCTGACCCTGGCGACTCCTCTGATCTGGCTCCTGACCCTGGCGACTCCTCTGATCTGGCTCCTGACCCTGGCGACTCCTCTGATCTGGCTCCTGACCCTGGCGACTCCTCCGTTTTGGCTTCCGATCCTGGCGACTCCTCCGTTTTGGCTTCCGATCCTGGCGACTCCTCCGTTTTGGCTTCCGATCCTGGCGACTCCTTCGTTTTGGCTTCTGACCCTGGCGGCTCTCCAGCTTTTGACCCTGGCGGCTCTCCAGCTTTTGACCCTGGCGGCTCTCCAGCCTTTGACCCTGGCAAGACTTTTGTTACCATCTCCAGTCATTGGACTAAAAAGGATGGGGGTCTTTCGTTTGGGTCGCCCGGAGGTCGACCCATAAGGAGGGGGTACTGTAAGGATCAGCCCGGGACTCGAACCTTTATTTCCCAGATTCTGGACATTGTGCTTTCCTTTGAGCCACTGGGGGCTCTTTGAGGCTGATCCTTAGCCTGGTGTGTCGTATGTTTTGTATTCTGTCAGTTCCAGTGTGTCCCTCCCTATTCTCCACCCACCTCGTTTACCCTCATGTGTTTCCCATTCCCAATTTCCATCCCTTTATTAACCCCGCCCTGAGCTTTGCTCAGGGCTGAGTCATTAATTGTAATTGTATCCTGTATCTTGTTCCTGTGATTCCTTACCTGCGTTCCAAGCTCCTGTATTCCTAGCTCCTGTGTTACTTTGTTCCAGTATTGTTTCCTTATCCTAACCTACCTGGTAAATACCTTATTTGAACTGTTCTGTATCTTTTGCAAACTCCAAGTAAACCTGCTTTATTTCACCATGCCTGCCTCCCCTATCATCTATGGGTACACCCCTGGGCTTCAGCCATATCCTCTCCCCATGGAATGGCTATCCACTATCACAGCGGTTCCACGCTGTAACCCTTACAGATATGCCTAGAAAGGATATGCAACAGTAAAGTGAGCCAGAATTCTGGTTATTTGTTTTAGCCTCCAAGCTCATTCTGCCTGACTGCTTTTTAGGCCATCTGGGTTATACAAAATCTGCACTTAGTTTATCATTTTTCTAAACTGCGCTTTGTGGGTAACCTATAAAGTGATTTATGATAAATATGCAAGTGAATTGAGTTTGAAGGAATGGGGCTTTAGGAAAACAACAGGAATCTTAAAATATTTTAGGCTAGATTTAATTTGCCTATAACAGCCACCTTTCACTTCTGAGAGTCCTCCACTACTCGGATGCCACCAGGTCTTAAAGTGAAGCGCACACAGGAACTGTCTAACAATAGACCAATGTTGGGTGATGGAAAAATTATTGTGGCGCCTTTAAATATTTTAACTTTGCCCCAAGCACGATGATATCACGTGGAGCACCAAAACAAAAAGGACGTGTGCACATCTTATGCATGTTCAAAACAAAAAAGAGGACAACGGTTGTGGGCGTTCCTGCAGCTCCACTAGACCACCAGGTATCCTTACACATTATTTCATAATTCAGATGGAGACGTCAGTGATGTTTTCACACGATAAACCATGAAATAAGAAGGCTCACTTACGACCAGATGTAGATGTAATACAATTTCCACAGTCATTGTGTGAACTGATGCCATTTATTAAAGGTAATTGCACCCAAAGCCATTGCTTGCATTTGTGCTTTTTTTTTTTATACCAACTGCCATTTTTACCTGGCAGTCTCTTCAGATGGATCACATGTAGTATATCAATTGGCACAGGGGAATAGTCAGTATTTTGGGACATCGGGTGCAATTATGCCAAAATATGAGAGGCGTATAAACTTGCATTTTGCACACTGCACTTGCTTAAGTAAATGAGCCCTAAGTTTTTCTCATTTAACTGAATCTGGTCTTTTATCATATGAAGATCAGGTTGGTCAACATTTCAATATATACAGCAATACTGGGTTTTGTCTGGAGAAGAGTCAGTGTGAAAGTACCTTCAGTCAACCACAACCAAGCATGTGAATAAGTAACAAAAATGTGTCAACGGCTGCGCCTAAAACTTGTCTGAATTCACCTCTAAACAGTTTGAGAGAAAGCAAATGACAGAAGTACCTTGAAAAGTGAAAACTGATCACTTAAAAGGATAGCTATCTCTGATATTTATATATAACGGTAAATGACCCAGAACGGAAAGTACACATCTCTTAAAATAAAATCCTTCTGACATAGTTCTTCAGGGCAAGCTGACAAGAAACATATTTATGTTTATCTGGTTATATCTTAATTAACATAGGTCACATAACATCCAGGAAACTGATCTCTCTAGCTATCCAGTTCAAAGTAAAGACTGTCGGAGTCGAAATTGAAAAACCATGCTACTGAGGATAGATTCATTACACTTTCTTTGCACAAAGTCGAAACTCTGTAGGCATTTAGTAATATACAATTTAAAATAACAGTTGTGTATGATGTAGGATATTCTATTACACAGTTTGTTTAAAAATGCAGCACTCCTTTATTTGTTTCTAGAGTATCATCAGTAGGCATTTCCTTCCCATGTGCTGTTCTTGTTTTTAAGCAGCAGTCCAAGAATAGCCATTCTTTTCATTTTTTTATTAAAGATATTGTCCTTCACCTTGCAAAACTCTCATGAAATTCAATATTTAAACATAAAGTTGTTTTTCTTTTATAGTCTAACATATAATAAAGCAATATATGCCTAAAAAGATACCTTAAAGAGAAAGCATGAACTAGTTTTTGATTTGAGATTATTTAGTAGTTTTGTGTAAAAAATGTGTCCATTACTAGTTGGTATACATTACTAGACTGGTTTAAACACAAGCCTAAATTGATATCTCAACACTTATGGTCTATTATTAGGGTTATGCACATTTTATATACAATCCCAATATCTATATATAATGAATGACACAGATTGTTACTATGGGTAACAGAGTAAAACCATTCCTAGCCAGCAGTCACTTTTCATTCTATTCAACATAAAACCTGCTGCATTAGGACACACAATTATTTATTTAAAGGACCACAACATTCTTAGTACAGTGGAAAACCTATGCAAGCATGAACTTGTGGTATCTATTTGAACAAGCAATAAGAAAACCCAGGGAGTTGTCCCACATATAAAAGGATTTAGTTTCAACCCTATTAGTGGCCATTTCCCTAGTGGCATTGCAGCATTTCCCTTGCCCATTAGAATTCACATGAACTGGTTTCTTGTAATGGGATTACATAATAGGAGTGCAGAGGGGTGACAAGAAGCTTGTGGCTTGCCTGCTTTATGACAGTTGCAGTTTAGTCAAAGTTAAGACAACCCAAGCAAAAATATAAAGATATAATGGGCCTTTAAACAAGCATCAGCATTTATGTAATTATTCCTGAGCTACATTGTATATTCACTTAATGGTACTGCAGTTTAATGCAGAGAAGTACATTTTCTTATTCAGTGAAGTTGTACTACACACTGCTGCATTATAGGGAGAAAAAAATCCAGTGGTATCCAGCATCCATGAAAGGTGATGGATCTAAGAAATGTTTATTTAATGACCATAAATATGGGAAAGTGTGACATTTCTTTCTTGATTTAATTAAATTAAAATTGTATATGTTCTTTAGTACAGGTATAGATCCATAAACCGGAAATGTGTTATCCAGAAAGCTCCAAATTATAGAAAGGCCATCTTTTATAGACTCCATTATCATAATAAATTAAAAAAAAAATTAAAGTGACCCTTTTTCTCTGTAGGAATGAAACAGAACCTTATACTTGATCCCAACTAAGGTATGATTTATCTTTATTAGAGGCAAAACCATTGGGTTTAATTAATGTTTAAATGATTTTTAAGTAGACTTATGGCATGGAGATCCACATTACAGAAAGATCCCTTATCCAGAATACCCCAGGACCCGAGCATCCGGCATAACAGGTCCCATACCTGTATTTATTTCCATTAGACCAAAGAAAAACAGATTAAGGCTTCTTTAATTGAAGAACTATAAATGTCATTGTATAATGCCATTGGAAGCAAGTACTCTAAATAATACATTGCCAAAGAATAGTTTTAACACCAGGAATATATGTGGGTAGAGGATATATATGAGAAATTGCAAATAGAGCAAAAGAATCGGGCAGTTACCATTCTGTATAGTTCTTGTCAGTTTCCCACTTCTGTGTTTCATTTACTCACTAAAATAATTGTGTCATTATGGAGCCCATCTTGTTTTGAGTAAGCAAAATCTCACAGATTTGCAAGTAACCTGTAATATACATACTATATGTTACATTATATATTTATACATGGCAGGAGAACACTATCTGTTCAATATGCCCTTGGTCTTATTTATAAAAAACTTGTGCAATGCACAATAAAATTCCACATGTAACTGATGAAGTTTACCACCCTGGAGTGTTTATGTAGTGCTACTGCGAAGAGACACTACAACAAAGTCTATAAAGTGCCCTGCTGTGGGGTGAATGCAGGCTAATTTTGCTTTATGCAAAGTCAGTCTTGCATTTCGTAGGAAAGTTCTGCAGATGATTTAGTAATTTATAATGAGAAAGGGCTGCGCAAAGGCTATGCATGCTGCAGCTCCTATAAAAAAAATCATGCCTGTCCAATGTAAAACAAACAAAAAACATAAAAGTAATGTCAAGAGATTTTCTAGAAATTGATATCACCTGGAGTACAACCAGCTTTACCCTTGCAGCTAATAAGTTGTATTTGCATCTTATAGGCAGCCTGAAGATAGAGAGAATAGCAAGACAAAGCCAGCATTTGCTGTTGGCCTCTTTCGCCCAATGGCAAGAAAGATGATAACGTATAAAGACTCAGCAAGGTCCAGACAAGTAACACAAGATATCTCTGGT
The DNA here is from genome assembly GCF_017654675.1 of Xenopus laevis. Taxonomy (NCBI): domain Eukaryota; kingdom Metazoa; phylum Chordata; class Amphibia; order Anura; family Pipidae; genus Xenopus; species Xenopus laevis. The sequence goes on from NC_054376.1 coordinate 70,292,099, forward strand.
ACTGCCATGTCATCTGCTTACATATGTATATTAAAAAAACTCAGTATGGATTTTCACAAAAAAATACTCAAATTTGAAAGTTTGTTTAATTTGTTGAAGTAAAATAGTTACAATGCAATATAAAGTAGTTCATTACTGTTGGCGGCCTATTTAATATGCTAAGTAAAACTAAATTTGACAAAAAAAACTGTGAAAAAACTGTTAAATTAAATGGCGAATTTATCAAGGTGTGTTTTATTTTATGTCATGTGAACGCCATTATTTTACACTGCTTCAGACCTTCCAGAGGAAGTTGCTCAAAGAATGGTGATGCCTGGAGATGTGTGGTGAATTATTGTGCCAGTTTTTACACCGCATAATAAATCTGCCCCTAAGCATAGGGTGTTGCCAGAAATGCCCTGGGTTCGAATCAGGGATTTGTTAGATACTGGCAACTGCTTCTTCTGCATGAGTCACAGGAGGCAGTATGGCTGATCCTGACAAAATATAATCTTTGATTCTGCCTCCAAGTCAATCTTCCCTCTTTCATGCCCTCTGTCCAGCTGCTATTTAAGCCTGCTTCCCTGTCTCTCCAGTGCTGGATCATTGGCCATTCTTGTCCTTGATTCTGTGACCTTTTTCCTGATCCTGTTCCTGCAACCTTGTTCCTGGTACCCTGCTCCTGCCTAGTAAACCCTTCTTCTGCCCTTGTTGTGACTTCCTAGTTTTGACTTTGGCCTGTTTTCGGACTCAAAATCCAAAAAGTTCTCACTATTTTCTGAAAACTGCTCTGACCAAATTCACATGGACTTTCCCCCTCTATTTATCAATATATTTTCATTAAAATGTCTTTTATGGGAAAAAATCTCAATAAAATCGTGAATAAATCTGTATTGTATGTTTTTTTTCCAATTTTACATCCGAAAACCACTTTTCTATGAAAAAATCATCCTATTATACAGACTTGATTCTTGCTCCCAGACCTAAGGCCTGTTTCAAGAACTTGTTTACTGTTTGCCCCCATTAATACTTGCATGCAGAGGTGTGCGCACATGTTTTCTATATTAAAACTTTTAGTTAGACAGCACATCAGCTCCAGTATGTTTAAAGGAACAGTAACACCAAAAAATGAAAGTGTTTTTAAAGAAATCCAGTATAAAGTTCTGGTGCCCTGTACTGGCAAAACTGGTGTGTTTACCTTTGAAAAACAACTATAGTTTATATGAGCAAGCTGCTGTGTAGCCATGGGGGCAGCCTTTCAAGCACAACATATACAGTAGATAACAGATAAGTTCTGAAGAATCTCATTGTATGCCACAGCACTTATATGTTTTCTGCTGTGTATACTGTGCCTTTTTTCCTTTTCAGCTTTGAATGGCTGCCTCCATGGCTACACAGCCGCTTGTTTATATGAACTATAGTTGAGTTTCTGAATACAACACACCAGTTTTGCCAGTGCAGCACAACAGTACATTACATTTTCATTAATTTAGGACACTTTAATTTTTGGGTGTTACTTTTACTTTAATTACCAGCACTATTCATAACAGCAATGCATATAAATATAGACTTAAAAAATAAAATAAGCTAAAATTATATTTTGTGTGTGTGTGGGGGGGGTTAAGCATTCTGGGCAGTCTGGAATATGTGAGCAATTTGAAAAGCAATTGAAATTTACTTTTTGCAAGAAAAAAACATTATATTCAAAGAGCTAAAGAGAAAAGCTTTGCAGTAAGAACTGTGAATGATGATTGCTGAGCTTATCCCAATGACTCTGGACAGTGATTTGTATCCAAAGCTGACAAACCAAAAGCATAACATAATTGAATAGGAAATCATTTCAGGCAGGAGTACAGATGTACAGGACATGTTAATACATAATTTGCAAACTATTTATAATAATTAAGCCTTATATAGGTCAGGTATTCACCAATAATTGCAGGTACTTTGACCAGCTTTTATTTTTTCTTTTCAGTTCACTTTCAGGCTTTTCACCTCTCATATGCCATCACTTTCCATCAACATAACATTTTCCTTCAATTAACTTTAGTCCCTAAGTAGTCTTTCTGGTTTATGATTAGAATATGGAGAGAGCTATTCTGGTACAGTTTTAAGTTTCTGCACAAACTTTCATGTACGTTATAAAATTGTCTTGCTATTTGTAGTCCTATAACATATTGTTTCCATTACCTTCTGTATTTTGACTTCTCCCAACCCTGATGATCTTAGTATCCCAGGATCACAACACAAGTTATATTGCAATGAATTGTACTGACTCTATTTTTATACAGTATGTGGACAACTAAATATAGTCACATTAGCAACCATATAAATCTTTCATGGCCGATTAGCTTTAAAATAAAACAAAAAAATACATATCAAAAACAAAATAAAATACAATTGCAAATTGCCTTAGACTATCATCGTTTAAATCGCACTAAGAAAAATATCAATATTAAAGTGGGGTTGTATTAAACAAGCATTTTCATATGTTTATTCGGTGAGCATGTTTGATTTTTTTCCAACTGTCTCACTCTCTCTCAGCATTCTAAGACTAATTTACCGACTACTGCTACGGCGTCACTTGAAATGGAGGTTTTTCATGCTTGACAGCTGTGAACTTCAGTACCGCAGGTGGCAGTGCCATATTATCCAAAATCATACTCACGTTGCTTACAATAGTAATAACTCTTGTGAAAGAGCTTGTTAGGAGGTTCCTGTTTGGACCAGTCTGTGTTTTTAGGAAATTGAGTCTATGATATGCTGCATTTATACTTATTATCCACCAATATAACCAAGACATCAAACGAATGACTAGAATTTTCTTGCCTCAAGTAACCTGATCTGTGAAGTTTTTTGTCATGGATGTAATGTTATATGGTAATATCTACTAGTCAAAGGATCATTATACCAACAATTTACATCAAAACACTCTCATTGTCACCTATCCAGCATAGACTCATAACAGTGTGTAACAATATTATATAAAATGAGTGTGCAAAGTGCTAAAGAAGTGCAAAAAAGAAATCAGCCGTAATGCAACAATGCAGAAATACAGCACTGCTGGCTGTATTCCTGAGGGTTTGATGGTTGAGGCACATAGACACATTGGTGCAAATACCTTTGTGAATGGTGTCTAAGCTCATCTCTATATCTGAAGTTTGTATACTGTATATTGTAGAACTGGCACCCTATATAGTAAATTCTCATATATTATGTTAATCAAGCAAAAATACATTTTACTTGGGCTAAGCACATTAGTCAGAAATTGTTTCCATGAATCCATGATCATTACAAGCAATCAGGTGCCATTTAGCTGAAGTTATCATCAGGTCAAGTTTTGCTTCACCCATCAGAGAGGAGAACCTGATAAAAGTTTAGGCTATAATACTACAGACAGTAAAGAGGGCAGGGAAATGTGAGAAGGAAGTACAGTATGAGAAGTAATTGCTATAACAGAGGCATGATGGTGGGAAGACCAATATATGATTGACAAGTTCAACTAAGATCTTTAAATAAGATCTTTAAATATGTTTTTAACAAGTACAGATGTTTAAAAAGCTAAACAATCTGAGTTCCATGTCTAATGTACAAACTGATTTTGTTATACAGCTTTTTATATCTGGGTAGCAAATCTCCTTTACGTAATTTGTTTCCTCCTTTTTGAATGGAAACATTCTACTTACTGTATTATGTATACATTTTTTGCTATAGAAGCATATCGAATCATGTGCTATTAGTCATGCTGTTGCACAAAGAATTATTTAATATGAAACTGTGTTAATGTGCAGCTTCTAACTTTTTTTGCTCTACATAATATGTGAGGAAAAGACCAGTATGAGTTTCAGCATCAAAGAATCTATAGCAGTTGACAGCTGAAGGATTCAGAAGCGATAACGAATCATGTCACATAGAGAAAATGGTTACACTTACTATAAAACATGTGTAATCTGCTGCATGTAATAGCCATAGAAATGTGTTCTCTTTGAAGCCTTCCCAGGGGTCTGAACTGCTATCAAAGACTGTTAAAACCTACCAAAATGAAGTCATGCTGTGGCAGAGTTATTTTTATATTATGCATAGTTTAGTCACTGAATGATTTTTAGTTTTCAATTACAAGGACAAAGCAGGTCAAATGTATCATATTTCTAAAATAGGGTTTAATGAATATTAGAATTCCATAGGACTTCAAAGGACAAAAATATAACAGTGCTGTGGTTGGGCTTCTTAGTCAGAATAGAATAAAATAATAATTATTATTATTAAATAAAATGATTTAATTTAAAACAATTGTACATGTAAAATTTGCATAATATGTTTAAAAATGTAATCTTATTCTTTTACAATTTTAGTATGAATGATGAAACTATTTATCACTGGTCAGATTTATATGTTGTGTCAACTCTTTATATTTTTGTCATGCAGTTCTTTTAGAAAGAACAGAACTCCATTGAAAAACCTCCAGATAAAAAGCAGCATAAATGCAATGCTAATTCCATTTAATGCCCCCAGACCACATGGAAAAAAATGTCAGCAATTAAAATACTGAAAGACTTTCATCAGAGTGGATTGTGTGTTTGAGGAGGTCATCAAAGAACAGAATAGTATGCATAAACTATCATTAAAATCACAACTTTTCATTTTACATTGGTTAACAAATTTAACTGAGTTATTTAATATTGTAAATATACTATTGAAATATGTCTTTCTATTTTTATTTTTTGAACTGCAGGTTTTGATCATTGAAACAATGTAGACCATGCCAGCTGATCAACAGACCTGTCAGAAGAAACATGCAAAAAAAGGAGTCTTAGATTGAGGAGAACTAACTTCTGCTACATATTTTCAAGAGACAGCATTCCAGAAAGGAACAAATAAATATATGTATATTGGAAAGTTGGCTTTCAGTTTTATCTTCTTTCATTAGGAGAACTTTATTTGGGGGTTTACAGCCTCTTTAATGTTGTCTCTGTTCCTTGCTCTCACCATTACTTTGTCTATATCCTTCAGCCTGCTGCTCTTTACTTGTCACTCTCCCCATGGTACACATGGGTATGTTTCTGAGGATGGTTTTAACTTATGCCCAAATATGTCTATTTATAAATAACCTTTTACAGACTTCCAGTCCCACCCTTTAACATCTGCACTACTGTCAAAATTAATGTCTTACACTTCAAGAATAAAATAGTTTCCAATCAAACATTTTCAACAAAGGAATCTGTTACACAGCCAAGGGGTGAATTATCACAGGTCAAAACAAGAAAACATTCTTTAATATGACCAAATACTGGTTTAGCTAGCTTTAAGCGTATTGTAATAAAACTATTTTTCAAGTTTTTCTCTTCAACCTTAATATAATTGTATAAAAGTCACTTTTATTGCAATATGTAATTAGCCCAGTTTGGCAAAGCACCAGAAAGGGCAAACAAAATTTTGAGCTGTATTAAAATGAGCATAGATTCATAGGAGGAGAAGGTCATTCTTCTATTGGAAAAGCCCCATCTAAAATATGGGGTGCAGTTTTAATCTCCAGTGCTTTAATTGTTGAATTAGAGAGACAGTCCAAAATATGGAAACTAACCTGGTAAAAGATGTGGAAAGTCTCAGTTATGAAGAAAAACTGGCCAAGTTGGGGTTGTTTGCACTGGAGAAGAGGAGCTTAAGGGGGGATATGATAACTTTGTACAGGGCCAGAACTAGGGCTAGGCAAAAGAGGCACATGTCCAGGGTGCAACGGAGGAAGCCCGCCAAGCACATTCAGTGGTTAAAGTGGCTGGATGGGTTGCCTGGCCTAAATATATATGAATATACAAGGGGACCATGTAATAAACTCTCTAATGCTTTATTTACCTGTAGGTCCTTCCAACAGGCCAAGGGGATCCCTTCCAATTAAAAGAATGAAGGTCCCATCTTAATAATCAGAAAGTATTCTTTACAGTGAGATATTGTGACTTGGAAAGGCCTATTTATAAAAATTCAAATTTGAGAGTTTTTTAATTCGAGAAAACTCAAATGTGCACTTATTCTGAAATGAAATCTCAAATGCAGTTTATTCATACTCTACTCATTATTTTAGATGTCTGCCAACTTTAAAAAATTGTAAAAACAAAAAATTAAAAAGAAAAATTTGAAAATATCACTTGCATTTTCAGTTAATGGACAACTCTATTTGATTTCTACATGAACTTGCCAACTTTTAAATGCCACATTTTTTATATTGGAGTTTCTTCATAAACAATGAACAGTTAGGAAACCCTAATTCGAATGAGTTTTAACAAAAGTAACAGTAAAAATTCAGATGTTAATATATTGTTGAGTTTTTGCCTTCCTCTGAATCATTTAGCAGTTAGATGAGTTTTATAGAGACATAAAAGGCTAATCTCAATGGATGTGTCCTAATTTATTCTGTTACTATGCTTATAGTACTCACTGTGTAGAATAAGCAAAATGAAAAAAATGAGTGCAGTTCTCTGTTTTTTTAATCTATGCTTAATTAACATTTGCCAAATTTCAACATAATTGTGACTTTTGCAATACACGAGGCATGAAGATTTAATTTGGTTTGCACGCCAATTAATTAACTTTGGTGGGACATGTGCATGCATTTACATATGATTCAACTGGTGTAAGACAATGAGCACCAGCTAAGCACTAGCTTTGAGAAGGACCTTTGCTAACATTTTTGAAATTGCCCAAGTGCAGTTTTTCATAGCAACCAATTATTATTTTGTAACTCATAACATTTTGTGACTACTGTTTACAAAACTAAAGTAATGTGCAGATTTGTTTATATAGGCAGCTGCATTGTTACAAACTTTCATTTGTCTTTGTAAATCAGCCCCTGTATGTGTTGTAATTTTTTGGAAAATACCTTGCGTACCTTGGATTTATGAAGTATTGAAATTTTGTTTTTTGTAACAAATGACTTGCAAATGATAGGTGCCAAGTTGCGAGGCAGTTGTGCATGAAAATAGCATTGACTGCAATTTAAATTCACAATTTTTCGCAACTGTTATGCAAACATGTTCTCTGCCGCCAAAGTTGTGGCTTAAGTGAGGCATAAATATTCACAATTTGCATTTTTTTAAAAAGTATTTAAAAAGTTTTAATGGACATTCGCAGTGCGAAAAAAAGCGCAAATTTGTTTGCACACTCTTATCCAGCTTTATTGATACACTGTGTGAATAAAGTAGCCCTGCGTGAAGTTTATAAATGAGCCCCATTGTCCTATTCTTTTTCAATGAGGCTGGAAATCTTGAATGCTTTAATAAACTGGGAAAATAAGTCTTAGCATGGCTTTAAACAATCAATCTGGGTCATTGTTTCAGTTCAACTTTGTGAAATAAAATACGTTTAGGTTGCATACAAAACACAGTGAAGATGCTCAAATGCAAAGCATTTTCAGGCTTACCAACAATAGAAGAGCCAGAACCAGTAGAAGTACAGATGGAATAAAACAAGCAAAATATGCCTAAGTGATTGTCCAAAACATTTAGACAAATTATTTATGAACAATGGATTTGGAGCAGAAGAAAAGCATCAATGTGGCATTAGAAACTTTTATTTTCCATCCAAGCATCTATTTTTAATTTTCTCAGACTTAAAGTTTGACATTTATAGAGGAAAATATGTTTGGAAATATGGGTTGCTAGGTCATAAAAAAGATACAAAGACATTATAAAAATGGGCACTCATTGCAGTAGAAAAGTATAAATAAAATATTTTATAAAAGATTACTGTATGAATGTATGAGCAGATTTGCATTTGGGGTTTTAACAATTTAAATTTCATCCCCAAAATCATCTCCAAAATGCACAATGTTAGATAGTTGTAGCAAATACATTACAGTATACAAGCCCAGGAAACCTTAATAAAAGAAAATAGAGTTGTTATATTGCCCTACACATGTGCCCAGTGTATAGTTTAGGTGAAATATGTAAGGAAATGTAGGGGGAAGCCAGGTACCCTAAAAATTACGATCTTTTGCACCCTGAAAAATGAAAAGTCGCCAGCGTTTTTTTAGGACAAATTTTTTTTGAGGAACTTCTATCTACTCTATTGCACTTCGCCTGGTCTGAGGTGGCAAAGGCAAGTCTGGCGCAAGAGGTAATGTTCATTAAAATCCGCATCTTAGTGAATTTGCCAGTCCATTCGCCAGAGCAAAAATTCCACTGGCGTTAGAGTGCGAAGTAGCGCTCTACAGTTAGTTAGTTGGCTAAGTCCTGAAATGACGTCACGCTGGCGAATTTTCACTAACATTAATCACTTTACCCTTTAGTGAATTTCCCCCTATATCCCTTAAAGGTTTGACTTTTGAAACTGTGAAAATATCATAAAGACCTTTAAGAAGCACGTATGAGAGATTATAGTTTGAATGGAAATTTGGATGCTGTAAGGCTATTGGTATTAATGAGTATGATGGAAATTGCCTTTTTTGGTCTCCTCTTGGCTTCCACAGGCCACAGGATTGTAAAAAGTTTGTTTTGCCTATCACATTTTTTTCAATTGTATTTTTTAAAATAAAGGTACAGTATGTTCTTTCATTTTAAAGGCAAGCAAACAGGTACAAAAGTATAGGTTTGCTTCAAACTCAAATATTTTCTATAACGCATTCAGCAATTTTCTCATGTAATACACAATATGAGACTCTGCTTTATAGAGATCCATATCACAGTCAATGGTTTTTTGGAAGCTGCTGCTTTCAAACCTTAACTAAAACAAGCTGCATAATTCCTATCACAAGTGTATTACCTCAAAACAGGATTCATTGCAAGGTATAAGTCTTTTCATGGAAGCAGATGTCATGTCTTTCAGTATGTTTGGAGAGATATTGACATGTGGGTGCCATAGGTTCATAGCAAATAAATGAACTGTCTAACTGTTTTTTGACTATCCTCAATGATGTTCTTGAATTCCCTTCACTATTCACCTCATGGTGGGTCTACAAAGGTCAGGCACTATCTTGCTGTTTGCTTGGTGTAAAATGCCTATTGCTTATGTAAATAAACATTGAAAGATAAATTCCTATTCTAGAAATGAACTATTTATTTTAGTGTGCTTTCTTTATATATCCATTCTTGACAATAGTTGAAAGCTACTATCACCACAGTAATTTGACTGTATCTTTATTTAAGCAGAATGAGTATAAATGTATTAGTGTGTGTGTAACTATATGAATCCCCTATCAGTAATACTGATTTATTACTGATTTATTATTGATATTTGTTGCAGGTAGACACCTGGCAAGCCCTGGCAGGGATAATTCTTCTTTTAGGAGAAAACATTAACTAGAGGTATTGTTATGGCAGAGAGAGTTATCATATTTATCTTTGCTAATTTTATGAGATACCATGACTCTTGTTTTCCCAAACCATATTATGTGCACTAACAAGATGGAAAGAGGGGGACCTCCACAAAATATTACTCATACTCATAAAAACTTCTAAAAACATTTACAATTATCAATTGTGAAGATATTTATAGTTTGAGCATATTAAACTCCCAACTCCAATTTACGATAACCCTTTCAACTGATGTTAATGCAATAATTCTAAACTCCATACAAGATGCAAGTAAAACATTCTATACATTTTATTACCATTAATTAGGGTGATAAAATCTAGCAACTTTTCATGACTATGGTTCAGCAGCTATAAATGCCAGAACAGCATGTTAATAAATTGTTGATTTTGTCTACCTGGTTTATAGTAACTTCCAAATGTTTTATGTGAAGGCCGAATGCAATATTTTGTGTAGTTTTTCACAAAATATTTTTATATTTTTCAGAACATTTTTGGTTACAATAATGACACACAATTGTAAAGTTTTTTTAAGGTATTGGGTTTAAGTTTTGTTTTGCATCACCTTGCTTATTTTCTTTTGAGCATGGTTAAAATGTATATCATAGGTTCATTAGTGAGGAGCAAATCTGTCCCATTTCGATTCGCCAAAAAATTTGCGAAACTACGAGAAAATTTTGAAAAACTGCAAAGAATTTGTGAAACGGTTTGGCAGATTTGTAGAAAATTGCTGGTGGCAAAACCCAGAGGTTTTGCGGTGAATCTGTACATGGTAAAATTCATATATCTGTCACCATATACTCCAACCAAAAAGTATATAAGAGGGTTTAAGCAGTTTTCATATTTTTCATATTTAATTTCATATTTCATATTTTTTCCATAATTTCCAGAAAACTCTGATCATTTCAATTAATTTAAAGTGAAAATAAATGAATGGAGCACACACACTATGGGACAATTGCAAGGAGCAAGCTGCTGTGCAGAATGACAGGTAAAATTTCAGTTAGCAGGACACAAGGGGTTAATCAGATCAAGGTCAATATCCAGGCAAGAAGTCAAGTGCAGGCAGTGATCAGCATTCAATACAATATGGTTTTCTCACACTGAACTGCAATATAGTCACATTTTCCATTATAGTATAACACTTGAGGTGATTGCAAAATGGCAAAAAATTGCCAAATGCATTGAAGTTAATGGGCATTTTATTCATGGACCATTTTTCAATCTGTGCAGCTTTTTTTTAAATTTTTTTACAAGACATTAGATTCTATGGGAGTTTTTTTGCTCATCCCTACCGGATAGCCCTGCTATGGATATGTGTAGGTGTAAAAAAACAAATTATACTTCCCAGTTTATTGTAAAAAAAAGATCCTAAATTCTACTTTTTAAATAATGTTATAGCAAATACAGTGTTATGCAGTGAGTGGTTTTTGTGTTAAGTCTTTTTTCATATAAGCCAAACACTACTTCTTTAAAAATAGATTGCATTTTATTTAGTTGAAGGTACCAAATGCCAAAATTTTGAATCTTCTAATTGAATTGTATTGAATTGATATAAAATTTGACCTAGCCTTGACTGCAATATATTAAGATAATGGACAAAACACGACTAAGTTAATTGAACACAGCAAACTGGAGAAGATATATGTGTGACCAAGATTATAATGTAAAACAGGCAAGTATAAAAATCTGGAGCATGTTAAGCAGTAGAGGTTTTATGAGAAACTGTGATTTAACCATAAATGTCTACTTGGATGTGAGTGTCCAAAAATCACATTGGAAAAACAGTTGTGTTTCCAATTATGCATTTTAAATAAATGTGATGTGAACTGTGCTCACTTTTTCTGTGTGTCAAGTGTTTCTTTCTGTGCATTTAAAAAAGATGCCTCTAATTTGAGCTTTTGACTAATAAAAACCGTATCCTAAGATAATAAAAAGAGTGCAAATGTTTTTTCCTCTTTTTTTATGCTAGCAATCGTATTTTCAAAAACGATAGCGTTTCAGGAATAACAATACAAACGATACATTTTTTATTTATAGAATTATTTATTAAATCATGTATTGTTGACAAATACATGATTTAGAATCTTAGTGATATGAAAATGTAATGACATACGATTTAGGGACCAGGGTTTATTTGGATATGTAATGTGAAGCAGTAGGATTGTTTTACCAGGAGTATGGATTTATGTGAATCGAATACAAGTTAGTTTCTTATTATTATAGTGAAAAAGCAAATCAGTCAAAAATGAAGATTTGTATATTTGAACCATACCATAGTGGAAATGTTGTTGATGTATTTTCCATATAATACATTCAGTACAATTGTATTGTGAGTGGTATTGATCCATAATTTTAAATAAAGGAAATAAATACTATCAGCATTTATTAAATTGTTACAAAAGCTTTCTATAAGTTGTGGCATAAATCCTGTTTTTTTAAATGTGCATGGTCTCAAGAATTTTATTGAATTTGGGATTATTATCAAACCAATAACCAGTAAAAATGTTTCAACATTATTCCTAACCCTTGAGCGTCTTTAGTACTAATGCACCATACACCAATGGCATACAGCTAAAGTCAATACTTTTATATGCACATTTTAAACTGCAGTAGAAAGTAATTCAAAAGTCTTATTGTCTGGCAATATCTATGTTTCAATTCTTGCAGAAGTTATGCTTCAGAATTTCTTCCATAATTAGGAACCTAATATGTAATTCAGCAGCATATTGAGCAGCATATTGAGCCTCTCAGTAGGTGAAGCATTATTGTCAAACATAGCAGAGCGGCCCTATGAATGTTGTTTGTTGTGGAATAATTACAATTGAGAATATATTAAAAAAAAGCTGAATCCGAACCATATATTTGCATTTTGCCTGACACCCACATGTAGCTGAATAAGTTAACTTAATAGTGGTGTTTCAATAGTGAGAATGTCTGAACATTTTCTGTGGCTACAGATAGCACCGCTCTCCATTTTGTTAGCTTGGTGGGACTCCAGTAAACCACATGCCATAAGAAGAGCAAAACCCCTTCCTTGATAATAAATCATCCCTGCCCATTACTAAGCAGCAAACAAGGAAACCATTTTTTACACTGCTACAGGGGCAGAGCAATCTATCTTCCCTATGAACAGATCTAATATATGAGTATATATAATTAAAATACAGTTTGTCTATGGCTCCTTAAATTATGGCGTATGGGCTTAAAATATTTAATGAAAAGACCATATGATGATGCACCAAATTATTAATATATATTTTTTACCAGACTGCCAAATTTATCTGGTTTGTATGTAGGGCATAAGATTTCCGTCAATAGATACAGTATATTCCATGTAATCCTAGCATAATAAACCCTGTGAATTATGGCAAGCACTGTGCTTCTTACTACTTTATATATCTACTGTATATGTGTTACATGAACGGTAATGTACTATGCTACTTTGTTTTGTTTGTAACCAATTGCCTGAGTGGTAATTACATATATTGTGCCTTAATCACTGCCAAGTCTTGAAGTGTTTTTTCATCTTGTTGTCACATGCTCAGTCTCTCATTATATCAATCCCTATGGTCTTTGTCTTTGAACCTATTACACATTATGTGATTCCTACTACCTTAAAGGAATACTGTCATGATTTTTATGGTATAGTTTTAATTTCTAAAACTGTAAACACTGCAAATAATTCACCCTACAATATAAAATTTAATTCCTGAACCAGCAAGTGTATTTTTTTATGTATAACATTAGTGAGGGATGGAGAGGAGAGGAGAGGGATGGTTCCTTACTTTACCCCCCCCCCCCTCCTCCCGCAAAAACCAGAACACAAGCAAAAAGTCTTTTCTTCAAGGCACTGTGGATCCAGAAATAAAAGTTCACTTAATTCAGCCAGGACAAAATCTTGAGGGATTAATCTTCAAAAGGTCAAGGCAGAAGCCCCTCTCCTGGGGGTGCAGGACTCAGCAGAAGCCCCCCTCCTAGGGGGCACAGGACTCAGCAGAAGCCCCCCTCCTGGGGGCATGGGACTCGGCAGAAGCCCCCCTCCTGGGGGCATGGGACTCGGCCGAAGTCCCCCTCCTGGGGGCACGGGACTCCGAGGAGCAGCGGATGCTAAAGGAATAGCCCCTCTGGAGCTGTAGGCAATGGATGCTGCTGGAAAGGCCCCTCTGGAGCTGTAGGCAGTGGAGGCTGCTGGAAAGGCCCCTCTGGAGCTGTAGGCAGCAGAGACTGCTGGAAAGGCCCCTCTGGAGCTGTAGGCAGCAGAGACTGCTGGAAAGGCCCTTCTGGAGCTGTAGGCAGCGGATGCTGCTTCTAGGCACTAAAGCTGCCAGGAGCAGAGACAGCAATGAAGCCGACACAGGAAATGAAGCAGACTGCAGGCATGGAGCCGACATGGGAGCTGAAAGAGACTACAGACATGAAGCTGACATGGGAGCTGAAGCAGACTGCAGGCATGGAGCTGACATAGGAGTTGGAGGCAGCGGCTGCTGTAGGGAAGCCAACGCAGGACAAGCCAACTGGGGGATTAACTTCCACAATAAAGCCAGCATGGAAAGAGCAGCATACTTCTATTTTGTTTCCAAACATGTCATTGCATCCAACATTTTATCCAGTCTCTGGAACACTCCCTCACTGGGTTAATATTTAAGGTAACTAGGAGGGAGTAGACTGGCAAGGATGCTTGCAGACAGAGAGTTTATTAACAAACATAAAGTAGAAGAATAACTTACAAAAAGTCCATGAACAGGCACCCTTTAGCCAAAAAAGGAAAACAAGGATCAGAATCGGGAACAACAGCACGGGAAAGAGTCTTGGAACTGGGTCAGACTGGAACTAGGAACATAGGAACGAGTGTACAGCAGGTTTAGAGACCTATGAACTAGCAGCGGGGGGAAGTCAGCTCATTCTTTAAATAAGGGCCCTCTGCTGGGAGCTAACTAGGAAATAGGCTGCGCCTGCCAGTAAACGCAGAGCAGCTGAAAAAATTTGCAGCACCAGGGCTAACCATAGGGACCTCATAACAAGGTAAGCCTATACCTCTAATCTGCCTGAATAGCGAAGAGGCAAGGCAACTGGTTGCGACACTCAAGGACCCTGGTTCAAACCCAGGAGAGGGATGATTCTTACAATAAGTGTGTAGACAGCCATCTCAGGTCATTTTGTCTGGTCATGTGCTTTCAGAAAGAACCAGAACTTTAGAATGGAATTGCTTTCTGGCAGGCTGAATGTGTCGCAGTGGGATATGCATTTTTACTATTGAGTGCTGTACTTAGCTCAATTATGACGCAAGCAACAATTTGTATTGTTTTTTATTTATTTGCCCATCATTAGTACAGTGTGACTGATGTTTATAAGAGCACAAACAGCACATGGGAAACTGACAATATGTCTAGCCCGTTGTCAGATTTCAAAATTAAGTATAAAATAATTGGTTTAATCTTTTGAAAAATGGATTTCAGTGCAGAGGTCTGCTGGAGTAGCACTATTAACTGATGCATTTGGAAAATAACATTTTCCCTGATAGTATCCCTTTAATATGTAATGGAATATTAAGGTATTTAAAATTTCCAAATCCTGGATTTGGTTCAAAAGTCTGCTAAATCCCAGGTCAATTTGGATTCAGGCAAACCATTAAGGCAAACAATTTAACAACTGACCACATAATTACTTTTTATCAACATTTAATTTGCAATTTAGGAGTTGGCTCATTATTCAGCCAAATCTTTTGTGTAGGATTTAGCATTAGGCCAATGTCAAAAAGTATTCATTTAAAGCATTCCTAGTCAGGAGAGAGAGAATATTTCATAACAGCAGATTTTTTTGTACTGTCTCTTTATCAACTCACATACTTTTCTAATCACTTTTAATCTACATATTTATTTTTAAAAATACTGAAACGTACAGATACATTATGGGAAACTCATAATTTGTAATAAAATGTTATAATAAAGTATGTATAGAAATTAAAGCCACACAGTTTTAAATTAAGATGCATGTTTGTTATTCATTTTCTCTGCTTTGAAGCATTAGATGTATAAAAGTCTACATTTCTTTTGTTGCTTATAATTTTTTAACAGAATTTTAAAGAAAGACATTTAGATTTACTTTTCAAAAATTAAAACCAGACCATGCCTTATATAAGGGCAAGTGTCGGAGAAGAATGATTGATTTATAAGCAGCCCTCTAGATATGTAAGGTCACCAGGTGGAAAAAAACTGAGAGTTGGGGATTTTCTTTCTAGAGAAGAATACATAACATAAATTGGCATTTCAAAGTAAATTACACGTTTGTGAAAAGATAATGAAAGAATATTTTAAAATGTCTTTTTCAGTTCCAGCCCTCAAAGGTCACTAACCGGACAACTTTTAACTATCCATATTAAGAACTAATGTGTCCAGAAGTTGATTGATAATGCAATTGTTAGATTGCTTGACCTTGCAGGTGAGCCCAGAGGGCTAAATTTTAGAATTGTAGTTTCTTTTAAAATTACAATATATTAATGAATTGTAAGACCAAAAAATGTATTGGGATCAAAACTTAAGCTTCTGTCATAAATTCTAGAATTAAAATATGCAACTCTTAGTTAGCAGATCTCCACCTGGTAACATGGGATATCTTAAGGCAATTCATTCATCAATGATTCTTCCCTGTCAAAACTTGCATTTTTCTGAAAAAGATCTAGTCTTGTATCTGGAATGCAAATTGTAACCTTCAACTTTTTATACAGCCATAATAATGAGAAATGCAGTCTATGTGAACTGTTTTATTTCAAGTGTTTTAAAGCCTTGATATAAAAAAGGCATTTATTTTAGCTTTAAAATATTACTAACTTTAAGGGGCAGAGTTATCTGTGAGTTAATAAGCAGAGAAAATTTGAATGTAAACATTTTCGAGTTCGAGTTTTTCGGACATAAATTCGATCAATTCAAGTTTTTTTGGGACATGAACTCAATCATTAAAGTTTTTTTCCCCGTCATTTTTCATTCGAGTTTTTGACATTTGTATTTTTCAATAAACACTCATACATTCGAAATTCAAGTTTATCTTAGGTAAAAAAAAACCTTACAGGACTCACAAATTAGATTCTTATAATAATATGCCGGTAAAAGTTTATTAACTTTAAAAATAACCATTTTCAAAATATTGTGTTTTTTTATTACTATTTGAAAAAAATTGAAAATACAATGTTAAGTAGAGGGCCATATAAATGCATGTGCGTGTATGTTGGTCTTAATAAATAACTTTTAGTATGTAAATTAGTTTATTTCCATCTCTAAATTACCCACTATAGTGGCCTAACTACTTAGATAATGTTGAATAATTACATTAGATTATATTGTCACTATTTTCAGATGTAGTTTTATGTATATTTCAATGAATAAGGTAGACCAGTGATTATTAAGTCAATAGCCGAGTAGTTTTGACCTATAACTGACATGATGTAAAAATCTGACCACAGTTAAAGTGGCATATCTTTTATTAACAAATGAATCTGTATTTTGGATGGCTAAAGCTACACAGCAGCCATTACCTCACATCCATTGTAAACAGGATTATCTTTGAATAACCTCTCCATGAAGCATTACACTGAGAATGTCTAGCGTGTGTATCAATGCCTTTATGCAAAGAATCACAGATGACAGAGGACTCAGGCTCAGTTATTGCTGTGGTCAGCTTTGCTTTTTATTATGGATTTTAGAAATTAACCGATTAAGCTGTTAGCAAACAAGGTATTACACAGATGAGTGCTCTTATCCATAGTGAGAATACTAAGCAAGGGATTCATGAGAGCACACAGAAACAAAACATGTCACAGTGAGATGGAATTAAGAGGAAAACACATACTACTACTACTACTATCCCTCCAAGTACTGTAGGTGTAACGGTTTCTTAAGTGAGTCTATGAAAGCAGGTGTGGTAAAACATTTCAAATGTACAGACCAGTGAATATATATGTGATAAAATGCCAACAGCTTGATCAGTCATGCCTGAAGTAACTACTTTTGCACTCATACAATGACCATACTGTTTAGTTAAGTTTGTCTGTATGTGGCTGCTTTAACTACTCGGATTTACTCCTGCCAGGGGCAAAACATGAATTTTACCACTGCAATGTCATACAAACAGACAAAGCTGCAGAGATGTGTGCATCGTTCACACATAGCCACAGTTCCCTTCAAAATTAAAATGTGTTGTCTGCACTTTCTCAGTCTTGAACACAGTAAAAAACCCTACAGGTTCTGAATCTTCCAGGTAAAACAGGTGTTTAAAAAAAAAAAAAAACATGCTCCACCTCTGCAAGGTCCTATTGCAGGTACAGTATTGCAAATCCCAGAAACTCCAGGAAATTTGAGTTTTAACAAAGTCAGTTCCTTACTCAAAGGGGCTTTCTTAATCCTGTTTCGAGAAGGGAACACATGGTGGTTTGAGAATGTTTGCTATCAGTAAAATTGAAACTTGAGTGCTCTGGAAATCCTTAATTTCTGTATATAGGTATGTGACATGCTTCATGGAAACCTATTATCCAGAGAACTCCGAATTACAGGAAGGCCATCTCCCATAAACTCAACTTTAATCAAATAGCTCACATTTTTAAAATACATTTCCTTTTCTCTGTTATAATAAAACAGTACTTAATTTCAATTTAAAGATAATTAATCCTTATTGGAAGTAAAACCAGTCTATTGGGTTTATGTAATGTAATTTTTTTTAAAGCAGACATGGAGGCTAATTTATTAAAGGTCAAATTTTAGTGGTTTTTGAAATTACAACTACACTCACAAAGTACTGTCTCTTTAAAAAACTTTGACTTCAATACTTTGCCAAATTAAACCTGCTGAAGTGCTATGTTAGCCTATGGGGACCTTCTACAGCATTTTTCTAAGTTTTTTGAAGTCGGAGTAAAATCGTTCGTTAAAATCGTTCGATTCAAAGTATTTAATTACTTCGACTGCAGAATACACAAAATTCAATGAAAAAAGTTTGAATTTGATATTCAAATTCAAAGTATTTTAATTCGATGGTCGAATTTCGAAGTATTTTTCACTTTGAAATTCGACCCTTGATAAATCTGCCCCTTAATATATCTCTAAATAAATCTAGTTTTTTAGATTCATAGGAAAACCACATTTTTTTCAAGATTCGTGGAAAATAACACATTTTGATTGTTAGTAAATGGGCCCCTTAAAGCATGTCGATTTCAATTACAGAAAGACACCATATATACATATCCAGAAGACCCCAGGTCCCGAGCATTCTGGATAACAGGTCCCATGCCTGTATTTCTATCTGAGGTGATGGTTTATCAACTCACTCCCAGTCTAAATCCAAACACACACCATAACAGGGCCCCAGGTCCACACTACTTTACAACCTTCAAGAATACCATAAGGTTAATTCAAGACAAAGGTGGGAATTATATCATAATTTATTAGTGTTAATGTTCAAGCCTGGTTTTATCGCTAATAAATATAAAATGATCAATGCAGTTAACCTACTTCTATAAATTCCCACTGCAATAATGCTCTCAACAAAGTGTAAAAACATAAGAAGATAAAAATGATTGCCATAAGGTTTGCATTTTGTACAATACTAAAAAGGGAAGCAACACATCTGGAAGCTTTAGTGTACCAATTCGCTTTCCACCTCTACAGAAATGGTTTAAATCATGCACAGATGCATACCACATTGGGCAAAGTAAGGAAGTTAGGGCCATCCATTCTTATTTTAGTTTTTCTGTGCTAGCACAGCTTCTGGATAGGCCTGTAAATATATTATTTTATCTTAGAGAGGAATATCTGGCTCCCATATGGTTAATATGGTTCGATAAGAAGTGCAAAATAACATTCTTCACACATAAGAGAGCAGAAACACAGCATGGACGGAAGGGATTATCTTCGTTTATGTCAGCTGAATACCAACCATACGCTGATTGATCAGATTTAGCCTGGAGGCCTAACAACAAGGAATGCTGTATGACGATTTATAATAGTTAGCCAGCTCAAACTGTTTTTGCACAGTCCCTACAAACGGAGCTGATCCTTGGTAGTTACTTGTGTGTATATAAATGTATCTTGTATAAAATGCAAAATATCCTTGTCCTTGTTTCATTCTCTAGGCATTACAACCTGCTGTAATATGTGACTGTATCTGGGGAAGAGGTAGCAGGAGGAAAGTACCTGGCTTCTTGTAAAGGTCATAACTTCAAATGGAACAAAATTGTGCGGTAAATATGACAAGCATTTTGGGTCACATTCACTTTAAACTAATTTATAGCAAACTGCTGGTAAAGACAGAAGGGTGCAAATCACTTCAGTATAAATCAAGAGTTTGGCCTTCAGTTGATTTTTTTAACATATAAATCTGAGCTTTCCAGTTGCTTCCTTAGAACTGATAATTAACAAACGACTCTTTCGTTGTTACCTTTTTAAATGCTAGTAAATTATTGTCAGGTTTTAGAGATATCTTAAAGCCGGTGCCAAATTAAATTCATTGCTATCGCATTTTTTCCTCTCTGTAAACTTTCCTTTTTAAATCCTGTCTAGCATATCAAGCTGAGCTCACAGGTATATTCATTATTCTACAGCTAAACATTATTGTACTCATTGGATCGTCAAAAGCATTTTTTATTAAATTAACACATAAATCATTTTATTTACAGATACACATACAATCGGACTTATTTTCTATTTCATAAGTAAATTATGATTCATCCTATTTGTATTTTAATGAGGACAGATTATATTATAAATCATGGCCACATTCCTGCTGTAATAACATTGTTAATCATTCCCATGAGTTTGAGAAATGTCTGGGATATCATCCAAGCAAAAGAAAATGTATTATCCCCCACAACACTACTGCATTTTTTTTCAAATTGTTTTTGTTTTGTATTTTTCCAAACTTAAGCAAAATTAGGTTACAGTAGTATGTGTAAAAAGATAGATTAGACAGAAAGACAGATGACAAATTAATCGATAAATCTTGATTAGAAATGTAACCTGATGTTAAATGGAAGTGCTGTATTCCAAGAATATCTGTAAAAAAACACACAAATAAACATGCAACTGTTGATCTGTAGAATGGGCCCTCACGGACTTAGTGGAGGAAAGGTGTTGAAGAACTTCCACTCTCAGGTTGATTAAATCAATTGGTGCCAGTGGCTTTTAGAGCAAATGATAACTCTTGTAAATGTAAAACAACCTCCAGGAGGATAGTGATAGATATATAAAGTTAAATTATTCAGCATTTACACAGAATTTACTCATTTTATAGAAAGATTCTATCTAGTGCTTACTCATCATGGGTCAATAATCAATGTATGGATTGAGTCTACATAAAAGTGTCCAATTCCAAGTACAGGCCCTCCAAGTGAAACACATCTAGGCCCCCAAATTCCCTAGTTCTGTACACTTGAGTCCTTACTCTGCAGGTGGAACACCCAGGACTTCTAATCATTGATATTCTTTAGGTGATGGCAGTGTACATACAGTAAAGTCCTTAAACTTGAAGTCCATACAGGGCAAATAGTCCATATATATCAAGTAAATATAGAGTATTCTTAAATAATAAATGATAGACACTGCACATATTTTATATCCTATTTATCAAGTAAGGTAAAAACCTAACAATGACAGGCACTGGCCTACCTAGAGCTAATCTGAAGTTGCATATTCAACACAAATACAGTGATGGATAAACTAACGTTCTTCTATGGTTATCTTGTAACTGCAGGATTATATATATATATTCTAATATACAGTATATATCACTGCAAGATATATATTCAAATGCAATGCTAATATCTAAACGGTAAAATATATTAAAAATTATAGTTACAGGAAGCATTTAAAGCTTATACAATCATTCATTCGTTTTGATTGCAGACTAATTTGCCACTTTTGAGTATTTTTCTGCACATCTGTAACTCCATGCACTTTTTTTTTTTTAGGTTTTTAGGACCACATTAACCTTACCATGAGGGTATTTCAACATGTAGACAACATATTTCTATCACAGGTAGCAAAAAAGTGAAACATGATTCTGTTTCCTATAGTGCAGTTTTGAAGGCAGAGCCAGAACTAGGATCAGGCATCTTTTAGATCTAATAACTTTCAAGAATGTTTTCAATTTTTCAATTTGAAATGTTGAACTCTGTGCCCATTTTTTTTTACCAAACTATCATAAAAGTGATCTGTTTCATCAGAAATTACTAGTTATTTTCATGGGCAGCATTTGTGCTGTGAATATTACTATAAGACTTGCTCTATAATGGGTCATAGACTCCCAGCACACATTATTATCCTTTATTCATATAGCTTCAACACAACACTCCATGTAGATTGATCATTATAATAGGCCTTGACCCAGCTGAATGTACAATTCAAGGTCCCATACACACTAGGTCAGTTTTATCAGGAAGCACTTAATTTGCCTGTATGTTTTTTAGAAACCCACACAGACAAAGAACAACAAACAAACTTGTTATAGATTGAACCCTGGTCAAAATCGAATTCAGGTTCCCCCTACTGCAATGAAAGCAGCTGAGCACTGAACCACTGTGCACTGTAACATGTCTTATTATTACCCTTTGGCTTCGTTTAAAGGGATAATTAACATTTAGTCAATTTGTAGTATGTTGTAGAATCTTCTATTTTGCCAGCTTTTGAATTAGTCTTCATTTTTTTATTGTTGTATAGTTTTTTTTAATTATTTGCCTTCTGTTGCCTCTTTCAAGAGGCCAAAACTATAGCTAGAATGTTATTGTTAAAATCTTTCTATTCAGGCCCTCTCATTTTCATCTTCCAGACTCTCGTTTAAACCCCTACCCAATTTCTAAGGTAAATAGCAAGCAGATTGCTGCTGAACATAAAACGAAATAATTTAAAGAAAATAGAAAAATACATTGTCTCAGAATATCACTGTCTACATCATACTAATAGTTAATGTTAATATGAACTACAGCTTTGCTTTTAACAACTACTAGATAGTGTGGTTAGGAAAGGAGACACACCTAGTAACCTATTAGATGAGGTTGAAAAAGAACATTTTTTGTTAGCCTGCTTATCTACTAGTTGATAAGACAGAAAACCCCCATCTGAAGCCTCTCCACTTTGCTTCAGAGAGGGAAAAGTCCTTCCTGACTCCAAGAGGATAACCAGAACAATCCCTTAATCAACTTTGTATTTTCTCTTTGAAAAGGTATCAAAACCCTTTCTTGAAGCTATCTAATGTATCTGCCAGCACAGCCACTTCATAGAAAGAATTCCACAACGTCACAGCTCTCACTGTAAAGAAACTAGCAACCTCCTTTCTACTAATCTAAATGAGTGTCATCAAGTCTCCTAGAAGGACTTACTGGTAAATAAAGCATAAAAGAGTCATTTTATCATATATTGAAAAAGTTATTATATCCCCCCTATCCACTACTTCTCCATAGTAAACAATCCAACCTTGCTCAGTCTTATTTTTCATAACGGAGAGATTCCATATACTTATTATCTTAGTTGCTCTTCTTTGGATTTACTGCTGTGCACTGGAGACCAAAACTGCACTGCATATTCTAGATGGGGTCATATCAGTATGGAATACTTTTATGTAGTGTTTCAGTTTCAAAAACCTAGGGAATTCTAAAAGATGCTATAATTTGTCTGGGATAATCTCTGGAAATTAAACATGCCTAGTAACTACAATAGTTGTCAGTGATTCGCTTAAATGATTTCAGAGCCAACCCACCAGAGCCAACCCACCTCTGCTTTCACGAAGACCCATAAATCCAAGCACTTAGAAGCAAGTTAAGTTAATAAGTATTGCTATGCTACACCTCCTTAATAAAATATGTTTGCTTCTACCATGCTGAAAACATAGCAACAATTAATTCTGCAGTTATATTGTATAAATAAAATATATTTGTTCACTTTACTTTCTTTTTGCAATGTTGCAGAACAATCTTATGACAAATCCCTATACTTATTTGTATTTTTACAAATGAGTAACAGAAGGAAGCTAGTGACTTTACATTATCACATAAAGGTTTGTGTTTAAACAGCATGGACATGGTGAGCTATTTGCTCATGGATGGAAAACTGGATGAAAGATTGCATACAGTTTTTCAATAGCACATTCTGCAGCTGCACTCTAATTGGGTTCTAGTAAACTAGTTGGGTTTTTCCTATGTGAGAGCTATGAAGTTGAGGATTTACCTTACTAGAGAGGTTTTGGCAAATAAATTAGATCTAAGAAAGAGTTGAATGCCTGAGAAAATGTAGTGCTAGAGAAATTCATCCAGGGACTAGTCCAAATGCACCTTGGGGATTCCTTCATCTGGATCACCTAATAGTTAGGCAGAACTGCTTTTGACAAAATGTCAAACTTGATAAGACATGTTTTTTTTTATATCATAATCTGTAACCATATATAGGTAATGGAAGAGTGAAGTTTTCATTATAATCATGGTGGGGGCTGTTTGGGCCTCTGTTTGGGCCTCTGTGTACCTGAAATGCCAGGGCCTATTTTAATTTTCAGTCCAGACCTGGCTTGTATTCCTGCTCCCTACCTGCCGCCTACTGGTGCTGGAGGTCCATGTTCTTACTGTCTGCAAAAATGGCAGGCAATAAGAACAGGCTGCCTTGCACCTGGCATTATTCTGCTCTACACCTCGTACCAGATTTTTATTATAATGGAATGAGCACTAAGGGGCATAATTTTGTGACCCTTACTGCTGTAGCACTTTCAACAAGGGCCCTTGTAAAAGAACACTTTGGGGCACATTTACTAATGGTCGAATATTGAGGCACACATCTTAAAATTGTAATTAAAATGTTGCTGCAGCCATCCCAAAAGGGTGCCTATCACCTAAAAATGTTTCCCCCACTGGAGGTGTGGGCTACAAAGCCTGCACTCTGGATATTGGAAACAGTAGTATAGTACTCCTTGTTCATTACATGTATGAATATGACATAGGGTGAAGATACATGCAAACTGAGCTATGCCACATGTATGTGCTTAACAAGTAAACTGGGATGCTTTAATACACCAATTTCTTTGAAGACTGATCCTTTTTACAGCAAATAACATAGATCTAAAAACAACATTATTAGTAAATTAGTTGCATATTGTGGGCACACACACTCATACTGACATTTATACAAATTGCAAATTATAGTATCACAATAGCCTTGGATATTATGCTTTTCTAAGAAATCATCCAAGCCACTCTTAAAGGCATTAATAAGATCTGCCATCACAACATCACACAGCAGGGCATTCCACAACCTCACTGTTATCATTATTTAGAATTACCGATGCTGCTTCAAATGAAAGTTCTGTTTCCCTAATCTAGGGATCCCCAACCTTTTTTACTCATGAACCACATTCAAATGTAAAAATAGTTGGTGTGTA
This sequence comes from Xenopus laevis, assembly GCF_017654675.1. Lineage (NCBI taxonomy): Eukaryota > Metazoa > Chordata > Amphibia > Anura > Pipidae > Xenopus > Xenopus laevis. The sequence continues at coordinate 70,316,776 of NC_054376.1, forward strand.
ACACAAGTATTGAAAAAGTCCATGGGGAGACCAAATAAGTGCTGTGATTAGCCATTTGGCAGCCCTTATGTGGAGGCTCTGTTTGGCAGTATACCTAGTTATTATGCAACCAAAACTTGCCTCCAAGCATAGAATTCAAAAGCAAATTACTGCTTTGAGGCTACTGAGAGCAACATCCAAGAGGTTGGTGAGCAACATGTTACTTGCGAGCCACTGGTTGGGGATCACTCTAATTTAAAGGGGGTAGCATTTGGTGCATTGATTCTTTTTATGGGAAAAACTATCATCCCCCTTACCTGTCTATAATGGCCTCTAATGTACTTGTAAAAAGTATTCATATCCCCTCACAAGTGTCATTTTTCCAGAAAAGAACAATGGCAAACATGACAGTCTATCCTCAAAGTGTAATGCTCAAGGGTTAAATAAATTCACAAAGTTTCCAGGTTCCCTAGGACCCTGCACCACCAGAAACTGCTTTACACAGACACTCTATCACTCCCTAAAACACAGGAAGAGTACTAGGAAGATGCGATAGGACTGGGGTCCATTATTTTGCTGAAAAAGAGCATCTGTAAATAAGACATAATACTGGCCCAATGTCCACATTACAACAACTCGAATCATACTGTATAAGAATATCAAGAATTTTAAAGAAGAATTTTCAACATGTCAGAATCATATATTTTCATGTTATTTTATCTAATTTGAAGCCCGAGCCTCTTAATTCATTAATCTAATAAAAGGGTCTAGCCAAGAACCTATTAAAAGCTTTCTAGGTAAGGGAACCTCTCTATTAATTCAATTTCTTAAGGAAAGGTATTTTAAAGGGGGGGGGTTCACCTTCAGCATAACTATTAGTATGTTATAGATAGGGATGCACCGAATCCACTATTTTGGATTTGGCCGAACCCCCAGAATCCTTTGCGAAAGATTCGGCAGAATACCGAACTGAATCCGAACCCTAATTTGCATATGCAAATTAGGGGTGGGAAGGGGAAAACATTTTTTACTTCCTTGTTTTGTGACAAAAAGTCACACAATTTCCCTCCCAGCCCCTAATTTGCATATGCAAATTAGGATATGGATTTGTTTGGCCGGGCACAAGGATTCGTCCGAATCCGAATCTTGCTGAAAAAGGCCGAATCTTGGCTGAATCCGGAACCGAATCCTGGATTCTGTGCATCCCTAGTTATAGAATGGCCAATTTTAAACAAGTTTTCAATTGGTCTTCATTATTCATTTTTTTATAGTTTATGAATTATTTGCCTTCTTCTCCTGACTCTTTCTAAATTTCAAAAGGGGGTCACTGACCTCCTATAAAAAAAAATCATCTCAAGCTACACATTTATTGTTATTGCTACTTTTTATCACTCACCTTTCTGTTCCGACCCTCCCCTATTAATATTCCATATTCTCATTCAAATCAATGCATGGTTAATAGGGTAACTTGGACCCTAGCAACCAGATTGCTGACACTTCAAACTGGAGAGCTGCTGAATAAAAAGCTAAATAACTCAAAAACCGCAAATAATAAAAAATGAAAACCAATTGCAAATTATCCAATTGCAAATTATCTATTATATCTATTATATATCACTCCCTATATCATACTAAAAGTTAACTCAAAGGTGGACAACCCCTTTAAATCATACTGAATCGTTATGAAATCAAAAACTGTAGAACTATGTAGAACTAGCATAGCAGTCATTGGGGGTCATTTATCAACATTGGGCTAATTTGCTCATGGGAAGTAACCCATGGCAACCAATCAGATTGCTGCATTCATTGTTCTACTTGCAGCTGGCTTGAAAAAGATAATTGCTGATTGGTTGCTATAGGTAACTGCCCTTGAGTCCCATTCAGTGACGTAACTACCGGGGGAGCAGGGGTTGCAATTGGACCAGCCCCCGCATCCCCTCAGGGCCCCCCAGCACCTTGCGTGCCACTGACTTCTTCAGTAATTCTGGGCGGTTTCGGGGCGTACAGAGGGGGTGGGGGGCCCGGCTGCACATCCTGCACCAGGGCCCACCCCCCTCTAATAACGTTACTGGTCCCATTGTATATTAGAGGAGACCAGAACATGTAAAATAAAAAATATAAAAATCTGAAAATTAAATAAAAAATGTTCATTGTAACCTACTTATGACATAGCAAATATTTTACAGTTTAGCTCTTTATTAATTTTTATGACAAGTTTTGCTTTTATAGCCTTTTATATGCATGAAATCACACTAACAATTTGATTCCACTTTGATTTATACATTTAAAATAATATTTACATATACAATTGTACATATCAATTTTACATTATTGTATGGAGTGAAAAACTAGCCCGAATGAAGTCAAATGACGCTTAACTGTGTAATCACCAAGAATGCACATAAAGCAGATGAACAATTATTTTTCCCACCTACCGTGCTGGTTTTGTTCATTATAAACCACATGAGCATTCATATTGCCAAATGTTTATCAACATTGCGAATTAAGCTTACAAGGTCACTTGACTGAGTGGTCTTTTATATATTTGATACTGAATTATATTACTGCAATACTTGATTAAAAAGTATGCCATATTTACAATGGTTTTCATTAATTGGTATATAAGAAATATCAGTCAAGCATACATCTTACTAAATAATACACACTGAAACTTTATACTGCCATTTGGTGGACTAAATAACAGGAATACCACTGACTTCAACTACATGAAAATTATGTATGGTGAATTATATTTAAATCTGGTTTAGTGTGTGAGGATATTAAACTCTACATCCATGATCAATAAACCAAGACAGAACATCTCTAGCTATGTGAAAGTTTTCCTATGTGATGTGCTTCTGTTTATTCCACAAGGTGTTTATTGTGATCTCAGCTGCCTCTTTAATGGCAGTGAAATTACCTCTTATGGGTTTTTGTGTCATGCCATATAGTATAGCTTTGTAGTCAGATGTAATGGTGGAGTTCTCATTGGTCACTATTCGAAACTTCTCTTAGAACAAAGCAACATTTTATTCAAACATTCTAAAAACGTTCAGTATTTATTGCTCATTTAGTATATCAGTATATTTCAAAATATTCCAAAAAGTTAGTGGAGTAGTTTTACCACATATGACCAAATAAACAAAGCATTAAAAACTATAAAATAATTTATAAGTAATAATTAAAATATGGAAATTAGTCTATGAAGGCTTTCTGTTCTAAAGTAGATCATATTTATGTATCGGCTTTGTGGTTCTTATACCTGCAGATATACAGTACAAGCAATCTCACAAACATTGCATATATATATTGTATATATATATATATTGTATATATATATATATATATATATATATATATATATATATATATATATATATATATATATATATATATATATATATATCTATATCTATACTGTGTGTATATATATATATATATATATATATATATATATATATATATATATATATATATATATATATATAGACAAATACAAGATTCCTCTGCACTCAACCCATTATCAATATATTTAAGACAGCGACATTTTGTGCATACTGCTACTGAAAAATGCCTTACCCTTTAAACAAAACAGGGATTGTTTGTCCATATATTGCAATATATTTAAGCTGGCCAACTACGTCAAAGTCATCCCATATCTGGCCAGTCCTATGCTCAATTTTCATCTGATTCATTAAGAATTCTATGGTTTAATTATACATTTTATAAAAGGGATGAATACGTTTTACCTGCAACTTACTAGCTGCTTTCAAAGTAAAACTCTCAAACTTGGCTGCCCTTTTATTAGACACCAGTGGGATCACCTGACTATAGTTGGAGGGGGTGGGAGCTACAACATGGAGCTGGTCACTGCTTCTGTATAACTAACAAACAAGGGAAAGCTTGGCCAGCTTAAATATATTGCAATATATGGACAAACAATCCCTGTTTTGTTTAAAGGGTAAGGCATTTTTCAGTAGCAGTATGCACAAAATGTCGCTGTCTTAAATATATTGATAATGGGTTGAGTGCAGAGGAATCTTGTATTTGTCTATATGTTTTTTGTGGTCACACCCTCATTGCACCCCCGCCTAATGATTTTAAAAACTAGTGGTGAGCACAACTTTCCCTTGTTTGTTATATATATATATATATATATATATATATATATATATATATATATATATATATATATATATACTAAGCAATCTATTCACTACTTGACACCAAGGTGGCAATAAATATATCAAGCTATTTTATGAATTGCTGTTAATAAAAATTATTAGCCTAACTTTTATAAAATCAAGGCAACTCCCAGAACTTGGCTTAGTCTCTTATTCTGTGCTGTCCAGTATTCCATTACCCTACTTACAGTATAGGTATATATATATATATATATATATATATATATATATATATATATATATATATATATATATATATATATATATAAATATTCATCAATTCCGGATGCACACAAGGATTTTTGGAAATAAAAAACGTAACTTTTATTTAATATATCATTAAAAGAAAACAGGCCAACGTTTCGGTCCCCATCTTGGACCTTTATCAAGACATTGTTTTCAGGTTAAATCACAATAAATAGGTAAAAGCAAATTGGTGAACCAATCAGTACACAACTGCGTCAAATGACACCACTGGACCTTGTCCATTCAAATTCTTAGAAAATACTATTAGATTTAATGGGTGTGTCATTGTTGCAATGTGGCAAAAAAAGTTGTTAATAGTGATTCGCAAATAGTTACAAAAAACAAGTTACTTCGATAAAGAGACATATATTATCTTTGATTAAGAAAACATGAAAGAGGGCAATTCTCATTTAATCCAGCAGGTGACAGAGTATTCAATTTCTTAATCCAAAAAACCTCGCGTTGTATATATATATATATATAAAATCCTAACTAAAAAAAAAAAAAGAGAGCACTGGCAAATATATTATTTGAAGGAACTAAGTAGTCACATGCCAAATCTTCTTAACAGTCATGAAAGCACAGTTTTTTCTGGCTCGCCTGTTTCTTGCAGAAAATACTTTCGTTTTCCATATACATATACTTGCTAAGAGTTTCCCAAACTCATGCCCAAGTAGAAGGATATAAAAACTTAAACTGGTAACTTCTGATCAAGTCAGCCGCATATTGGCCTGTGGGGCTCCCAGGACAGACTGTCTAACAATATTTGTCCAAAATTTGCCAGCTATATACTAAGTAGGTATAAATGTCAGGAAAGAGCACAACAGTAGGGATGGGCGAATTTTTTTTGCCTTGTTTCGTCGAAAAAATGATGCCCATAGCAGCAAATTCACTAAAGCGAAGTGGCTAACGCTAGTGCAAATTCGCGTCATTTTGTTACTTCGCCGATTTACTAATGGGCGCTGGTGTAAATTTGCTAGCTAAGTGGACCTATTCTAGCGCTACATCACACCCTTACGCCAGGCGAAGTTGCACTATGGTGAAGGGACATACTACACTAATTCACTAACAGCGGATTTTCATGAACGTTAACTCTTGCGCCAGACTTGCCTTTGCCAACTGAGACCAGGTGAAGTGCAATAGAGTTGATAGGGCTTGCTTCAAAAAAAGTTGAAAAAAAAACGCTGGCGTCCTTTCCTTTTTAAGGGGGATAGGCTGAAAAAGATCGTACATTTTTTTGGGGGTACCCTCCTTCCCCCCCCCTACATTTCCTAACATATGGCACCTAATCTATACAGTGGGCACATGTATAGGGCAAAATAACAACTCAATTTTATTTTATGAAGCTTTTCCAGCTTGTGTAGTGTAATGTATTTGCTGCTACATATACACCCATTGTACTTTAACTTGGCGCTGTATGCAAATTAGGCATCGCTAGCGTAACTTCGCTCTGCTTGATGAATTAACGCTAGCGCAACTTCGCTACCGTTTGCCTCCCTGAGTGCAACTTCACATTTTAGTGAATATGCGTAGCGCTGGCGAAACTACGCCTAGCGAAGTACGGTGGAGTGTGGCAAATCTCTCGCCGGCGCAACTTCGGATCTTAGTGAATTTGGCCAATAGACTTGTATGGCGTTGTGCGTCAAAATAAAAAGACCTGCATCAAAAAAATTTCGCCGTCCAACAATTTTTTTTTGATGCCCTTAGACTTTAATGGGCATCGGTGACATTTCACCTGGCGGCGAATTTTTGGCTAAACTAAACGGGTCAAATTCGCCCATCCCTACACATCAGCACATTGATGAAGTCTCCAATCGACGAGCGTCAGTGAACCCTCGTAGGCCTGCAGAATGACCTAATCCTTGTCAAAATTTGTGGCCAAATGGGGCATAGATCCACTCGTTTGCCAATCACATCAAATGAATAAATGCATTATATACATGCTGTATGGCCTTCTTGGCATGCATACCAATGTAATTTTTAACAGACAATCCTGCATATTAAAAAGAAAAAACAGTGCACAATAGAGTGGGGGCACCACTACAAAAATCAGCATGAAAATTATTTATTTAAAAAAAACAAATATGAGATGGCTAATCATGATGAAGTTAAAATAAGAAGGACATATATTTAAGTATTTTTGTGTAGATTCTCATTCATCCAGGTCATGGTATATCTGTAGAAATAAGTCAAATCAACTAGACTTGCTGTGTTTTTTGCTTGAAGACATTTCCCATCTAACTGGCTTTCTCAATTCAGAATAATTTGTACAGGCTCTGGAATGTTGCTCCAATAATCCACAATGATGTCATTAAATTAGGTGTTGATTGTGTTAGCAAGATTGGAGCTTTGATGTGTTATTAAACCTTCCAGGGAGAGGTGCCAAAACAGCATTGTATGTGGCAGACAATAGATGACGCACCCCCGCACAACAAAACGAAGAAAAGTGGGTAAACAATTTGTCGGACAGGGCTCTTATCCAGCCAGATTGGGGGGTCCTAGCCAAAGGGTTAAACTTTGCAATTGCTCTAAAAAAATTGATGCGTTAGATATCGCAGCCACCGAAGCCTCAATCAATAACAACAAAGTACCACGAAATGAGGCTGAACAACTTCACCTCAAAGTGTCTGCAGCCCTAGCCAGTGCTAAACCACCTCCAGCAAACCTGACGTCACAGGAAAGGGAAGCACTGACATCCCTCAAAAAGGACTTGAATATCACCATCCTGCCCGCGGATAAACGAAGATGCACATTTGTACATCAGACTACCATGCAAAGGTGACCACACTTCTAAGTGACGACAACACGTATGAAGCCCTAAGAAGGGACCCACCTATTTCAAGTACAAGAATAAGTTCTACAGGCAATAACATGGCTGCGCCATGGGATCGCCTGTTTCGCCCATTGTGGCAAACCTCTACATGGAGGAAGTGAAAAGAAAAGTACTGAATAGCTTCAAAGGAATCACTCCCAGTCATTGGTTCCGATATGTGAATGACACATGGGTTAAAATACACACACAGGAGGTACAGCCTTTCTCCGATATGTGAATGACACATGGGTTAAAATACACACACAGGAGGTACAGCCTTTCACTGAACACATCAACACAGTGGACCACAACATCAGATTTACACGAAAAGATGTGCAAGATAACACACTGGCTTTTTTGTTTTTCCTTTTAATTGTGAGGCTTTGTTATTTGTTTAGGAAGAGTGTCATCAGACAATTTCAATAATAGCATGATTCCTTTCTCAAATATCTGTAATGCATATTTAATATTTAATTGTTTAGAGAACAGCAAGTAGATTTACTGGGTGCTTAATTTGAAATCATATGATTAAATACTTCATAGATATACAGTAGTATTAGCTTTATTACAGGGGCAGACTGTAGATTGTACCTTTTTTATCGGTTACTGATCACTACGTATGTAATGAGGTATGTTCTTTGTATTATCACATTTATTTTACAGCACAGCTGAATATGTTGGCGCTCTAAAAATACATGTTAATAATTATGGCATGCTGCTGTTTTGAGTAAATTAAGATTACGACCAGCTGTAGCTGGAAGCCTAAAATTCTCAGTTTCTGAATCAGATCTACTGCTATTACAACTACTTTGTTTCTTTTCCTATACAGTGACTGAAAAGGCAATGCTTGTGCCAACTGCAACACAACCATGTTGACTGTATTTCAGTTCTCCTCTCTTTAGTTTCATGGAATTCTGTGGACAGGAACCACTGACTAATAAGGTTGGCTCCAATAGCTAAAGTAACTGCACACACAGAACTGAGAGATCAATATTCTGGAAATACCAGAAGTGGACCAGTTATGTCCCTTTAGAAAAACATTACCATATTAAAAAAGAAGATCTTATTGCAGAAGGATATGGAAGAAAAAGATCAGTTTGTATATGTGTTTATATCTTTTACCTGTTATTGCAATACATGACTGGAAGGCGAGGAATGCGTTCTTTAAATGTTCTGCCAGGATGGCAAGACAAATGAAATAGTTCAGTTAATATTAATACTTTCCCAGTTGATAGTGAAGAAAAGCATAACAAATATATGTGGTGCCTGAAAATAAATGAAAGGCAATTTGTAGTACTGTACTGTAAAGTATATTCTATTTTTGTGCAGGGCACATATGACACACATTGCTAATTCTCTGATTCAGCTGGAACAAGTCACCAAGGCACTTTTCAGTGAGACATACAAATATGATGAGAAAACTTTTTTCTCTCCTGTAAAAAAAAAACAAATACAAAATTAAAAAGGTAAGAAATGCTAAATTAAAGTGGACCTGTCACCCAGACACAAAAAGCTGTATAATAAAGGTCCTTTTCAAATTAAGCATGAAATCCAATTTTTATTTTTTATTAAAGCATTCATAGCTGTTGTAAGATCATTTAAACATCTCAGCTGTCCATCAAATATTGTCTGCCCCTCCTCTATGCCCTGGGCATAGAGGCGGGGCAGACAATTACTTTCACTTTCCATTCAGCACTTCCTAGAAATCGCTGCTCTCCCCACATTTCCAGTTCTCTTCACCGTTTAATTGTGTAGCCAGGGCATGGGGATGGACATCAGGTCCCCCATTCTGGTGCACAAACAAGGTTCTGAGCTGATGCAAGGCTTGTCTTAATAACAGTGTCCACAAAATGGCTCTTGCCTGCTTGCTATAAATATGAATTCCCACACTGGAGGAAACAAGATTCAAATAATTTAAATAGTGTAATTAAAGTTCATTTTGCTTGACTGATATGATAAAATAGGCTTATGAATCATTTTTTTTGATGACGTATTGCTGTTCTATATGTTCTCTATATGTTTCTATATATATATGTGCTACTAGGTTTACTATTGTAAACCAAACAGTGTGCTTCTTTTCTCTTGTGTTCTACAACTGTGCTACACTGAGCACAGAACAAAGTTCATTTTAGAAAACAAAGAACATGAGCTTTTCATCTGGGAACATTCTTCATGACAAGACAATGTTAAAAATGATATCTGTCAAAAGAACATAAAAGAGTGTAATTACGTAAGTAGCTAAACTGCCTGCGAGACATGTCCAAAGTTTCTATTGTAGTCTTGGGTTAAACAATAGGCTTGGTTGTTTAGCAAGTTTTACTCTGCTTCTCTAGAAAATTTCAAGAGGCCTTACGCCACTGGAGATTTTGTAGTTCTGTAGTAGCCATTCATTATTTCAATAAAAGTCAATAATACACAGTTACCTATTAACTGTATAGACACAAACATGTGTAATACACCTAAGTATGAACTGTCCCTGTGACTCCTGGGAGGCTTGGTAATCATAGGGGGCCTAGTGGGGCACTCAATAATAAGCAATTTTAATATACTGTATTTTTATGAAAAATATCTCTTTCTCAAATTTTAAGGGGCCATAATACTAGATGTCAAATGGTTATTCCAATGGGGGAAAATAGCACTAATGCATTTAGTTACTTGATGATAAAAGCATGCATGTATCGTTACTTGGTACTAATGAATGAATTGACCCATAATTAATATACAGGTATGGACCCGTTAACCCGGAAACTCATCATCCAGAGAGCTTCGAATTACAGAAAAGGCAATTTCCCATAGACTCCATTATAATCAAATAATTAATAAAAGTATTTCCTCTTTCTCTGTAATAAGAAAACAGTACCTTGTACTTGATCCAAACAAATAAATACTTAATCCTTATTGGAAGCAAAATCAGCTTATTAGGTTTATCTAATGTTTACATGATTTTCAAGTACATTGAAGGTATGAAGATGAGAATTACGGAAATATCCATTATCTGGAAAACCCCAGGCCCCAAGCATTCTGGATGACAAGTCCCATACCTGTATACAAATAATTAACTTAAGCATTGTAAAATTGATTTGAAACAGCTTCAAATTTGCTCTATAAATGCATGCATGCTAGTTGTACAGAAAAAACAGCCCATATTTATAATAGTGAAAGTTCCATTTGTGAATGAGATGTAAATCTCTGGGAACTTTAACTTACAATACAGGCAAAGCAAAACATGAAACTCTGCTAATTAGTCACGTGTGACTTCCTTTCATGTCCTTACAGCCAAAAGACATGTGTGTAAGGAAGCAAAGTAAACCATTTAACAAATGTATCCCAAATCTTCTTAAAGGAACACTTGTCACTTTGTGATAAGTAATGGAAATGAAATTAGAAAAATTGCCAAAATAATTAAAAAACATAATTTCACAATGTAATTAGATGTTCATTAGATGGTTTATTATTTTGCAGACTTTTGAGACCAACTTGAATGTGGCGTAAGGATTTGGTCGCATAATAACTTTTTCCATTCCATTTTATTATATACACTAGTGCAAAAGATAAATTCCACCATTGGTGCTGGAGTCTCAGTCCATTCACAAAATAAAGGTATAATTATTCATGCAGAGGAAAAATTTTTCACAGCACTGATTACCACTGATTACCCCTCTCATTGTGTTTAACAAAACATCTTCCATCATGCATTATCTTTTCCTGGCAATAAACAAAGAATATAGTCATCAAGACTTTAAGGTCTTGTGAAAAGGCGCCTCCATTTATTTCTAACCATATTTATTATAACGAATTAACATTTTATTCTAATATTATTGCAAAACAATGTCCTATTGATGCCATATAAATACATTTTACTGATAATGATGATTCCACTGAATTCTTAACCTATACAAATTCCATTATATAAATATAGATGTAGCCCTATAGTAAACTGACTTTGCTTTAGTCAGTTCTACTTACTTTCTGTGTGGGAATAATACCACAAATGAGGCCCTCTCTCTCAGGGGTAAGCCCTCGCAGCGGGGTGGAGGCAGGGTGTGTTGCAACTGTAACCAGGTGCAATAGCACAAATGATGGGTGCCAGTAGTTCTTTAATGCTTAACCAGCGAACTGTCTTTATTTAACAATAACACATATCCACAATGGAGCTTAGAACAATCAGACAGCATAAAGGTAGCATATACTCACAGTACCAGTATAGTCTGAATCCCTGCAGGCCAGGGAATACACAGCAGAGTTGCAGCTTGTGAGGGGTATTGCCCAGTTTTCAGGATCTCTTTGAGTGGCAGTCTAGGGGAATTCCTACCATCCCTAGTTTCAACACTTTAGTCCCTACTCTGGGTCAGTAATACCCTGGGATCTTAATCCCTCTAATATCCTCGTCTGAGCCTTGAGCTGTTCAACTATATATCCTCTCTATCACTCCTAGAGTGATCTATAAACGAGTATGATATCACTTTACTAGGGCCAATGTGCCTAGGGTCACAATACCCATTCCCTTCCAGCCTGCTTGGTTGGGCTAAAGCAATGGACCCAGACCTATGGTTTCCAAGACCTTTATACTCTGACACAGTGCCATCTGGTGTACACTGTGCGAACTACAGGGTTTACATAAGCACAAGGTATATGGACCCCCATATGGACCCACTTAGGTGTCCATATTACTAGGGATGTGCCTGTCAATAAAGTGTAAGGGTTTCTAAATTTTCACATCCTTACATATAAAACCTCAATATATATATTTTTTACAAGAGCAATATTGAGGCTGATTGATCATTCCCTATCAACTAGAAAAATAAATGAATGCTAACTTGTAAGCTGTTATTGTCTCTAAGAAAGTGTGGAAGAAAATCTCAATTTGTTGTGAGTTCAGTTAATTCTATTGAGTACAATAAAATCCGTTTTTTAATACTTTTTTTATTTACTTTATGCTAGCTTATTTCCTTCCAAGGTTCATTCTTTGTAATGTAGAGCATAGTGAGGTGAAGAAACTTTATTGTTCTGTGTACCAGGTTTCCAGTTCTCTCCCACCAACACTGTAAATGTTTCCAAGGTTTGTCTTATTGCCAACAGATAAGCGCCACAGAACTGTAAATTACAATAAATTATGTAGTGAGAAAAAGACAGCATGGAGATAGCTTATCTTTTTCTTTGTGTTAAACAATACATCTATTTTGTATTTCTTTTAAGTCAAAATAGGAAATAAATGAACACTGTTGGATTTTCTGGAAATGGAAATAATAGTGTCTGTCAGCCTGTAAATTAAACTGGGTTGGGGCAGTTTAGGCTGAGGATTAAAAGAAACAGAATAGCACAATGCTCCTTAGTAGTGATACTGATATATTTCTATCAATTATAGCAACATGTAAGTATCATTGAATTCTTATGTCACACCATTAAAGGCATCAAGTAAATCCACAGCCAAGATTACATTTTAACACTTATATTCCCCATATTTACATATTACTTATAAAAGAACATTTATTATACTAAGAGATTTAACTAAGCTAAATACTGTAACTGTTTAATTTAATAAATATTATGTTCAGATGTATTATTTGATAAATACAAAATATATTGTGCTAGATAATAATGATGGCAAAGTACACTCCGCTTTGCATTCATTTTAGTTCAGTAAAGGGTAAAGCACCACAGAAAAAAAAAAAACGATCCTGCTTCAGATGCCTATCCACTGCAGCTCTGAGCCGTTTATCCAGGGCTTGGATAACAATCTAATGGGGGAAAGAAATAAAAGCTGGTAACAGAAAAAATATTCGCAATGTGAAAAGTTATGCCGTTGTGCGAATTTAGTATAGCTTTTGCAAACCTGGAAACTGTTTGGCAACCACTCCCAACAGTGAAAAAGGTTATGTGTATTATGTATATGTTGCAGCAAATTACATTACACTACACAAGCCCAGGGAACCTTAATAAAAGAAAATAGAGTTGTTATAATGCCCTACACATGTGCCCAGTGTATAGTTTATGTGTCATATGTAAGGAAATGTAGGGGGGAAGCCGGGTACCCTAAAAAAATTTACGATCTTTTGCAGCCTATCACCCTGAAAAACTGAAAAGTTTCCAGCATTTTTTGGGACTTAGAAAATTTTTCAAATTTTTGTTGAGGAACTCCTATATACTCTATTGCACTTCGCCTGATCTGAGCTGGCGAAGGCAAGTCTGGCGCAATTGATAATGTTCATTAAAATCTGCATCTTAGGGAATTTGTGTAGTTACGTCCATTTACCAGAGCGAAGATTCGCCTGGCGTTAGAGTGCGAAGTAGCACTAGAGTCTCCTTCACTAGCAAATTACGCCAGCGCACCTCAGTAAATCGGGGAAGTCCCAAAATGATGCCACGCTGAGGAATCGTCACTTCGCCCTTTAGTAAATTTGCCTCTATTTGTTTTGGTGGGTATATAAAAAAATCATACTTTAAATAATACAATTAAGTGCCAACTTATATAATATTAATAACTTAAAAACACCCAATAGTCTCAGATAAATGTCCTGTTTATTATACTGATAAATATTGTTTTTTAGGCGAGCTTTCTAAACATAATAAAAAACAACATTTTAAGACGTTGAGACAAACATTAAAATGTCCCTACCGTGTTTGCTGTCTGGGTTTCTGATGGCTGTTGGGGTGGTTTAAAAAATACTGAAGCTCAGATTTTGCCATACTGGTGTTAAATGTACCATTGATCTGTCAGCATGCTGCTTATATAGTCATCTGGCATCTTTCTAAATGTATCACATTTACTTTTCTCCATATTCACTGAGTGAACAAATCTACCATTGTGATATCCAGCAACATATTTTTGGAGACATGCTGGGAAAACACAGAGCTTCTTATAAATTGCCATAATTAACATTTCAATGAACTTGTGTTTAACCTGGCATGATTACTGTCACTTTGGAATCAATACAGAATTGTTTATTTACCTAAGCAAAAACTGCCAATTTTTCCTATATGTGGTGGTTAATCCTAGCAAAATATGAAAGCTTGAGGGCATCTTAGGTTAATAATGTACTTGTTAACTGAATTCATTATAGAGAATTCCAGCAATTCAAATTAAACCTTACTTATTTATTTCTATCTGGTTAAATATACAGTAATATACAGCGGGGCTCATTTATAAAGTTTGCACAGTGATCATATTTAGGGGCAGATTTATCAAAGTCCCAGGTGAATTTTCGAATCAAAAAAATTAGAATTTTGAGCTATTTTTTGTGTACTTCGACTAGGGAATAGTCCAAATTCAATTTGAAAAAAATGTAAAAATTTGAATATAGAAATTTATCATGTACTGTCCTTTTAAAATTTCAATTTCAACCATTCACCATCTAAAACCTGCCAAATTGCTGTTATAGCCTATGGGGTACCTCCTAGAACTTATTTGGAGTCAATTGGAGGACTTTGAAAAATCGAATTCGATCAAATGCGCTGTTCCTTCGATTCGTGTGATTTGGACCTATTCAATTGAAAACAGACCTATTCGACCAAATAAAAACTTCAACTTAATTCTGGTTGGTTTTTTTGCTCGGGACCTGGGGTTTTCCGGATAACCCATCTTTCCGTAATTTGGGTCTTCATCCCTTAAGTGTACTAGAATTTTTTAAAACATTAAATAAACCCAGTAGGCTGGTTTTGCTTCTAATAAGGATTAATTATATCTTAGTTGAGATCAAGTACAAGCTACTGTTTTATTATTACAGAGAAAAAGCAATTTTTTAAAAATTCTGATTATTTAGATAAAATGGAGTCTATGGGAGACAGCCATTCTGTAATTCGGAGCTTTCTGGATATCGGGTTTCTGGATAAGGGATCCTGTACTACAATTTACAGTAGCATCTATCAATGGCAGACATAAGGTCACCAAAGACGTTTTTTCTCTCCTTAACCACCCATTTTAGTGCGATCTGACAAATCCATAAAATTAATGTGAGGTTAGTGGGCATCTACCGATCATGCATTTAACTATTTTTTATCTGACATTGGTCAGAACATCAATCAGGCAGTTTAGAACATTTTCATCAGCCACAGTGAAATTTATCCATTGTCTGATTGTTTACTGGTCCAAGCAGGCAGCTAACCACAGTTTTCCTAGCTTCAACTAGACAATTTCGATTGAAATGTTCTTTTAAGTTGATCATTTAAATGATCATTTCAAGATACTTTTTTATGTTCTCTAAATAAAACTAATATATATTTTTAAAAATCCCTTTAGATTTAATATATATATATATATATATATATATATATATATATATATATATATATATATATATATATATATATACATATATATATATATATATACATACATATATATATATATATATATATATACATATATATATATATATATATATATATATATATATATATATATATATATATACATTTTGTTTACCATGTTAGTGACACAACTTTTAAAAGAACAGTTCAGTGTAAAAATAAAAACTGGCTAAATAAATGGGCTATGCAAAATAAAAAATGTTTCTAATATAGTTAGTTAGCCAAAAATGTAATCTATAAAGGCTGGAGTGACTGGATATCTAACATAATAGCCAGAACACTACTTCCTGCTTTTCAGCTCTCTAACTCTGAGCTAGTCAGTGACTTGAAGTGGGACCACAAGGAACAGAACTGTTCAGTGAGTTTGCAATTGATCCCCAGCATTTAGCTCAGATTCAAAAGAAAACAGTTATGACCAGGACCGCCACCAGAAATTGCAGGGCCCCATACGACAAAATTTCCTGGGCCCCCTTGGCTACGCCCACTGCAAGCCCCACCTACAGGTCCGCCCTCCCCACCACACAGTAAAAAAAAAAAAAAATATTGGTGGCTAGGGTTCCCACATGTTAATAAAAAGTAAAAAGATATTGGTGGTCAGGGCCCCATAAAAAAACATTTGTGGCCAGGCCCCCCCATTAAAATATATTGGTGGCTAGGACCCCACATGAAAAAAAAAAATTGGTTGCCAAAATTGGTAGCCAGGTCCCCCCCCCACATTATAAGAAAATTGGTGGCCAGGGCCCCTTAAACGTCCATGCCTTCCCGAAGTCAGCAGCTCTCAGAAAGATGGTGGGCCCGGCTAATCAGGGCCGGGCCCCCCTTACCCTCGGGCCCCCTACAACTCTCCCCCCTGTCCCCCCCTGATGGCTGCCCTGGTTATGACCCATGTGCCCCCCTCAAGTCACTGATTGGTTACTGCCTGGTAACCAATCAGTGAAAACCAAGAGAGCTGAAATGCAGGAAGTAGTGTCAGTCACTCCAGCCTTTATTCATTACATTTTTGGCTAACTAACTATATTAGAAACATTTTTTTATTTTGAACAGCCTATCTGTTTACCCAGTTTTTATACTGAACAATTCCTTTAAAAGCCAATAATTCACCATCTGATGGTTTGCAGGATTGTAATTGCTTCAGAAAGCATAGTTGGAATATGTTCTTTTTTTTATTAAACATGACTAAACCATTAGAAATGCCTCTATAACATGCTGGGCTATTTAGGCAAAGTATTCTAGAAACTTGTGTGTTGTGCTAAAATATTAACATATGTAGTATAAAGTTTAAGAAACCCAGAGTGTGTTTAAATGAATTTATCTCTGTGAGCAAAACCTCCTGATCTTCTATATATAGCTATATATGGTCTTTAATATTAATGTGTGTCAATTGTGAATTTAATTGGACCAAAAGGTTACCATCACTATTCATTTAAGTAAGAACATATGCACCAGAAATCTGTAAAAAATAATCTTCCTTTTTTCAGTTCTTATAGCAGCTTATTCTCTATGTTATGGCAGGCTGCACCTGCAGACTGATCTCATCACTTCAAACAAAGATATGAAAAGTACAATATTTCTGGAATGTGATAAATTAAAGGAATCCTAACATATAAAAAACATACCGGTCTCTTGGCAAATAAGAGAAAACTTTGTAAGTTTCTTTAAATATGCCACAAAATTACTCATCTGCAATAAATTGAATAAGGAAGGTTATAGGTTACACAAAAGAAAGGGATGCCATGTGGTTATGGTTAAAAAAAACAAACTTGGATGCTGGGTAGTTTTAGGATAACATAAGATTTTTTGAGTCAAGTTTTTCAAAGCAAAAGTTAATGGTAATTAAATGCATCCAAAAAGAAAGGGGTTAAAGTAATTACTTCCTGTTAAAGTTGATAACATATATGTATTTGGTTTAGATTGTAAATGCTAAGATATGGTGTCCATTGGAAGTATAAAATGGCAAAATCATGTGTTTTAGCAGTATGACTGTCCAAAGAGGATTTTTTTAAATGTAGTTAAAGTTCAAATATAACATCCATAGTTACTAGGCTCAGAGGGTATGCTGAGGTTTGTATAGGCAGAAAGGCAAAGGGATTGCTATCTTTCTAGGATTTTAACAAGGGTGAGGTCACAAGACAAAAAAACTAAACTTAAAGATTTGTCAAAATCTGAATGGAATGGATGTAACTAGTTTATCAAATCAATGAATCAATGTAAATAATGTGATAAATATCCTCGATATAAATATTTAATACCAATATTGATTTCCACTTTAACGAAAACCCAAGCAGGATGATTGATAAAAATTTTTATTACTAATAAATATTGAGTTTGATTTGTCTAGAACACCACCACTTATAGAGGCCTATGTATTGAAGGTAGAATTTTAGTGGTTTTAGAGGTTTTTGAAACCACGATTAAACTCTATTTCTCTTAAACCACGACTGCCTTAAAAAGTTATTAAAGATATATAAAAAGTAAAATTATAAGTATGAAGGAAAAAAATTCAAGAACAATGCACTTAAAAATATTATTGACAAAAAAAAAAAACTTTTACCAAACCATGATTCTGGTGAGGCTGCCCAGACTATGTATGGCACATTCTAAATAACAATAAATCAAAAGATTTACTCATATTTATGTTAAGCAATATTTCTTAACAGGGCACCCAATTGCATTCATAGAATAATCAGGTGCTCATAGCAGCTCAGCTTCAAATAGAAATGAAATGGAATTTGAAATCAGCCATGCTCCCCATCCTAGCAGAGGTGCAATGTAGGGTGGATATAAGCAAATATTGTGCTATATAATAGCCTCCAAATACATAGTCTACATCGGCATTATTAGACCTAACCCACTGACACTGAGACTACTTCCTGTACACAAGTCTATCCTTCATTTTTTTTTACCCTCTGTAGGACTAATCTGTATGCAGTTTTATTTCATTTAGTTTATGGCACCATTTTATGACCCTCAAATTTGTTACAATTATTGTTAATATTTTTTTGATATTATTAAAACTAAAAAAATTCCAAAGTGTATGCTTTGTCATTATTTTTGGCTAACTAATAATATTAGATCTTTTTTTTTTTTTGCACAGCATATCTATTTACCCAGTTTTTATTTTTACACTAAACTGTTCGATTAAGGTCTAATATGCTGTGCCTCTTTTAATGGACAGCAGATGTGTCTCTTATTTTGCATGCCTATGGATGTCTATGATGTGGCCCTCCAGCAGATGCACATGGACTGTGCTAACTTGTGATGGAAGGTACAAATATGCATGACTTGGTTTTCCACTAATATAATTTTGAGAAGCTACTCCATCAATGTACAAATAATAAAGTACAAGTATATGATCCATTATCCGGAATTAAGGTAATTACGGAGGCTTCATTTTAAGCAAATAATTCACATTTTTAAACATTATTTCCTTTTTCTCTGTAATAATAAATCAGCACCTTGTACTGAATCCTAACTAAGATATAATTAATCCTTATTAGAGGCAAAATAATGCTATTGGCATTATTTTATGCTTACATGATTGTTTAGTAGATTTAAGGTATTCAGTTTGAAATTACAGGAAGATTTCTATTCTGAAAAAACAGTTGTGAGCATTCTGAATAACAGGTTTAGTACCTGTATAAAGATGTCTGCATAAAGTTACCTTACATTCATATAATATAGTTATAAGTATAAAAAAATACAAATTGTTGGGTTTCGAATTACCATGAGTAATTGTGGGCACATTTTAAGGGGAAAATGACAGGATTTCTTCTTAAGTGTTTGCAGGATTATAGATAACCAGGGTCGGACTGGGCCGACAGGACACCGGGGAAAAACCCGGTGGGCCAGCCTAGACCCTAGAGTTGTGACAGCTGATTTTGTGTGATTTTTTCATTAAGCAAGTAAGAGTGGATTGGCAATTTTGGGTCTGTCCTATGGACTGGACGTGGCAGGGTGTTAGGCAGGATGACTAGGACTATTTCACTGCTGCTATGAATGGGACAATACACTCCGAAAGGCTTCAGCAAGAGTATCCTGGCAACCAGAAGGGCATGCGCATGGGGGTGGCGGCGGTGGCGGCACAGAGTTGTTTGTGGCTGGGGGGCCAGGTGGATGTTGCAGGGGGCCCCTGAGGCTGAAGGCCCGGCACAGTCCGACACTGTAGATAACAGAGGGTGCAGGGCTATTTAGGTAATGGTACACAGAGTATAAGCTCTGCTGCTTTTAGCCTGTGGATCTGCTCCATGCCCCTGCTCAATTCATATAAACTACTTTTGCTTGTGTGTGGTCACACACCTGAGCCTCCTTTTGCATATTTGGGCTGACTTCCACTCCCGCTCCCCTGCTTGTGAGTGCACAAAGACAGATCTAATTCATATCAATTGAGGAGAAGCTGATCAGCTTCTCTCAGCATGCAAAAAATATGCAAACTGAGAGCAGAGAGGCCTACTCTATATGTGCCCATGGTCTTACAGAACTTCTCATTGATGTCATTAGAAATTAACCAGTATTAAGTAGCAAACATTTTGGCTGATTCTACAAGTAGTGGTCATAATAATACTCCATGTGCCATTGCCCTTTGTTTGGGGCAGCTAATATTACATATTTTGAAGGAATTAGAAAATGTTAACAGAGAGTGCCAAGTATTTATTGGCTAGTACCACAGGCTCACAAGCTTCCAATTCGTATTATGCAGGGTTCTGTGAGAACACATTGTTGGATACTGGCCTGGAAAAAAAATATAATTGATAATAAGTTTGATAATAAGTACAAACCCTTCCCTCTGTTGAGCATTAACACCTGGAAAAAAAATATAATTGATAATAAGTTTGATAATAAGTACAAACCCTTCCCTCTGTTGAGCATTAACACCTTAAAAGTTCTCATTGTCCCTACATTCAGAGACAGACAGTGAGTTACGTTAGATTACGTACTGTTCTGAGTATTGAAAATAGGAGCACATGGTATCCAGACTCGTTTATTTTGTAACTTACTGGAACATGTGGCAGCTGGCCAACTAAATCCCACAGCATTTTACACCAAGAAGATATGTCATTATTAGAGCATATAGTCTAGTCAGTAGTCAGCAATAAACATACCAATATGTCACACTCTGCCATCAAACGTATACAAACGTATCATGAAAGCATTTAATCTACATGAAGCCCCAGTCACACTTCAGTTACTGGGCCCTCTGTCTGATTTAATCTCAAAAAAGTTTTTGATGGTTTGTAACTGTTTTTTTCCATCCAATTTTGTATATCGGAGACTGTGTATTAACCATGAGTATGCTTTTATCCAGCATTAAGGATTTGTTAACCCAAAGTCAGGTGTTATGGTAGAAAAGAAAGTACATTTGTCCAAATGAGATATTATACTGTGTAAGAAGAGCCAATCTAAGTGCCGTAACTGGTATTGAGTTGCAATTCTCAGCATCCCCAGACATCTAAAAGCAGTAAAGTTAAAAAAAATAAATAAAAAAGATCTTTTTAGAGGCAAACTCCATGCCATTAGAAAAGCTGTCCAAAATAAACCTCCACTTTTTATGCATTTCAAATAATTTTATGTGAGTGAGACAATAATTATGCACACTTTCCATCTCTACAGTTGCATTGCATTTATCTCAGCCATTCTGTCTGGTTGCCAAAGGGAGGATGATAAACTATAAAAGCTTTCAGATCCCTCTTTTGTTTTTGAAAACCAATGACCTTGATTTTCCTAGTAAGCTAAGGTTACGTCACTGATACAGAAGGCCGAAGATGGCAATGACTTCCAATCCATTTTTATTGTTAATTGTGTTTGTTATTTATATTTTTCCAGCATTGAATTAAGTTGAATAAGGTACAATTGACTGCAAGTTACCATAGTTACCATAATGTTTTAAGACCTTGAAAACTTGAGTAATTCTATTTTTTCCATATAAAATAAGTCAATGGAATAAATGTATTGAGAGAGAGAGAGAGAGAGAGAGAGAGAGAGAGAGAGAGAGAGAGAGAGAGAGAGAGAGAGAGACAGAGACGACAAAACAAAAGGAAGAGAGAGCATGAGAGAATGAAAAAGAAGTGACAGAATAGAATGGAGATAACTGGAACTGGGGATGATGAAAACAATGAGAGATGGAAGTAGTAAACAAATATAATAAGTACTGTATCAAAGAGAAACATTGTGCACACATTGACGTGGAGGCCTATTTATTGAAGGTCGTGTTTGAGTGATTGTAGAGGTTTTGGAAACTATGACTAAGCTCACATTTTCTAAAACCATGGATGTCATGGAATTTATTAAAATATCTGAGTATAAAAAGTGTGAATGAAAAAAGCTCTGAACGATGTGCGAATACCTCTAGAACCTCTAAAAATTCCACTTTTTTGGACAATTCCAAGCAGGAAAAAAAATGAAAAACCTCTAAATGTCCAAATCAATAAAAAAAGCCGTACAATAAGATTGGTGCAGCTCCCATTGACTTCTATAGCACCTCGACAACTTTTACTTTGTACGTTTTTGCATTTTATGGTTTTCACATTTAATAAATCTTTAATTTTTATTTTAAGAAATATAGAAAAACAACAGATTTTCTTATGTATCAGTAATGTTTTTAAATCAGGCTGTTTCTGTTTTTAGTTGCATAAAAGAACTTGCCATTTCAAATTGAGCTTCTGGGCTTATTAGCATCCCAGAAATAGAAAACATGTGGAAAATGAATCGTAACCTGGCATGACCTTGAAAATAACATTAAACCTTTATAGAGGTTAAGCCTATGATGCACTTTAAATTATCTTCTGTTAGATTAGCAGGTAATATTTTAAAGTTGAGTTTATGTCAACCTTAAAATCTCCAAATCAATCAAGTTCACAATGTAACCCGCCTGCTGGTCACTCGTCTCTGCTTACCTCTAGAAGTGCTGCTCGGCTCGTTCCGGCTGTGGCGCATTCCTTTCGGCGCAGAGGCACTCAATGATTACGTGCTCGGTGCGGCTCTCCTTGCCTCATGCGCACCCACCGAATTCTCGCTCAGTGCGTCCTCATTTGACGCATGTGCGTCATTAAAGGACAAGGAAAGGCAAAAAAATAAAATCCCATTTTTACTTTATTAATGAAAAAGAAATCTATCTCCAATATACTTTATTTAAAAAATGTGTACCATTTTTATAAGAAACCTGACTGTATGCAGTGAAATTCTCCCTTCATTTACTTATGTGGATAGGAATTGTCAGATGGTCCCTAACTGCTGAGCAGGGAAACAATCATACTTATGAACAGCAGGGGGAGCCCCCGCCTTATTTAACAACCATGCAGAATTCAAGCAGCTTTGTTTATGACGATCCCTAAGCAGCCCAGACCACACTGAGCATGTGCAGGGTCAGGCAAAGATGTTTAACAAAGTTACAAGATGACAGCCCCCTGTGGCCAACTTTGAAAGCATAAATCATTTGTTTGATTAGGCTTTGTGGTCAGTAAGTTCATGCTTATGTTTAGTATACAAAATACAGCATTTCTAGCCTTATTCTATTTTAGATTTTCCTTGTCCTTTAAACAGAAGCTGATTGTTAAGATCTCCCCACCATTGGTCCTCCTTGCTGTCTATCAATGTCCCTCTGCTCCCATTGGTCCTTCTACCGTTAAATAGCTGCTTCCACCTTTGCCCAAGATGGCTTCTGTTCCTGCCCAAGCTTATACGTATTGTAATCCTGGTTTTTGATGCCTGCCTTTGACTCTGATTCTGATCTACCCTACTCGTGTATTCCAGTTTTGACTCCTGCCTGCCTATCGACGTTTATTCTTGCCGCCTGTCCCGAACCTTGCCTGACCTGACTTCACTTTACGCTTTATCCCTGTATGTGCCATTGGTACCACTGACGTCTTCAGGTTCCCTGACTGATTCTGCAGCAGAAAGTCTGGGGCCCCAAAAGGGCATCGGTGAACACCAGTGTCATCAAAGGTGACATTGCTCACCGAAAGGTACTAACCAGTGGTCTCCTTGGGTTCCTAGTCTACTGATGTTACTCACAAAAAGATGTTTACATATTTATCTATCTCTTTATCAACTATCTATCTATATATATATATATATATATATATATATATATATATATATATATATATATATATATATATATATATATATATATATATATATATTTGTACGAAAACACGAAACACAGAAAGAAATCCCCAGTCCTCTGTCTAACCCCGTGCTGTGGTGTCGACAAGCTGCTAGAAGCACCCTTTGACTCTGGAGTTGAACAGTTGCTACAAACGATATATATATATATATATAATCACAGGAAGTTATGGTATATGTTTATTTTGGTCAGATATTCTTACATCTTACATAGGCATAATTTTTGGAATAACTAATAATAGACCCAAGTGCAGTACTCAGAAAACCATGAGTGAGTGAGTGAGTGAGTGTAGCATTCAAGTCCTGATAAAAATGCTAAATAAAGTAGTAGAATTCTTAAAGGCTAAAACTAAGTAAGCTATATCAAAAAGGTCTATATAAATAAACCAGTAAACCCTCAAAGAAATGCTGCTCCGATTCCACTGTCAAAACAAACACAGCATTTATTTCCTTTTTATTTTGTATACATGTGCTTCTGTATCAGACTTCCTGTTTTCAGCATAAACCTCCAGGGCTAGGGCTTGAGCATGCTCAGTTTGCTCCTCTCTCCCTCCCTTTCCCACCTCTCTCCTCTCCTCCCTGCTGTAATCTGAGCCCAGAACTATGAGTGAGCAGAGAGAGAGACTTAGGCAGGAAGTGATGTCACACCAAGCTAATATGGCAGCTGCTATCCTAAACAAACAGAGAGAGCTTCTAGAGCAGTTTAGTGCTTTTTAAACAAATACGTTTAGGGCCAATGCTTTACATACTTCCAACAGAGAACACTGTTTATATCTGGGCATTATATTTATACAAGGTTTGTTGAACACTAACTGTTCAGTAAAGATTGTTAACTATATAATAACAGGGCATTCATTTGCAGTCAGGCAGAATACCACTAGTTGGAAACAGTTACACTTGTTTGCCAGAGGTTATTTTTGATACACAACTACAGCTATTTATGCTTCATAGAACATTGTGTAACTTTAAAGCACGTCAGAAATATTCTGATTCTATTATAGTGTTTAATTATAAATAACTGAAAGCAAGCATAAAGTGTTTATACATTAGGTACCTTAAGGTAGAATGATTCACCAACCACAGTTCAAAGAGTGGCAATGTTCTATTTTAGCTCTACTATGTTCCTACTCATGAGACAAGACCTTTACATATTTCTTGTCCTGCCTTGCCTTTATGACTCAAGCCTTAGATTATCTTTATTAACCCTTGTTAGGCTTTTGATTTTACAAGATTCTAGCAGCTTGCATAGCTCTCCAATTAACCAGCCAACTTCTTAATATACCCTGCATAGCAACACTAGTAAGAACAACCCAAAAAAGAAAACCTTTTTTTTCTGATACAGTACATGGATTTGGTCCTTGGTGGAGATGATCAGAGCTTAAGGGGCAGATTTATCAAAGGTCGAGGTGAATTTTCGAATTAAAAAAATTCGAATTTCAAGCTATTTTTTGTGTACTTCGACTGGGGAATTGTCCAAAAATTTGAAAATTCGAATATCTAAATTGATCATGTACTGTCTTTTTAAAAATTTGACTTCGACCATTCGCCATCACAAACCTGTCAAATTGCTGTTTTAGTCTATGGGGACCTCCTAGAACCTATTTGGAGTCAATTGGTGGACTTTGGGGGGAAAACTTTGAATCAAATTCAGCCGGATACGGACCTATTCGTTCGAAAACGGACCTATTCAACCAAAAAAACAAAAAAAAACTTTGACTTAATTTCGGTTGGTCTTTTTGAATTCCAATTTCGAAGTTTTACAATTCGAAATTCGACCCTTGATAAATATGCCCCTAAGTGTATTTGTCATGTATCTGATTCTTTTAATTTATGTAGCACTACTTATAGAACGCAGCACTGTACCGTAGACCAAATTAAAGTAATAGACCAAACCAAACAGTCATGACATTAATAAATACCATGGGAATTCCCTCAAGTGGTAGTCTTACCAATGATTTCTCTAAGTAGTAAACCAGTCTCATCCAGGTAATTTTAACAGAAATCCAGTGGTTTTAGTCACAACATTTTCAATAAGGCAGTAGCCTAAAACAATGCTCTATACCCAGCTGGTATTCATGACACTACACTTTCACGGTTTATACATTATTTTTTTATAGCTTATCTTTTTTTTCCTTTAAAATTGTTTTCTCTAACTCTACCTCTATTGTGTTCCCTCTCTCTGCTGGAGTTGCTCAAGGCTCTGTCTTAGGCCCTCTGGAGCTCTCATTTTATACTTCTTCTCTAAGAAAATGTATTCAGTCGTTTGAACTTCAGAATCACCATTATGCTGATGGCACCCAACTCTATTTGCGACTCCAATCTGTTCTACATACTCTGTTCTATGGTACAACAAATTCAGTATATACTGTAATATATGGCATTTTTAACCATATTAATTTTAAGTTCTCCTTTAATTCTCCTGTACGAAATCAAGATAATCTCCAATGCTTTCTGGCTAAGTGCAAATATGTAAACAATACCTGGTTTTATAAAATCCCATAACAAGAAGCAAACCATTGTTTTTTATGAGTCTATTTATCTTTTCATCTAGTCAGTTTTGACTAGATCTGCCCATTGACATTAGACTATGCTTACTTGCCTACTAAGCAACAACCCTGCTGTTCTTCTAAAAGAGGATTATCAAATTGAAAAGAGGACTTTGGAATAAGATTTGGCAGGGTAAAGGAAGAAGAAGAGGCAATAGCATTTTAGTGCTCAATAGACATGAAAATGCCAACAGAGACTATACATATCCTGAATTAATACAGACTAATAAGACTCTTTTAGAACGTACCATTGCAAATAAGGCTGTAAGAAACATATAAATGTAAGAGTTAAAATGATAATAACCAACAAGTCTTAGGCACAGCTCATACTGGTGTTTTAATGATGAAACCTAGCAATAGATTAAAAAGAGGAGTTTAATTCCAAAGAATCATTTAGATTCCTTACTTTGAGTTCTGTGACTCCAATACCAGAAGTCAAATATCTCAGTTTCTTCAATTGTAAAATGTTCGTAGGGGGGGTTATCTGACATTCCCAAGACAATGAGCTTTTCCTTTCTTCTTTTTCTTTAAAGAATGTCTATGTGTCCACTGGCTTAGTTAGTGATAGTTCTTGTTAGTTTCTATTTTATTTTACATATTACTTTATTGAAAATTTACATTGTGTATAATATGTCATTGTATTAATCTTCCTATTCTGCATACTATTTGTTATCATATTGATTTTTATGGTTTATTGTGAAAACCAAATAAAATATTTCAAACACAAAAAAAAAAAAGAGGGATTTGTTAACAGATTTGGATACTCGCATAGCTACCTGCTAATACAAATGTTCTGGAAAATTAAAGCCAGCTGCAAGTTTTCATTGAGAATCATTAGTCGCTTGCAATGGCTTACATCTGCTATACTGTATACTGTAGGGAGCTGAAAGGCCACATTCTCAGAACATCAATGCTAAAAGTCCAATATGCATCAGATAGAGACAGGTTGCACCTGATATAGCCAGATTTAAATAAGTGCAAACAGAAACCACGTTCCATTATGTAACTGCATCCTGAACTCCCCTCCAACTATTGAATCGCAAGAGTGAACATGCTCTTCTAACTTTTTCCAGAATCAAGTTAATGGCTTCTTATATCTGATCTTGCCAAACACTTATCCCCCTTAACAAACAGTTTGTTACTATGTTGGATTTTTCCCGGAGAAAACGTCATAACTGAGATCAAGCCTGAGGAATTCCTAAATTTAAGTATCCTGTAAAATCCAGATGGATATGGAAAATCACTTATCTGACACAAAATTCATCAGCTACTCAAGTGTAATCCAATTAATTTTTTTCTCCCTCTACTCCACTTTGCTCTTCAAACTAAATTGCCTTTTTATGTTCCCTGTAAACCATCTGAAGTTTTCCTACAAGAAAAATTAAAACTTTGCCTGAGCTCAGACAACCAAAGACCTCTTTAAAATACGCAGGTAAACAGAAACTGCTATTGTCAGAAATGTTCAAACAAATAAGTCAAAACTTACAGCTGTCAATCTATTTTTTCTTAAGCCAAGGTTAAGGGAAATCCTTTATTTAAGCTCTTAAAGGATAACTAACCCCCCCAATAATAAAAACCCCTGCCCACTACCCTACATAGTTCCCCCTCCATGCTTTCCCCCAACCCCTGCATAGGTGATTACCCCTGAAAGTGGCCATAATTCACTACTCATGTTTAGGGCAGAGTAAGTGCAGAACAGCTCATGGGCGCCATGTTCCGGCTCTTCTTCGGGAAGTAATATTGGCGCATGTACAGTTGAAGCAGTCTTCTGGTTAGTAGCAATTGCACATGTGGCAAACGTGCAGGAAATTGCCAAAGGGAGGGAAGAGGACCTGAAGAATACTGAAGAGCCGGAAGATAGCATCCATGAGCTCTGCTGCACTGACTCTGCACCTATACATGAGTAATGAATTAGGGGTACTTTCAGGGGTAATCACCTATGCAGGGGGAAAGCAGGGAGGAGGGACTATGTAGGGTAGTGGGTAGGGGTTTTTATTATTGGGAGGTTTAGTTCTCCTTTAAGTGTCATAGAGCACTGACTACTGAATTGCTACTGACTTTAATTTCATAATGGAAAATCCAAACAAATTGTAGAATTCGAATTTTCTTATGATTTTCAAGTTTTTTTCCCCCCACTGGAATTTTTCAGGAAAATGTATTGATAAATAAGGGGAAATAAACTGTGCGGATTTGGTCAGAGTATATTTCAGCAAATTATGAGATAAATAAATACATAAATCTCCTCCTTGTTTGTTCAGAATGATAGTGGTAGAAGGAGAAGTTAATCTATCTTTTGCAGTCAAACCCTCATGTAAAATTAACTTTTTTAGAAGACACAACAGCTGTAATTAGGAAATGGAGGGGGCTCATGATACAGAGCTCATTGTCTGTTTTTAAACTCAATGTGGCCATACACTGAAGATAAAGCTGCCCTCCAGACCAAAGGTGGCAACTCATTAGCCTGTGTATGGGGCCCTTGGGAGGGTCTGTCAGAGCAATATCTGGTGTAAAGCAGACAGATATCTATCAGACAGTTTTGTTGCATTGATGTGGTTCTCCTAAAAGTCTGATTTGACCCATCACATGGGAGGCAAAACCTGGGGACTGCCAGTATAAAACTATTCAATGCAAGGGAAGAAAGGGTAAAATGAAAGTGTAATTATTAGCCCTTTATGCCAAAAAATGATTATGCTGCTCCTATAATTGGTCTAGTGTAATTAGAATATCTAATTGGTTGCTACAGGGTTACGTCACCAGAGTAGAACAGATACAGTATATAGTAGGTTTTTTAAACTTCACTTTCCAATATAGCACTGTTATTCCAGTTTAATTGAGAAGTACATCCTTATGTGAAGCCTTTATCAGCAATTCTGTGAAACTAAAACCTAGTACCAAGGCATTGCAATATCATTAATAAAAAGTTAAGGTGCAACTTAATAAGGCTGACCCTAAAAACTACTCTTCAAAATATGAATGTACATTTGAAGTTACCTATAGGTTATGTTGATAATGTTTCACTGATAGGTCTGCTTTGTATACTAAAAGAACAATTACATGTGCCTTTAGGGAGTACATTAATGACACACTGGGACATGTCTTCTTCCAATCCTAAGGACAATGACACACAGGACATTTTACAATGTCATATTGCTGAGGGTATGTCAGTAAAAGTGCATAACCGCATGAAAATGCCTTCTGCATTGGTAGGCTATGCTTTTTTCCCCCCATGTTTTTACACACGCGACAATATGCCTGGTGTGTTAGTAGTAATATCAATATCAGGCACTGTATAATTAACAATGCAGTTTGCTACAGGCACAGTGTACTCGCATATAGAAGTGAATTAGCAGGAAGCATTTTCTGGTCACCTGTTGAAAAGCCTATATTTGATTGATTACTATGGGTTACTGCTCTTGGGCAAACGTAGTGCCTTTTATCACACAAAAATGCCTTGTATTTTTGAAAGAAGTTTGGGGTTATTTATCACCATGGGCAGAGCACATATTACAAAAAAGCTATTTTTTAATCTTTACACCCTGCCCTGCAGTTAAGTACCTACAGACCCAGGTCGTTGCACTCCAAACTGAAGCACAAAAACTGGTGCTCCCCAATAAATACAGTACTGCCTGCATTTAGCAGTGTTTAATACATGAGGCATGGGTTGAGGGAGGCACGTGTCCCTTAGGCATATGTGAATGACCACAGTTATATAGTAATTAGGGATGGGCTTATTTGACCCGTTTCGTTTTGGCAAAAATTTGCCGCCGGTGAATCGTCGCCAACACCCATTAAAGTCTATGGCTTCTTTCTTTTTTTTTTGACACACACCATCATACAAGTCTATGGGCGTCATTTCCATGGCGAAACAAGGCGAAAAAATTCGCCCATCCCTAATAGTAATGAGCAAGGAAACTACAATCATTAAGAATTTGCTTCTTCCACTATTGCTATTAGTTTTTGTCAGACACTCCGAATTATGAAAATCTCCCCTAATCTCAAATTATTTTTTTCATAGGGGTTACAAATAACCTTTTCGAATAGATAAGGAAGTGTTTTTTGTTCCCTCCCAGGAAGCTTTTGTTAACAAAATACTGTTCTCAGCAGCACATGTCCCCAGGAAAATATAAATAATAATATTGTCTTTTTTTAACTTCCTGAATTGCCTGAAAAAGTTTTGGATGGCCAGAGGCTGGAATGGGAGACTTGAACTGGGTCACCTAATACCAATGAAGCAGAAAAACCTAATAGTATTCAACTGTTCAGTACAAAGAGAGGGTAACAAATGGAAAAAAAATAAAGAATATCAAGGTGTCAGTAGTGATGGGCGAATTTATTTGCCAGGTGCGAATTCGCAGCGTTTCGTGAAACGCGAATTCGCAGTGTTTCGTGAAACGCCCGCGAAAATTCGCGAAAAAAATGGGCGCCGTTTCGCGCAAATTCGCCCATCACTACTGGGCTGATTCATGAAGCTCGAGTGAAGGATTCGAATTGAAAAAACTTAGAATTTCGAAGTGTTTTTTGGGCTACTTCGACCATCGAATGGGCTACTTCGACCTTCGACTACGACTTCGACTACGAATCGAAGGATTCGAACTAAAAATCGTTCGACTATTCGACCATTCGATAATCGAAGTACTGTCTCTTTAAAAAAAACTTCGACCCCCTACTTCGGCAGCTAAAAGCTACCGAAGTCAATGTTAGCCTATGGGGAAGGTCCCCATAGGCTTGCCTGAGATTTTTGGATCGAAAGATATTCCTTCGATCGTTGGATTAAAATCCTTCGAATCGTTCGATTCGAAGGATTTAATCGTTCGATCGAAGGATTTAATCGTTCGATCGAAGGAATAATCCTTCGATCGTTCGATCGCAGGATTTGCGCTAAATCGTTCGACTTCGATATTCGAAGTCGAACGATTTTAGTTCCTAGTCGAATATCGAGGGTTAATTAACCCTCGATATCCGACCCTTCATACATCTGCCCCTAGGTGTCAGTCTAAACAAAGATTCTTTCTTAATACCCACCTCAAATTAAACTGGGCATTAACATTTCTTTCTTTTTTCTGTTTTTCTATACCTGTTTTAAACATTGCTAGAAGTCTTGTGGAATAATGGGATTTGGAGAAAGACGTTGAGGTATTTTGATAACCCTAATCCATCAAACAGTTGCTAGTGTATCTTCAAAGGAAATTATTTCAGCTTCAAGAAAGCTGGCAGTTGTCTAATTAAAATGGAGTGGCTACTGAATTACTAAATTACTCATCTTCACCAAGTTAAAGGGATACTATTGTCACAATACTTACCTTGTGCCTCAATCCAATATATAACATTGTGTAAAAAAGGGTTATTTTGAATAAAAAAGTGCCTTTACTGTTAAAAAAGTTATTGGCACTTTTTTTACTTGCAGGGATTCATTTTATTGCATTTACTGTAGGTAAATCTTGCCTTTAAGGCAAACAGGCACATATAGAATGCATGTGCAATGTACAAAGTACCATTTTCAGACACAAATCACTACTTTATGTCCATTGAATGAAAATAACTAGCTAGGCCCTTGCATCTAGCTACTAGGGAAACCTGAAATTAACAACATGCACCAACAGGTCCAGGCTGGCTGGCATGGCTCCCTTACATTCATGCATGGAATTCATCAGACCAGGCTGACCATGCACATTGGAGCTCACTACCAGTTGCTTGGAGCATTTGGGTTGAAGTACCTCTGATTGTATTGCATCAGTTCTTGAGCTTTATACCCACATAGTGGGAATGAACAGTTAATACAATCCTTGTCTGGTGATGGGATTTGCAAACCTCCTAATAGATATATAGGGTCTATGTCAAGGGTCTGATTCAGCAACTAATATCAGCATGTGTATGGCCAGATGTTCTTGAGTAAACAGATGCACTGAATGTGAAGACTTTCAGTGCATCTAATGTGGGAGAAAATGGCAGACCATTGTTATAGCTAACTTAAAATAAATAAAAAGGTAATACAATTAAATGTTATAATGATGTGATGATCTTATTGCTTTAAACAAATTTTGTTAAACTTGAGGTGGCATAAACAGCAGATATAAGCTGCAGATTATGCCCTTTCATCCCTCAGACTGACCTACCTAATCAGTAGATCATGTAAATCATGCAGATTTTAATTGGGCAGGTGTCCTGCCTGAATGAGAACTGCAGCTGCACGTTGATGCAGTCCTCGATCCATAGTGACAATTATGATCCAATCATTAGACAGATAAGCCTGACATTGCCCACTTCAAGGTAGTCATATGGCCAAATGAGTAGATCTTTTAAATTTATTGCCAACTTTAGCTTTTCTACCAGGCAATAAGCGTTTTTTTTTTTCATTTTAACATTTCTACATATTTTAAATAAAAAGTACGAGGGAGGTGCAAGCCTCTAACAAACATTTGACCATTCAATTCAGTGAGAAAAAGTTATCTCATGGCTTATCACGTGAAAATTCACGGACAAGGATAAAAACTTTTCTCCTTATTCAGTTCCATTTTCTTCCAATAGACTTCAATTGAGTTTTCAGGTAATAAACCTTTTAGCCCATCTTACCCTAACCAGGTTCTTTGCTCCAGGTAATAAACCGTGAGATAAGTATCAGGTTATTTACTCTGGCTTCTCCTGGAAGTTTGGGCAGAGGTAGTTAGCAATTTTGCCTTAGGCAGCAAAGAGCTTCATACTGTGACAGAATACTGGTAGAAAGATTCAGAGCAATTCTTAACATTACAATGTAGCAGTCATCTTGATAAGCTCTACGTCTAGACTACTGGCAACACAATCTTTTGGAATGGATTGCTACAACCTAGGGGGAGAAAAAGACACACTCAATGTTCATATTTATTAGAGTAAAACGAACTCCTTGAATAATTGTTGCATATTTTAAATATTTCTCAAAACAGGATATTAATTATGTAACATAACATGCTAGAAACAGCTAAGATAACAAAACAGTATGCATTTGTTTCACACAATTGTTATTAACCCGATGTCGAATTTTTATCTGAAGCTTGCTAAGTTATTTGATGAGTAGAGGAGATAATGGCGAGTAGAGGAGATAATGCACAATTTTTTTCTAAAACAGGAAAATTCAAAAAAATTAATTTTAAGCTGGTTGCATACAGAAAGCTTGAGTATTTAGCCCTAATGCCAAATAAGCATTTTATGGTCTGTTGACCCCTTTTATTCTTAATTTGTCTAGTCTTAATTTGCTCTCTGCAGATGCTTGATGTTTTCAACAAGTTGGTACATTTATTATTACACTCATATAAATAAACTATATATAAAGGCACCTATACTAAACTAACTGTAGCTCTTAAGATCCAAATAGCCTTGGATAGTATGCTTGTTCAATAAATCAGAAAATGTTGGTGCAAGGCACATTTGCAACTCACGTATTGATCAGACCAAAGTCCATGGATAAAAATAAATGCTTTATTTCAATAATCATCTCTCGACTGGCGCGTTTTGTGTCGATACCTATACTAAACTAACCGTAGCTCTTAAGATCCAAATAGCCTTGGATAGTATGCTTGTTCAATAAATCACCCAAGCAACTCTTAAAGGAAATTATATAATCTGCCATCACAACATCATCCAGCAGGATATTCCACAACTTCACTGCCCTCACTATGAGGAAACACCTACATTGATTCAAATGAAAGTTCAGTTCCTCAAGTCTCTGTACTCTCTCCAAAACTGTACTATATACTCAAGGTGTGGTCTTTCCAGTGATCTAGAAAGAGACACCATTAAGTTTTCTCCCTCAAGTTAATATCCTTTTTTATACAAGTAGGAGGTGATCATAAATACTATTTTTGATCCACTCTTTGTTTTCCATTCATGGCTGAGAACATTAGTCACATGCATATCCTCCATATCGTCAGTAAAAGTTATACTCCATTGTTTAAGGAGCAGTATATTCAAACAATTAGTTCACAAGCCCCCAGTAAAATGAGATGTACATTGTCACAAAGCCTAACAAATGGAAGGGGTTTGTTTATACTGCGGGCTTCCATGTGATTTTGCTTGTAAGAAACTGAAGTAGAATGTGACTTTACTTGTTTTGGTCAATTTAGTACACACAATTAGTAATGACCAAATCTGGACCATTTTGCATCTCCTAAATTTTTTGAAACAGTGAAAAATTAGACAAATGCAGTGGTCTATGGATGTCTTTTTTGCGGCAAAACCTGCCAAAAAAATTCTCATCACTACACAAAAAATCAAAACCCATACATATTTCTTAATTAAAATAATAGACAATGAGTTTTCAGCACATATCTTGTCCATTAAACTAATGTTGAATTAAGTACTGTATGCAATACACAGTTATGTTCAGGACACTTACTGGTGCCTTCTGATGCTGTGCATAGCTTGTCACACCAGATTTTCAATAAAGCACAAGAATCAGGGTGCAGTGTTCCCCAGGTGCAAGTGCCTGTTAGATGAGCACTAAGGGCCAGGGGTGATTTTGGGGCTGCTGCAAGATGCCCCCCCCTCCTGCTCCGCGCTTAAAAAGCAGCACCAGAGCGGGTCAAAGGGGGCAGTAAAGGGGTGCAATAGTGCCCTCTGCACCAGCGGAGTCGAATTTCTGAGCTAAAACCAGGAAATTTGGCTCTTAAAGTTACAAGAGGCAACTTTTTGCCATCCTTTGTAACTGCCGCTTGCTGTCGTCTGAGGCAAGTTTCTCTTTAAGGAAGATGTATATCAGGAGCCAGACTTTCTTAGAGTGTTATACTGTAAATTAAGCATAGGTTAGTTTCTTGCTTGATTTTTTACCCATCGCTTATAACATATAATCTACTCTTTATGTATAAGGTTAAAAAGAGCAGCATGAAGTATGAAGACGAATGGCAGAACAGCCAGCTTAATGCCAAAGTGGTTTTGCTAAATATTTACACTTACTTCAAGGTGTTGGTTCATTCTTATGAAACAGTCTGCCTGTCAGTGAAGGTACAATAATTCATCTCAGTGTGGCGAAAGGTATAGCTGAGTGTGTAAAACACTCAAGTAATGTTTGCTAAATTCAAACATTGATGCATGGATTCAAACAAACCCTCATGCAAGCCAACTATTGACTTAAACTTGATGGTATGGGGAAAAGTCTTCAATTGACTCTGAACCAGCAAACAAACAAGTATCTGCATGAATCAATATCAGTTTTATAAAACTATAAAAAAGAAATGCCTTTTGCCAAAAAAATCTAAAATCTAAAAATTTAAATCAGTCACCACAATTAAAGGAGGAAATTCCATAACTTGACTGCCTTAATAAACTTTTCTTATTGGGAGAATGAAATCTCTGCCATCCTAGCCAAGTAAAATCAGTAGGTAAATGTTGGTACTTACGCTATGGCTATGCAGCTTCCAAATTCCATCCTTTCTAAACAACAAACTCTTTAATATTTGAACACTACCTGGGAATGCCACAATTAGTTCACAGTTTAACAGCATACAGTACTTACACCTCCACAAGCCAAATGTTCTGCCAGTTACCCAAACTTCACATAATATTTGACAAGGCCGGTTAAAATAAGATTGAGTAAATGTACCATCCTTTCATCCAAGGCTTGTTACTGGTACAGTTTTATGTCTACAAACTGTGAAAAGACACAGGTCCATCAAGTTCAGATTCCCAATTACACTTTTCAAGATAACATAAAAGCAACAAGCAAGCAAGCCGGTTACAATTTAGCCTCATAAAATGAATCCTTCTTTTTCCCAAAAGAATAGGTTAGCATAGTTTTTTTTTCTGTGGTAAGCACAGGTTTAAGATTTGCAGATATGGATAGTTTCCTTTCTAGACCCTACCTTATGGCAAGCTCTTCCAGTTGTCCTATGTGGACTCACAAGCTAGTGCATACAGACACCTAACAAGTAAACCACAGCACTGAGAAACCCTTTTACCAGAGTGCTGAATAAACACAGACATTAAAACTTTGCACATAGCCAACTGGAGCTTACTCACAGTTCATGGGCTATTCATAAGTAAACAACGCTTGATATGTGTCACTGAACTGTCTGGAAATATCTGTCCTAAAGACATATAATGTCAGCATTCAGTGTAATCTGGATATAGCAAAAATAAATACAGTATATAGTAAACAATAGAATAACACAAAGACACACACTCATCTAATGCACTGCCCTTCTCAATTTCATTGTTTATGTGTACAGTGCAAATTTAACTTTCTTCTATTACTTTGTTTCCTTTTTCCAAGAAGAACACACAAAACAAGACAAATTACAGTACAAATAATGTAATGATGCATTATAAAGGTAAGGGGGGGTCATTTACAAAAATATTGGTAAAACTGCACCAGTTTATTTAATAATAGCAACCAATCAATGATTAGTCTGCTCCTGGTTCCATTAGAATGTCTACAGTATTGCAAATCTCATTTGTGCTGACAGACTCTGAATAAAAAGTATTTTCAGGCTAAAAATATCCATTATCTAACTGTGTGTAAATATATATACTGTATATATCAAACATGTATTTGTGGGAGCAGTGCTACCTATAGTATACATACAAAATATAATTGTTTTGAAGTATATATTGTTTTTTAAATGTTATTTATTTTAAAAGAGGCTTTCACAAGTAAAATGAAATTAACAATAGAAAGAAGTAAGCTTGAGAACTTCTGCAGAAGTCCCTTTTATCAGTGGATGTTATTAAGGCACCTTATTTTAATGTTTGAGTCTGATGAGTAGGCCCACTGAAAGAAGGAGCTTCGTTTTTGCACTTGCACATACACATTGCATACACTGATATGTATATGACAGTTCAATAATATGCTATTATACTTCTCTTTTTATCATATACAGTAAATGATCTGAGCTGTGAGACAAGCATAATACATCCTCCCTGTGTGGAAAATGTTAAATTGGGCCATACTCGTACTCTATGGGGACTCCGAATTGCTGGAATATTGGACCAGTTCATTTAAAAATAAGATATTAACTAGGGCACCAAGCATACAGCAATTACACTTCATCCAAAGATGGAAAGCTAATTAACCGTGTGATTTCACTATAATGGCAGATCATTTTTAGATGGCTTGTGGTATATTGATTTGCCATTGTCACCAAGGAGATAATGCAGTGTTTATAATTTCACTTATCTTGTGAATAAGATTTGTAAATTACCCACCCAGTGATAAAATAAAAAGAAAGGTTCTGCTCACGGAAATTAGTGAATATCAACAGGACATCAGCAGCAACAAGAATGAAGGATGTTCCAGTGTAGCTTTGTGTGAATCTATTATGTGATACAGTTTCAGGCCCGGACTGGCAATCTGTGGGTTCTGGCAAATGCCAGAGGGGCTGCTGTATGGTTCCATAGAAAGTTACCATATAGTGGGCTGGTAGGAGGCTGTTTGGGCCTCTGTGTACTTGGAATGGCAGGGCCTATTTTGACTCCCAGTCCAGGCCTGTACAGTTTAACTCTGATCACACCCTATGGCCCTTGTTTAGATGGCTGAGTAAATTTAGTAGAAGCAGAAGACACGTACAGGTCTTTACCTTTATTTATTTAGACAAGAGGGCTGAGTGTGGATGGCACGGAGAAGTTAATAATGAGCTACTCCTCACATTCTTTGAGTCAGCTGCAGCCAAAAAATTAAAACTGCCTGGTATATGGATTTCTCTTACTCTGTTACACAAGCTAGTAATAAATCAAAGTGTTTTTCTTACCATATGACCCACAAAATGACAAACGACCAGCTATATACAGTTAAATACACATCAAAACAATGTATAAACTGTGTATTTGATCTAACAGCAAATGGGAAAGTTCAGCTTCTCTCACTAAGAGCTCTGTGTATAAATTGGATCATGGCTAGGACACAAAAGTGGCAAGCTGAGGTCACACAGCACCCCTGCTGGTGTTGACTGTTGAGGTAAAAAAAAGTCAAGTTACCGAAGGAACTCTTCCAGAAGTCATAGTGAAAATATTTTTTCTTTTAGGGCCAGAGACACACGCTCAGAAAAAATTTGCCGCCAGCGAAATTGCGCAGACGCTCATTAAAGTTTATGGGCGTCAAAAAAAATTTGGCCTGCGGTGGAAATTGTTTTGACGTGCGTCTTTTTTTTTGAAGCACGCTGCCATACAAGTCTATGGGCGTAATTTTTTACGAAAAAAAAATTCACCCATCCCTAGTCGCCCGCCTGGCGACAAATCTCATCTTCTTCAGGGCGACTAATCTCCTCAAACTGCTTTCCCGCCGGCTATAATGTATATCGCCGGCGGGATGGCACTAGCTCAGAGTGCTCCGTTTTCCGAAGAAGAGGAGATTTGTCGCCGGGCGGCTAATCTCCCCGAATCTCTGCCCTTAAAGTGCAGCTTTAAGCTGATTTACAGACCCCAGAACTGCTTCTCTTCAGGATTCAAATCCAGATGCAGCATGGCCTGTCATGCTTCTGTCTGCACCACACCATCTTCTGTCCCAGGAGGCCAATTTCTTTTGCAATACTTTGTGCCTCGTGAGCAGTTTAGGCAACATTTTGTGCATTCAAGTGATACTGTTTATTGACTCACTGAATAAGGAAAAACTACAAATTGTTTTCTGTAGGCATGTTATATTAAAACAGTTAGATACATTATTAAATGACAAATAAAGCCCAGAATAAAAAATAGGCTAACGTGTCAGGTTTGCTGTTCCTCTTTGCATGGCCAGCATACATACCTGTGTGGCTCTTAATTTAGAGCCCCTTATATCATTCCTTTTTTCTGTCTCCTCCAAATCAGTAGGGATGTAGCGAACTGTTCGCCGGCGAACTAGTTCGCGCGAACTTCGACTGTTCGCGTCCGCCGCAAGTTCGCGAACGTCGCGCGACGTTCGCCAATAGGCGTTCGCGTCAAAATCGTTCGACCATTCGACCATTCGATCGCTAAAATCGAACGAAAATCGTTCGATCGAACGATTAAAATCCTTCGATCGTTCGAATCGAACGATTTTCGGATGTTCGAAGTTCGCGAATAGTTCGCGAACTGTTCGAATTTTTTGCCGGTGTTCGCGAACGGCGTTCGCGAACACATACTCGGCGGTTCGCTACATCCCTACAAATCAGCATTCCTCCCCTTTTCTTCCAGGCAGAAGGCATGCATAGTAGCACCTCTTTATTGCAGTAGTCTTTACTATTGTTGCTGTTGGTTTTACTTTCCCTTTTATATGAATGATGAAAATTTGTAAATAAAACTCCCCGAAGCCTTTTAATAGTAACATTTTTAAATCCATTTTCTTATTCTGAACTAGGGCTTTCACTGTATATTCATTTACTCGTCATGGGCTGTTTGAATGGCCTGTATATAACCTGCACCATTCTGACAAGACGTTAGGAAATAAGTGAGTATTTTTTATGTATACATGGTTATACAGCACTACACACTTTCTGTGCACAAAAGATTCTTGAAGGGGGCTGAGTCGGCAGCTTATTGGTCAATGTATGGTGCCAGACTAATAAGCAGCCAGATATTAATTGGGCAGCTTTGATTTTGTCATTGGATTGAGGACGGCATCTGGTCATTTGTAACTAATCCCAGCTCTCTGCCTAGTGGAAATTATGATTTCATTATTGTGCTGGGAGGCAAACAATCAGATCAACCAGATATTGCCAACCTCATTGCAGAGTTGTACTGGGCTGATAGGGCACCAGTAAAAAATCTGGTTGGCTCTGGCCTCCGTGGGACCCATCAACCCAGACCCACTCCCACTGAAGCCCTGGGTGCTACACTCTGGTCCTAATCACGGCCAAGAGACCAAGGTACTCGCTGTGGGTGGGAGTGGAAGGGAGTTCCGGAGCCAGGAGGACTTCACTGCTGGGGCGGGGGTCCCAAAGGGGGCAGTGAATGGGCCCTGACCACAGACCACCCAGTGCGATGCTGTCTCATTGCCATTTAACAGCTTATAGGAGAAGGAAAGGCTTTATTTACTTGGGGGTGCTAAAAGTTAGGGAGCCCCAAGTGATTATTAGTGATGGGCTAATAAATTCACCTGGCACGAATTTGCAGTGAATTTTCGCATTTAGCCGCCAGCGAAAAAATTCACGAATCTCCCAGGTTTTTTGTGAAAACGTTTCTAATTGCTCGATTTTTAAGTGAAAACGTTCGTGGGTGCGCATGCGCAGTAGTGCAAAAAGATGATCTTTAACAAAGAAATTGGCTATTTCATTCTACTGTGTTCTACATGCGTCTGCCCTGGGAAATTTGAAGAAAAAAAGTAGAGGTGCTCGCTGAAAGAACCCCCGAACCAGTGCAGATTTCTGAAGATAGGATCACCGGCCCAGGGTGTGGGGTAAGTATATATAATCACTTGGGGGTGCCTAACTTTTGGCACCCCCAATTAAATAGGCCTTTCCTTCTACTTAAAAGATATGAATTGCTTTAGAAACTGAAACAGGTTTACAGAACCACTGAGGGAATGTAATAAAAGTCGGTAAAGAATTTTCTTTAGTGACCAATTCTGATAGTGGAAGAAAGATTGCGAATGTTAACGTTTGCGCCAGTGTGCTGTGTATGTAACAAAACTTCTTAATGAAAAAATTGTTTGCTCCAAAAGATTACGACACCTTCAATCACTTCTTAAAAGTCTGCAATATGCCATTACATTTGCAACGCAGTCTAAGGAAGAACATTGTGAAATGTGAATTTTTAGTCAAATTGTTTTTCTCTTTGCCACTTTTATTGCTCCCCCCCCCATAAATAATAAATATCCCAATTCTGTCACCATGGTGCTTCCTCTATAGTTACGCCCATGGCAACTGTGGCTGAACAGATGGGGTTTTTTTTTTGCCTTCCTCTGGATCAACTGGCAGTTAGGCAGGTTAAAAAAAGTTAAAAGGTTGAACTTGATGGAGGTGTGTCTTTTTTCAACCTAACTAACTGGTCAACATACAGTTGCTATTATAGGAGAAATGTGCAGGGTTTATACAGTTCTGGTTAGTGAGATCTATAGTAAGTGGCTAGTGTCTCTCTGCCTGGAGGTCCAGTTTAGATTCAATTTTCTGCTTCATGAAATCTTGGCAGGGAGCTTGGTTGCTCTCTCTAATGGATTATTATTAATAGCAGAGATAATGAACCGGCCAGGGAATGAGCTGTGCTGGCTTTCTGGCGAGTTTATCCGTTGCTATCTGGATCTGTGGGCTGCACATTGAGTTGTACAGGGGAACGGCCGGGAGATGAGCGGCAAGTGTCTGATTGCAGAACATGCTGGAGGGCTGCGTGTGTCAGTTTCCTGCTGCCTCGCCCCTCCCGCCCCACCGCACAGTCTGTAGAGTCGCTCGCGTACAGAACAGTCGCACCACGGTTTGTTGACTATTAGTGGATGAATGAGTGGATGAACTCCAGCCCCATCGCTGACATTATCCACAGCCCTCAGAGAGCTCAGGAGACGCTCAGTGCAGCGGGAAGCTAATTACCAACCTCAGCGAGATTTTAGTGCTCCTAATCGCTGGAGCGGATTTATTAGTCGCTCTCATGCTGTAGTGACCGGTTTATTATCATCCCTGCCTGGCAGCTGAACTGCCGCCTCCTCCTCACCTATTCCCGAGGCAACTTTTATCTCTCCTGGACTCCTCATTTTCCCGCACAGATAATAATAGGTAAAGTGCATTCTCTCTTTCTATCCATCAGCAGCAGCAGCAGTGGGTTTATTGGTGCCTATACTGATAATGACAATGGCAAGAAGTTGTTTCTGAGGCTAGACTTTTCATTCACATACTAAGGCTTTTGTTAATGGGGAACTATCGCGAAAATGAAAAATTAATATAAGCTTTATCATACTGAAATAAGAAACTTTATACAGTTAAAAATTCCGCATTGTTTCTGAAATAATCAAGTTTATCTTTACTATTCCTCTCTCAGCATCTGTTTCTCTTCATTCTGTCTTCTTGCAGCAGTTGGGTGTCAGATATTCATTGACAGTTAGAGACAATATATCTTATGGGGGGGGGCTTCCTTTCCTATCATATGTATTAGGGAGTTAGCACACGGACAGATTCGGGGGGGTTTTAGTCGCCTGGTGACTAATCGCCTCTTCTTCGGGGTGACAAACTCCCCAAACTGCCTTCCTCCTGCTATAATGAGTAAACGCCAGCGCCAATGCACTCACGGCGCTTTGATTTCCGAAGCATCGGGGAACGTCGGAAATCGAAGCGCCGCGAGTGCAGTTCAAGGAGATTAGTCTCCAGACAACTAAATCTCCCTGAATCTGCCCGTGTGCTAGTTCCGTTAGAGCTCACTCAAATAATTGATCCCAGTATAAACAAAATAACTGCCTTTTGCACAAATTCTGCATGTAGAGAGTCATGATGACCGGTGATTTTAACAGAGTGAGCTCTAATACATCTACTAGGCAAAAGGAGCCCCCCTATAAGATATATTGGATCTAACTATCAATGAATATCTGACACCCAACTCCAGCATGAAGACAGAATGAAGAGAAAGTGAAAAGGATGGTGAAGATAAACTTGATTATTTCAGAAACAGCACAGCATTTTTAATTGATTGTATTTAGAAAACTTCTTATTTCAGTATTCTGAATCTGATATTAAATTTTCAGTTTTGCGATAGTTCCCGTTTAAATATACTGCACTGTGTTTGCTTCACAATCTGTTGACAGTTAATCTAATGGACAGAATTCATGGGCTTTTCAATGGACAAACAGCACAGCTGCCTGTCACAGGTTCATGGTATTCTAGCTTTAGGGATATAATGACACTACAGCCAGTCACACAAACAGAAAACAACAAGGCGCCGGGGTGACTCACTTAGATATTAAATAGCTAACACATTTTAATAGCATTCTTCATCAGCTGTGCCAGACATTCCTTCTATAGTCACTTTATTCCAAAACACACTTATATGGCATTGAGAATTACCAATTGATCCCTTTAAGGGCCCTTACTCATTGGCGTTCTGACCTGCGCTCCCCTGTGTTCCGTTTTTTGGCGTTCAGCCGCAGGGGAGCGCAGGAATAGACGCATGTCATTATTTCAAATGGGGCTGTACTCACTCAGGCGCGTGTAGGCGCCGAACGCAGGTTGAGACGCAACATGCTGCATTTTTCCTGCGTTAGGCGCCTACACGCGCCTGAGTGAGTACAGCCCCATTTGAAATAATGACATGCGTCTATTCCTGCGCTCCCCTGCGGCTGAACGCCAAAAAACAGAACGCAGGGGAGTGCAGGTCAGAACGCCATTGAGTAAGGGCCCTAAAGCTGCAGTAGGGAAAACTATTTTTTCCTGAAATATTGGCTAATATTGTCTGAGCTGGCATACACCTCAAAAAAAAACTCCCTGATGCAGGTGCCCACAGACATGGAGACTTGGCACACAGGATGATTTGTGTGTGTGGGGGGGGGGTATCTTGCTCACTTCAAAGACGAATGGTAATCTGTAACTACATTCCTAATTAAAAGAATATTTCATTGGTGTACACTCTGATTTGACAAGTCACACTGAGCTGAATTGCCATTATAGTTCTGCAGGGCAAATAGGGGATAACTAAGCCCAGTGCTTATTTTATTAGTGTTCACAATCCAAAGTATAAAAACAGTTTTGCAGAATTCTTTTGATAAAGAATAGCTATTTTAACTGTTATACTGTTTCTTTGATTACAAGTACTAGTGTTTTAGTATATATTTTCATTGCCATGTACCATTTCACATTACACTGTAATAATGTGTGAGAATACTTGAGATGTTGTATTATATTTTATCCAGTATAGCCCCAAGAGGTACTCATGACACTACTGTGCTCTTTTATCCAACATTCATTTTACCACTGTGTGTGGTGTTCAGACAAGATATTGCTGTTTTTAGGGCTCTCAAATTCTTGCTATGTTGTTCTTTCTGCTTCTCATTGCTTGATACTTGAAAGACAAGTGTACTAGTGTAAGCACCATTGCTTTACCATTGTAAGAACAGTGATGGTTTATGCTTAATCACTTTGAAGGAGGCAGGCTAAAATATAGATACATTGTGTTGCTTTTTTCCAATGCAATGTGATACTTGTAGATATGGGTGATACCCAGTTACATATACAGTAAAGATCCTGGTTATGTAGCTTTTCGAAAAGTATTGCCTAAGTCTTATATCAGCTGTATTCTTAAACTGATGTTTTGGTGGTCATAGTATTTACTAGTATACATTCATGGTATGTGGTG
Source organism: Xenopus laevis (assembly GCF_017654675.1). Classification (NCBI taxonomy): domain Eukaryota; kingdom Metazoa; phylum Chordata; class Amphibia; order Anura; family Pipidae; genus Xenopus; species Xenopus laevis. The sequence continues at coordinate 70,361,151 of NC_054376.1, forward strand.
AAATATGTGTAACATGCTTTCACTAGTTCCAGGTCATCGAATGACATATTTACAAGTACAACTCCTTATTCTGCACTCCCTTATCTCTGTGCAGCACTTGTTCAGTCTTCGCCAAACAGGAGTCAGACACTGCCTTGGTGTTTTGCTGGAATCCTTGAAGTTTTTTTACGGTGTGTTGCTTGCTCATTAGTTTTGCACATGTTAGGAAACTAATCTTTTGAAGTTCTACAACAACATTTGTGATGGAGGGGAAATGAGGTCAAACTATATTTTAAAAAGTGGAGCTGGGCATTGACAAAGTGCATTCTACATTAATGTTGGTAATTGCATTCATGTGGAAATGCAAAAGAAAGCCTTTCAAATGACTTAATATTGTTATTAATTGCATATTGAAAAGATTCCCTCCTATTAGCATATATTTTTCTATGGTAGTTGCTTGATAAGCTTTCTGGCTTATTGTTATAGTTTCTCTGTATGCCGAGAACACCGGAATATACAAAGTAATGTTTAGGGTCTTGTATTATATAATAGGATGCTGACCTCTGCAAAAATGAATTCTAGGGCTGTCTCTACATGGGATGTAAGAGTTTTTAACAAGCCCTGCCTTGGGACCTGAGAGGACCTATGAGTACAAAAAAATTAGAACTGTCAATTCATCAGAATAGAAAAATAAACAAACTAACTGCAGCATGAAGGTCTTGGGGGATCAAGAGCAGAAATTGAGATATATGGATCAATATAAATGGCTGCATAATGGGGGGTGAATTGGGGGTTTAGTGATGGGTGAATTTCTCCCGTTTCGCTGAAAAATTCGAGAATTTCCCACAAAATTCGCAAAATGCGAATTTTGATGCCAGCGACTATTCCGACGCCGGCGACAATTCTGATGCTGGTGACAATTCTGACGGCCATTAAAGTCAAGGGCGTCTATAATTGTTGCCGGTGGCAATTTCACGAATTTATTCACCTGCGGCGAATGGGGAGGGGGGGTGCGGCCTAGGGTCGCCCGCCCAGGAAATCCAGCCCTGAAAGCAAGTATTTTTTCCTGAAAAGGCGGCAATCCTAGCCTTCTTGTGCCAATATTCTGTTGTTGGTGACTTTGAGATGCAACACACACACATGTATTATATAGAGGATATATATATATATATATATATATATATATATATATACAGTATATATATATATATATATATATATATATATATATATATATATATATATATATATATATATATATATATATATATATATATATATATATATATATATATATATATATATATGGGGTCGATGATGGTAAAGATGTCAGCCTAGCTCGGTTGTCTTTTGAGATTTTTCAACAGATTTATATAGTCATTCCTGTAATTTGTAATTACATCATTTATATAGTCGTGTACTCCACCCCTCATGTTGAATTGTGGTTTGTCTTTTGAGCTGCAAATTTCCAACTAAGAAAATATCAGGCAATAATTTACACTGACTCATTTAGTCTATTATAAAATCAGTGTGGGCGACTCCAGCTAAACATCAAGATTTGTGTGCATATGGGTTTTCGGGAATTACAGGCATTCCATACAGTGTTTTGTACAGTATTTCACCCAAATACCACATTACTGTTTGATGCAATCTAATTATTAGCAATGACCTAAGTATAAATGCATATAGTGTTGCAAGATTTCAGTGTTTACCCCATGTGCAATTTTGGTGAACTTGAGTTAAAGTTAAATGAAACTGACATTGTGCCTGTGGATAAATGCAAGCCAAGAATCAGTCCCAATGCTCACATCAACCACTTGTGTCTACACCCAGAGCCATTGCCTTGGTAGAAAAACAGATGCAGCTCATCTTCACTACCTTTCAGCCGACCACTGGAAAATTTAATTGGGGCTGATACTAGATCATGTTATGATAGCGGATTATCTGTTTAATGCTACTTGATTTGCCATATATAACATTGCAACATTGTAGTGTTTGGTATTGTATTTGTATGGTCATGATAAGCCAAACTGTTTGACCAAATCTGGGCACATATGGCCAGCCTAAGGCAGATACGTTATTGAGTCAATTGTGATTGCCTGTAGACAAATCAGTTTGGTAAAATTAATATGCAATGTCAAAAATATGCAGTTGTTTATTTGGTTTAGAAGATTGTATAATCACCTGTCAAATGTCAAAAATGGCACATTTTAAAATGCTTCACATTTCATTAGCTGCTCAATCATTTGAGAATGTGTGTCTGAAAATATAATTTTAAAATATTTTTAAAAGCATGCTAATAATGCAGAGATTTGATGCACACTGTCATCACGTAATTACCTAAATTTGTGAGAATGCAATATGTATTTTTTTATATATGATTTAATAGTTGTGATTTGTTCAGATTTTATTGTCAGGCCATACTGGTTTTGGAGTGACAAGCTTGAACCTTTGTGCTGGGTAACATGGGATTTGGTGAAAGACACAAGTCCAGTAACCAGTCAGAAGTAAATTTCAATTTTTTTTGGAGCAATCACTATGTACTCTATTGCACTTCGCCTGGTCTGAGGTGGTGAAGTAAAATCTGGTGCAAGAGGTAACGTTCATGAAAATCCGCAACTTAGCGAATTGGTGTAGTTACGTCCCTTCGCCAGAGCGCAACTTCGCCTGGCGTAAGGGTGCGAAGTATCGCTAGAGTAGGACTACTTCGCTAGTGAATTTACACCAGCACCCCATTAGTAAATCGGTGAAGTGGCAAAATGACGTCATGCTGGCAAATTTTCACTAGCATTAGCCACTTCGCCCCTTTAGTAAATTTGCCCCTTTAGCTTCCAGGGCCAGACAGCAAACATCTCCCACCATGAAGAAATTAAAAACAAAACAAAACACACCTTTTTATACTTCTGTGGTTACTCTCAAATGAGAAAATCAAAACATATGTCACATATTGCCTAGTATTACTTTGTGTGGTAGTACATGGGTTCAAACTCAGATTGTTTGGCAGGAGAATGTAAAATCTAGTGTAAATTACGTGAGTTGATTAAATTTGGCTGGTGTGTTGTGGCACTAAATATAAGGGTTTTACAACAGAACAGTATCGGCTGTACTAATGATCAAGCCTTGTAGTAACAATACTGACTATTTCACTTAGAATTGAAAGAAGGAAGGCTAGGACTAGATACATACCTCCCAATTGTCCCGTTTTCTGTGTGACAGTCCTGATTTTGACAGCTCAGTCCACAGTCACTGGTTTCTTACTGAAATGTCCAGAGTTTATCTTTGATCTCCTACACTGTTGCCAGAAAATAAGAGGCTTTTTGGCAGAGAGCCAAGAACACTGTTCAGTTGCACTGCAAAGTTACAATTGTAGTTATTTAAGATAAGCAGGTGTCTTGGGAGAACTGAGACTCACAGCTTATAGGAAAATGTCAGCTTCATTAGCAAAACTGTTATAACAAATAAAACATGGCCCTAAAACTCTCAGAAATTTGTTCAAACTTTCATAACCTGCCATTTTTGGTAATAGGAGGTATGGCCACAAAATGAGTGTGGTCGAAATATTTCAGTGCCTGATATATTTGTCCCTCTTTACATTTTTCTAATATTGGGAGGTATGTAGATATGAAATATATATTGGACATCTTTATTTTCTGCACAAAAAAGTCCTTCACAGGAAGGATTTTCTTCATCTCCCCATAAATGGATTCATGTGCCTGAGTTCAGGCACATGACATCAGGACATGGAATTCCTTATCCTCATGGGAATCTTGATTTTTATACTATCTATCTATCTATCTATCTATCTATCTATCTATCTATCTATCTATCTATCTATCTATCTATCTATCTATCTATCTATCTATCTATATATATAGATATAGATAGATAATTATGAAGAGGACCAGCACTCTGTTTCCAAAAATCAATAATTTATTGTAGTGTCACAGTATCTTCAACGGTTCGGCCCGCTTTGGGGGCTTTATCATCCTTATGTAAATAACATGGTTCATCTTGTACTACATATGCTCTGCTGCTATACTTAATTTTAAAAAATTTGATTTTTTTTTAATGTAATTTTTTTTTGTACTTAGTTGTAGTATTTAACTAGTATTTTTTAACTTAGTACAGTCTAAAAAAGTGGATCAGGATGCATTTCACTGCATGCTGTACTTGTATAACTATGCATCTGACAAATAAAGAATCTTATCTAATATACAATATATATATATATATATATATATATATATATATATATATATATATATATATATATATATATATATATATATTTTTTTTTTTTTTTTTATGGTTTAAAGGGACAATGTATACACATGTCCAGCTTGTTTTGCCCATACTTAAGTGCTAATTATGATTGATTGATTTTAACCTTACTATATCCACCACCATTCCTTAGAAGACCCTTATTTAAAAGCCACTTTAATTGTCCCTGTTTCTTAGACTTATAGAGTAGAAGTACATCATTTTATTAACATATCCCCCTCTTTCCACCATTTTTCTGAAGAACCAAGGAGTTGGGGTCATGTCTAAAACCAGCTTTGTTTAAATTTCACTGTTCTGAATTGTTTAGTGCATGTAAATTGTGAATGTAGTGAATGCATGTCTAGGACAAGGTTGATCTAATGGCCTTATGTTGATCACATCTGTTTATGTAGATCAAAGAAACTGTGTCTTTGTCCCAAACATTATGGTGGCCACTGTATCTGTATTCCCAGGTCTCTCAGTAAAAGATCTCATCCATATACTGATATATTCACATGTTTTCCATGGGCAATGGAGAGTGCCTGACCTGGTTCCTGTGTATATTCAATGCCAAACAGCTTGCGTGACTATGCATGATTCATGTCATTTCTGGAACAATGCATCACAGAATTTTGCATCCCTGCACTTGATTTTCTAAATCTGTTTTTCTCTCTCAGTATTTCCTGTCTAACTATCCATGTGGATTGGCATTGGTGATGAGCAGTAAATTGAAAAGGATCAGCATGCATATCCACTAAAACTTTCAAAATTCCCACTTTTTGCAATCTTTTAAGAAAGGAGAATGAATATAAAGTTACAATCCAATCCAACCCTGTTTTTATATTTAATCTTTGTATTCAGTGTATAAAGCCATTTATTAGTGCTGTGGAATGTAGTGGAGCTTTATAAATATGTATAAGGAGCCCATTTACTAAGAATCGAATTGTGATTTGTTTTCTGAATCTTGAAAAATTTGTGATTTGCCTATGTTTCTAAAAAGCTCTAAAAATGTGATATTTATTAAGTGTAAAAAGCACAAATATCTCTTATGCAAAACTTTGCCACGTAAAAGTTGTTGAGGTGCTGTAGAAGTCAGAGGGAGCTGTGCTTATCCTATTGGACCATTTTAAATTACTTTGGACTTTTTATATTTGGATCTTTTAATAAATTCAATTACAATTGTGGTTTTATAACCTCTAAAACCAGTAAGCCTCTAGTCTTAGGGGGTTATTTAAAAGTTTGACCATAAAATAATTAAATAAAGGGGAAAAACGAGATTTTTTTCAAAGAAAAAAACTTGAATTTTTTGAGATTTATTAAACTCCAATGGTGTTAAAAAGTTAGAATAAAAAAGTACTCCAACTCAGACCTGCAGCGTTCATGTAGAAGTCAATGGCAGATGTCCCGTTGATATCCTGATCTGGGGTGGGTTGTCTTCAATAATCCTAATATTTTGTGGTTTTCAGATGTCAAATACGAAAAAGTCTGAGGTTTCAGGCATCAAATCTGAAAAAGTTGCAGTTTTTGGCAACAAATCTGAAAAATTTGCACGGTTCAGATTTTTTCACAATTTTATTAAAGTTTTTTGGAAAAATGTATTCATAAGTAGGGGGGAAAAGTCTGTGCGGATTTGGTCGGAGTTGTTTTCAGAAAATAGTGAGAACTTTTCGGATTTTGATAAATAACCCCCCCCCCCTTAGTAATAAGAATAACTAAAACCAACTTAAATACTTTGATTAAATTGATAGATATTTCCTTGCACTGCAAAATGTGAAATACACCCAGATACTGTATATGTGTAAGACGTGCCGGGAGATTCTCCTCGGTTATTACCTCCCGGTTATTACCTCCCTCTGCGGGTGTGTAGACGCGCACTTCCAGGTTTGGATCCTAGCGCTGGCGCTTGACGCCGGGCGTCTTGATGCTCACGTCACGACTTCAAGCATCTTGACGTCCCGAATTGGTGCTGAATTTGAATTCTTGTCGCCAAGTCATCTTTAAAAGCCCAGTCCTCCATTCTGATAGTGCCCAAGCTGGCTTCAGTTTACTGATCCTGCCGAAGCATTAATACTCTGTTTGAATTCCTGGTTTTTGACTTCTGCCTGACTATTTGACTTAGATTCCTGCCACCTGCCTTGATCCCTTTGCCTGACCTTCGACTATGTTTTTTCCTTATCCTTGCTGGTACCTCATTTTGGACTTGTTGTTACCTAAACACACATTTCCTTTGTGGTTCAGAAGCAGAAAGCCCGGGGCCCAAAAGGGCGTCTTTGAAAATCAGAAATCCTAGTGTGTCTGAGTGTACCCACTATCTTCTAAAAGGTTCCTGATTGACGTGAACGTTACAATATGTATGTATATATATATATATATATATATTTGATTATTATTATATAGCAGAACTAATGAAAAAAGCAAGCTGGGGGAGGACTCGTGGTTTGGAAGATGTTAGTCTGTTGTTTGCTTTGAACTATGGGATGGAATTTGGATTGTACTTTTAATATATTGTCTAGCAATAATGCTTTTGTACTAGAGAGAACGATTCCATCCAGATTACAACCTTTCCTATTAGATTGTTCTGACATTTTTTAATAACTAAAACTGTCAATTATAGGAGTGTTAAATAATTGATGGTTTCAACACAGATGCATACTGTGCATAAATAACCGTTTAAACTAGCTTCAGTATGTCCAGAGACTGGCAACCAATCCAATGAACTGTCAAACTATTAAAGGTAGCCATACACATATAGCGATTTCGCCAAAGGAGCGGATGTCCCTCGGGCCCAACGATCATAATGAAAGGAATACTGGCAGTCAGATAGTGGGACAACATCAACAAACAGATGCAGTCCACGGTCCGACAGGATTTTTACACCTGCCTGATTGACATTTGGTCGACTTTGACCAGATATTGATCAAAAAAGTCAGTCGAAGGGCCCCACACAGGCCAATAAGCTGCCGACTCGAACTGTCGGCAGCTTTTATCGGCCCGTGTATGGCCACCTTTAGAAACATATTTACATTTGAAAAGTGAGGGATTATAAGTCATTTCCACTACTAACATCCTCTCTATTCTCTTACTTGTAGAATTCTGATGAATGGGCTTTAAAAGGCATCAGTATAATCACATGTGAAATGGCCAATTGTATGTAAATATTAGATTAATCCCCTTGATTTAGGAACCTTATATTTACCTATCTTGTTAGATTATTTTCATGTCTCTTTCCTGTGATGTTAAAATTATATTAAAAGAAAAAAAATCACCTATAAAATATTTTTTGGTAACATCAAGTGTTTTAAAGTTATTAAAATATTAAAATATAATGTACTGTTGCCCCGGACTGGTACACTGGTGCATTTGCATCAGAAACAATACCGTAGTTTATATAAATTATCTGCTGTGTAGTCATGGGGGCAGCCACATACCTCCCAACTGTCTCGTTTTGATCGGGACTGTCCTGATTTTGACAGCTCAACCCCCAGTCCCGGCTTGTTACTGAAATGTTTTTTCTTTGGTCTCCTGCTTTGAACAGCCAGAAAAAGATACAAAGTTTCTAAATTAATTGCCGCTTGGCAGAGAGCCCAGAACAGCCACCAGGTGCACTTGGATACTTTTGTAACAATTTAGGGCTGAACTCCACAAGGCGATTAGGACCAGCACGCTGCATCTTCATCCAATAGTCGGATAAATGTAGTTTGTACCTGCAATTTCTCGATCAGTCTCATTAAATTCTGTACTTCCAACACGTTGCATGCGTGTCATCACCTGGTGACAAATTGGTCCTGAACGCCTCGTGGATTTCAGTTTTCAAAAAAAAAAAAACTACCCCCACCCCACGTGGACCCTCCTCCCCCCCAGCCTAGCTGCCCCCATGGAAATGCCCCTAACTTTATATTTACCCCTCAGCGCAGATTCAGGCATCGAAGTTCCATGCAGCCATCCTCCGGGTCTTCGTGTCTTCTTCCGTTGCTGGGGGGGAGGAGGGAAGGGGGGTATACGCGGGGTGGGGTAGGAGTTTTTTTTTTAAATGGTTGAATTCTCCTTTAAGGTAATCAAAGAAGTAATTGTAACAATTTAGGATAAGCAGGTATTTTAGGGAAACAGTGGCTAGAATGTAAATCGCCGGCGGGATGGCACTCAGAGTGCTTCGTTTTGAGAAGTTGAAGTTCACTTCGGGTGACTTCAGAAAACGAATTGCTCCGAGGGCCGTCCCGCTGGCGATTTACATTCTAGCCGGTGAGTGTCAGTTCGGGAGATTAGTTCCCCCGAAGAAGAGGAGATTTGTCGCCGGGTGTCTAATCTCCCCGAATCTGAGTGAGTGCCCTGAACCTTAGAATACAGGAATCTAAACCCATTGTATTTTACAAATCATATCTGCTATCCACTAATTAACCTGTGCCGTTTTTCCTTTTTAAGAGTAAATGCCTGCACCCACTGCCAAAACAGCTTCAAAATCTCAAAAGACGCTTATGCATGTTCTAATCAAATGAGCCAATGATTACCCCTGTATGGCCCAAAATGCACAAGGCTATTTAGCACTATTGTGCTATGTAAGAATGTAGATACAGTACTTGTAAATAGAAACTTTTACGCAACATTAATTTCTGCTGTGGTTCAGTTTGTGCCAGCCTGACATTTTTCAAAGAATATGTCAAAAAATGTTTGGAGCATGTGCAAGTGATAAATGTGATAAATTCCCTTCTAATTTGGAATTTATTTTGATTTATTTTCTGTTCAGAAAATGCCCAGTTTGGAATCAAAAGCACTGCAAGGTAGAATATCTACATACTGAGCCACCATCCTGTATGACTTTTAATGCGTTTTATCATATTCTTTAACTTTCATGTGTGGTTTTACAGTTACCAAATGTCTTGGTGCAAAAGTAATGTCATCGGAATCATTACTCACTGAAGACGTAGTGTGAAATATTTTCTGTGTCTAGATAATATGGTTTCCAGCAGTCAGTGTGAGAGCAGCATATTTGTTAGATTCTTTTGCCTCATCTGGGTTGCACCTATTGATGCAGGTCACAGTCGGAACACTGGAGCACCCACCTGGTTTGGAGGTGGCTATGTCTCCAAGGTTTCCCTGCGTGAACTGGCACAGCGGTGCACGATTTGGAATAGGATGCAGGAAGAAGACCGTGGTGCTGAGCACACCTATAAGGAATTGCTAGTAGCGGATGTTGACACAAGTACTTTTAATAAATGGGGTCTTTTAAACAACTGATTGCTGACTCTATTGTGCTTGCAGTCGTAAATGACCTTTTGTGTTACTAGTAAAACTCCACTAAAATCTGTTATTATTTTGTGGCTCAACTGGAGAAAACTGTATCCCGAGATAATAGGTTCATTTGTTGTCTTTACATTGCTGTGTGGTGGGTGAGGTTAAAAAGGACACAAAGTTTTGTAGAAGTTAAGACTAAAAAATGACAAACATTCACTAATTTTAGCTTTCTGCTGAAATGCTTCCTACTTTGTTTTTAGTTGATCCAGATGTAGAAGCAAAAAAAAAGTCTATCTGAGTCTGGAAGAAAGGATCAATGTTGTACTTCATGTAATTCCAGCAAAGAAACTGGCCATTCTTTTTTTAAACAAAGTGTTAATTGCATTACTGTTTGGTGTTGACATTTTAAGACAATAATGACATATTCCTCATTACCTCAAACACTACAGAGCTTAGTTCCTAAATGGTACCATGTGCATACTTCAAAATATCTGTACAAGTTATCTTGTATTTTAACCACAATGCAAAGTTTTTATCCAGTCTTTCAACTTAACTTTGCTCCCTTTCAAATCTGCATGGCCATTTTTGTACCCATACCATGAATAAAGTATTGGTGTTCATGTAAATATTTCTGAGCGGATGCCGTAAGTAATATAATTTGCAAGCATTTCAGCTAGAACAAGTAGAGCACCCATACGTCCAAAATGCAAAGAAAACCTTGGAATTAGTCTACTTGAGAAGGGTGTAAATTACTTACAGGGTGTATTTTCTATATAGCCACCTGAGGGCAGGTGACCTTTCAAATGTCTATATGGAAAAATCAGCCCAAATCAGCCTCAAAATTTACCATAAATCCAGGTACCCCTGTCACTTGCATTTAGTACAAGCATAGATATTCCTGCGAATGTTTTAATTGCACAGGGGAGAGGCATGGTCAGGTCTTCAGATGTAATGTCTTATATTACTATGTAATTGACTTGTTTCCGCCTATTTTCTATAGCATACATACAAGCAGCTTGTCTGCTAACTGATTGATGTGATTCTGGGCCTACTTTTGTGCTTATCAATCTGCCTTATGATCATAAAGAAGATCTTTTGTAGCAAAGCTTTACAGTATAAATTGGTGGGGGAAGTTTGTCTGCTCTGTTGTACAGAATTAATATAACGTAATATTTTTTACTCATCTCACTGATGTCCAGGACACTAAATATGTCTACAATTTATATACAGCGAATAGTAGGCACATCTGAGAGTGCAAATGCTGTAGATTACACTTCTGCACCCAAGACATCTGTCTGTTTGTCGATTGACAAAGATGCCCGATCGAGCCAATGTTCCTAAGCTTTCTTTTATGTTACATCTGCCTAATAGTTATACGAATGGTGCCAACTGAACAGTTTTGCTTTTATAGTAAAATAGGATATTAAGTAGATTAGTAAACCAATCAAAATGTTCTTATTGTTATAGTTGTTGCCAAATGTGTCCCAAGGCTAACAATAAATTCCACATGCCATAAAGTATCTTCATAAAGCTTCAACTATTCCAGGCACTATGTAATACTCAGCAAAACTTTCAACACAACAACTTTATGGCTGAAACTTAAGACTAGATGTTTTATGTCAGGGTGGGTCGCAGTTGTGTATTTGTTCTACCAGCAATATTATGTTACAGATTCGCATATTTGCTTTATCCTGTTTGTGCATGCCTTATGGAACTTATGTTTATATGAAAAAGCTGTGAAAGAGAATACAAATTATTTTCTGTAATTGAAGATACTTACACATATCTAGGAGCTGCAATATTGCAGTCTATTCCAGCTTGGTTCAAGTAGTGTGTTGCTTTGAATGAAACTTACAGATCCTGATTGTTCTCAAAGTTTTTTTTATTACCAACTAATATCAACTTAGCTCTAATTTTATGTGATAATGCCATTAGTATAAATGTGTCACTGTTACTGTAGGGTTTAACTGGGATTATAGTGTCTAAATCTTGGAATTAGGAGAAATCGCTCCAGTTTGTAGCAGGAATTCCCAACCTGTGGTGTGGCAGGTTTTTTTTTGACTGTGTCTCCCAGCTGTTATTTCATGATGACTGATATGTCACGGCTCTCATTGAAGACTGGAGTGTAGTGTTCTGCCTTCCTAAAAAATCTTGCAGCGTAGAATTTATTTTCAGGCAAGCCCTGTGGTTTACATATAAAACCTGGAAGTAGCCAGTCCCTGTGCCGCATGCAACCATTGTGGTAAGCCGCGCTGCTTTTTATGGCTTGGTAGGTGCAAGGGTGGGCCAGGAATTAGGCTAAACCATCTGTGGTTGAAATACCTGAACTATATACTTAAGGCACAAAGCCAGTTTTGAGCTCCTGCAAGTAGCAGCCAGAATTGTGTTTGCTGAAGCAGCAAGTAATTGCATGTTATTGTCTGTTTGTGTTTCAGACACCTAGCGACCATATCCAACTCAGATACGCTTTTTTATAACATGCCCACAAACTGTGCATCCTTGTATAAGACTTTACCAGAAATGTAACTGCAGTTTTTATATACAGGTATGTGACCTGTTATCCAGAATGCCCAGGACCTTCCATAAGTCTTTGCATCTCCATATGTTAAACCTACTAAAAAATGATTTTAAATATTAACTAAACCCAATACTATTGTTTTGCCTCCAGTAAAGATTCATTATGTCTTAGTTGGGATCAAGTAGAAGGTACTGTTTTATTATTACAGAAAAAAGTAGTCATTTTTAACAATTTTTTAATTATTTTGTTAAAATGGAGTCTATGGGAAATGGCCATCCTGCAATTTTGAGCTTTTTGGACAACTGGTTTCCGGATAACGCATCCCATACATATACACGCATCATTTATTTTAATTTGTTTCATTCTTTATATTTATACTGACAGGTTTCATGTATCACCATACCAAATTTGTTCATCATCTGAATCAGTCCTTGCACAGGTTGACCTTGCAATCTAAAGTTCCTATAACTTTTACACAGCATTACACACACTAGGGGCTATTTTACATGACTGTTAGTGTGGGAGGAAACTGCTGAGAAAATCCAAACAAACCTAAAGACTCTTTGGAGATGTTCAGGTTGGGTTTAAACTCACAGCCTTGCAAAATAATAGTGCTTACCACTAAGACATTGGATAATATATAATAGGGGGTTATGTAATTAAAGTCATAATGGCTTGCACTAGGTCTATTTATTCATAACTACCAGTCATCAGTCAGCTGTTTGAAAGCAACATCTTATTGGTTGCTATGGTTTACTAGAAGTGATGCAAGTTTTATTACATTATAGTTAGGGGCAGATTTACATAGGGTCGAATATCGAGGGTTAATTAACCCCCGATATTCGACCGCCGAATTGAAATCCTTCAACTTCGAATATCGAAGTCGAAGGATTTAGCGCTATTCCTACGATCGAATGATCGAAGGAATAATCGTTCGATCAAAAGATTAAATCCTTCGAATCGAACGATTCGAAGGATTTCAATCCATCGATCGAAGAATTTTCCTTCGATCAGAAAATTGTTAGGAAGCATATGGGGACCTTCCCCATAGGCTAACATTGGCCTCGGTAGGTTTTAGGTGGCGAACTAGGGGGTCGAAGTATTCTTTAAAGAGACAGTACTTAGACTATCGAATGGTCGAATAGTCGAACGATTTTTACTTCGAATCGTTCGATTCGAAGTGGTAGTCGAAGGTCGAAGTAGCCTATTCGATGGTCAAAGTAGCCATATTCGACCATTCGAAATTCAAAGTATTTTTTCTTCTAATCCTTCACTCGAGCTAAGTAAATGGGCCCCTTAGTGTCAACATTTTTTTAATGCGCCTCAAAAGAATTTTGACTTTAGTGCATTTCGGTGAATTTTCACCGTTTTGCAAAATTTTAGCAAAGCGAAACGGGTCAGATTCGCCCATCACTAATTATAGTAGCTTTTAAATAATAAGGTATGCAACACTTGTATTTAATAAGATATGTATTTTAAACAGTTACAACAATTGTAATGCCGTCACTAATAGTATGTGTCTGCCATGTGTTAGCTTTATGCACATCTGTGTTGCAATAGGGATATCATGTTTTAAAGGCCACACAATCAAGAGACATTCTTACAACACATGCACATTCTGTTTTTCAGTCTTTCACAACTTTAGCTTATATAATTCATTTATAGTGCACTGTCAGACATAAAAACACATATTTTCACTGTAGGACGGAAACATGCTCTTGTGGGACTATCTGATACATTATCTGTCATCTACATATTACAATAGACTGGAACTAATTAGAAAATACCCACATTATAATGACATGGCCATTATTATGACTATTTATCATAGAAACTTGTCTTTTATTACTATTAACTTTTACAAAAAATGTTTATTTAAACATAATTAAATGTTTCCATTAAGAAAGGTGTTTTAAAATGAACATCAACTTGAGCAAAATGTAGTTTACATTAGTTGCCATGGTTATATACCAATGTTACCCATTATTAAATAATTAGACATAATTAGAACCATTCCTTGAGTAAGTGAGAACAGCAATGTTAATACATCTACGTTTGATGTCAGGTCTTTACATTCCTGGGGACAGATTCTGTTATTAATGGACCAAGAGAAAGTGGACAAAAAATGAGAGGCTGGGAACTGTGGCAGTTCAGACACATGCTGAAAGCTGCATCATCAGTTAACGGAATTCTCTTGTGTATAAAGAACTAATTCTTGTTTTCACGGAAAACTGAATTGAAAGGTGTGCTTTGAACATGTCTTAGGAACAATTTTATTCTTAAGGGAATGTAAATTACACTGATGACACATACTTCTCAAATACAGCTATAGCAAGGATTCATGTGGCCTTGCTTTTCACTCCAAATGACTGAAATTAAATGATAATAATTCTATTATAGCTGCGATTGTTGGCAATGATTTAATAAACCCCATTACAAAAAAACCCACACATCTTTAAGTCTCCTCTTGCTTTAAAGAGCAGTTAAAAAGTATTATTGCTGTCTCAACAGGTAATATGATTCTGGCAAGTAGTAAGCACAATATGGTAGGCATTAACTTACAGAGAATAGATTAACTCTGCTTGCTATGTAAATTTCTTTCAATATATTCATCCTGCTGTGGAATAAATCCATTTTCATAAAAAGCAGATAAAATATGGCACCTTTAAGATCTTTAACAGATTTGAAAAGCTTTATAGAGTAAATAATATGTTCAAGGAGAGAGACCAGTTGGGGTTTCTGTTAGTTGAAGGCGTTAATACATTCTCTCTGGGACCTGGTAGGGGGCATAATTACTCAAATATCTTAGAGGACATTTATATTTATGGTATCGCAGAACACATGACAACAGAAATGCTGTGTCAATTTCATATATAAAACCTGTCAGAGCAGGATGAATGTATTGGAAATTTCATATATATTTCCCCAGAACACAAGACAAAAATGCAATGCCAAAATCAGTGTATAATTGCCCCAAAATACATGACAGAATAAAATTACATAGCTTTGGAACTGTCCTTGTACCTCCTGGTCTCTAAGAAGCAGTCATATTGAATAATTATGCATAAAACCATTACAAAAACAAAACTGTGAATAGACCACATTTAACAACAAATTATAAAGTAATAATAAACAACTTTGATGTTGTTTGTATTATTTAATTATTACATGTTATGAAGACAATATACATGCTCTAAAATTCTGCTTCAATAGCTCAGATATAATGGATTTCTTTATTAAATCTTTTAACTGGTTGGAAATTTACTTAAGGACCTAAGGCCACAAACCCAATTTAATATTATATAAAACTACCACTATTATCTGTGCAATTTTATTTTCAGTGTATTTTCATTGCAATGCTGTTTTGCACTTTTCTAAGCACTGGAAATATTGTGGGCACTGGGCACCCTATAGAGAGAGAGCATTTTCATGCTTGTTAACCACATTTTATCATCTTTCCTATAAGAGTCCTTATAATCGTTTTTTTTTCTTTATGATTCTGCAGCCTGGCGTCTCTAGATAGGAGGTGCCACACTGAACATCATGAAAGAGAAGCATCAAAAATGTCTCAGCAGATGGCTTAAACCGCAGCATTCCTCTACAATGTTATCAGTGGTTTTACTAATGTTTCTGACAGTGACCGACAGCCTGAAACAGAATATTCCTCGGCTCAAGCTTTCTTACAAAGGTATGATATCTTTTCCATCTTGGAGATATTTATATCACTTGCTGGTTTGTTCCTATATGTGCTACAGCTGCTGATTAATCCATTCACAAAACCTAACAATAGTATGTTAATACATTAGTGGCAAATGCTGTGTTGAACATTTATATTAAAAGGTCACAACAATAATTCCTAAGACAAGAAACTGATATAAACAATATGAAGTTGTAACCAAGAAAGCATGATGGTGTTTTTTAAAAACAAGTTTAAAGTTTTACCTGGTGCAGGTAACATGATATTGTTATAGTGTTGAACTTAAATGTAACTATGTGCCTGATAGTATCTCAGAGGCATCCTTTTAACAACATTTTACTTGTCTATCTTCTATGTCTCTGCTACCTTTCTATCACAGGATCAGTTGGCAGGTCACAAAAGGGCACATTGATTCTCACTTGTAGAGTTTTGTAGAGCCCTATGCTTAACTGAATGGTCCAAACCTGGACCTAGTACACAGCTGCATTATGCACTATGATGTATGCTCTCAGTCTTGATGTATCCTTAGCCATTCTATTCTTTCAGTGTGAGCTGCTACTCAGAAGATGTTCTTCCTTTCTGGAATAACTTACAAATGAATTTAGTGCTACTTTTCTGCCCTACATGAATGAAGCATTTAATATATAGTGCTTGTTTATATAACAGTATTGTTGTCTCTGGCACTGTTTGTGTTCTGTGTAGCTGCTGAAAAAGGCAGGTGTGGTAACCTGAGAAAAAGAGACCTGCGTGCCACATACTTTGCTTATATAGCAATAAATGTAAGCATTTACAATATTTGATACACTTGAGTAAGGCAGCATTCACAGCTGTATTGACAGTAATATTTGAACCAACATTTATATGAAAAGAACCTCTAACTCTTTAACACATCCTCAATGTAAAGTAGCATTTTTGCTGTTTTTAGCCTGGAGCTATGTTTGCATACTTTGCTATAGTGTATTTTTGCATTTAGTAGGCTAGTGAACTGATTATTTAACTTTGTACAGGTATGGGACCTGTTATCCAGAATGCTTGGGACCTGGGGTATTTCAGATAATGGATCTTTCCACAATTTGGATCTTCATACATTAAGGGGCAGTTTTATCAAAGGTCGAGGTGAAGTTTCAAAGTGAAAAACTTCGAATTTCGAGCTATTTTTTGTGTACTTCGAATAGGGAATAGTCATACTTCGATTCAAAGTTGAAAAAACGTTGAAATTCGAAGGTTGAATTTTTTTGAAGTACTATCTCTTTAAAACTTCAACCATTCACCACCTAAAAGCTGCCGAAGTTCTGTTTTTAACGTCAAACTTTGACCTTTGATAAATATGCCCCTAAGTATACCAGAAAATGATGTAAACATTAAATAAACCCAATAGACTGGTTTTGCTTAGAATAAGGTAGAGTCCTGCGCGGAACCAATTTCTAAGACCCGCAACCCGCTGACCACCATCATCAAGTGATGGTGCTGCAAACCGGAAGTGACGTCATCAAAAGTGGTCAGGACAGAAACAAGTTTTGTAAAACTTTAAAAGGAGTAAAATACTGTATAGACAATATTACTAAAGATAAGAAATTTAGATGAGACGCGCAACCAAAACCCACGACCCGCAGACCTGCATCTATACCCGCACCTGAAAATCCTCCCCTCATTCCGCAGGCAGGGCCGGACTGGACATGGGGGGGCCCACTGAGTTACTAACTACTGGGGCCCCCTCCCCGCATATGTGCAAACTGCCAGCACACATACGCGGCACATGTGTGCAAACATTGGCGCTCCATGATTCATTAAATTTGGGGGAGATGGGGGGGCTGGCCCAGCGGGGGCCCAGAGATCGGGGGAGGGCTGGGCCAGGTTTTTTCCGGTGTCCTGCCGTCCGAGTCTGACGCTCCCCGGGGTACTATACAATAAGGATTAATTATATCTTAGTTTAGATCAAGTACAAGGTACTATTTTATTACTATAGTGAAAAAGGAAATCAATTTTAAAAATCTGGATTATTTGTTTATACTGGAGTCTATGGGGGACAACCTTTCCATAATTCGGAGCTTTCTGGATAATGGGGTTCTGGATAACAGATCCCATACCTGTATATGATTATTTTTGTAACATTGATTCTGATTAAATTAAAGATATGACTTTGTGTTCTGCTTTTGAACAAGTTGTAAATCTATTCATCATGATGTCTGCAGTCTTTTCATCTCATGGCAATATGCTACTTTTCTGTAGTATATTGATAGTCATTTCTTTGCAGATGTAGATCAATAAAATAAACCATCAAAACTTCTTATCTTTTTTCATATTCAGTAGTTTGCTAGAGAGGTACAGATCATTTCTCCTGTTACTGAATATTTATAACTGATACGATGAATATAAACTTATAGAATTATGAAAATTACTTCCCTTGTCTGTCTAAACATTGTTGGTTCTGTTCCCTTGCACTATGTGTGTGTTCTTTATATCTGACAGCCTGCTTATCTTGCAGATTATACCATATGATACTTGGCCAGGCCTTGTATACTAAATCTGAATATAGCCAGCAAAACTGACAGGACCAGGAGGAAGTTGAGAGATGGAAGCATAGTAAAGTCATTGAAGACAGAATCAAGATAAAGTTGTAACAGGAAGTAAAACAAGCTTTAGCCAAAATAAAGGATATTATTAGTTGTGATGCAACTACTGCAACTAAAATTTTATAATAGACTGTTTTAAAGCAGTGTTTCCTCTGTTTTGTTTGTTTCTTTTTTTTTGAAGAAAATACAAAGGTGATGGGGGTGTTTCACATTTAAGTTAACTTTTATTATATTACAGAATGTCCAGTTCTTAGCAACTTTCAAGTTGGTCTTCATTTTTTAAATATTTTTTAAAATAATTTGTCTTCTCTTTTGCTTTTTTCCAGTTTTCAAATGGGGGTTACTGACCACAGAAGCCAAAAAAACCAAAAAAAACAATATTGCTCCATGGGACTACAGTTTTATTGTTCTTGTTACTTTTTATTATTTTCCTTTGTAACCAGGCCCTCTTCTATTCATTTCCAGTGTCTCATTCAACCCGCTGCTTGGGTGTTAGGGTAAATTAGACCCTAGCAACATGATAGCTGCTGAAATGCCAAACTGGAAAGCTGCTGAACGAACAGTAAATACCCCCCCCACACTAAGATTTAAAAGACGTCTCAGAATGTCAAAGTCAAACTAAAAACTAAAGCTGATCTACTCATTTACTACTGATCTACTTGTTTTAAAGAGCAATACAACAGAACAATAACTGCAATTTCAATCCATACCAGAAAACTGCAGACATTTGCATAAGGAGTAGTATAACCATAGTTCTGAATACAATGTGTGCTCAGTAAGTAATCTGTTCACTCTGTAATAATAGTCAGCTATTTTTCACTTGTTTTAATGAGCCACATTCTACAACCATCTACAGCCTTATAAATGGGAAAAAACATTTTTTTACCCTCAGAGACTACATTCTGCACTAATGCAAGTATATATATATATATATATATATATATATATATATATATATATATATATATATATATATATATATATATTATAACTTATAAAAAAACTTTAATGTATATAGAGATTGTGATATGCACTGGAAGAAAGGAGAACTAAACTCCCCTAAATAGAAA
Source organism: Xenopus laevis (assembly GCF_017654675.1). Classification (NCBI taxonomy): domain Eukaryota; kingdom Metazoa; phylum Chordata; class Amphibia; order Anura; family Pipidae; genus Xenopus; species Xenopus laevis. The sequence continues at coordinate 70,380,477 of NC_054376.1, forward strand.
ATCCCCATCTACTACCCCCCCCCTGTTCATCTCCCTCTCTGTTTCCTCCCACAGTCCACTATTTAAACAATTGTCCCTGAATGTCACACTAACCTCTCTATGCGGAGTAGCACAGCAGAGCTCAGCTCTTCGGATCCTTTTCTTGCCTTTGGCGATTTACTGGGCTTTCCAGCACATGTGCAGCAGGAGCAAATACCAAACTGTCTCCAACCTCACATGCATGAAAAAGTTCAGTGTCTGTGGTCCTTTAGCAAAGGTATCCCTTGAGCTCCACTGTGCTCCACTAAAAGTATTTTTATTGTAAGAAAAATCAAAAAAATGTTTATATTTCAAAATTAGGCCCTTTGTGCAGTACCAAATATGCAAGCATTGTGTTTATTCCCAGAAATTGATTTTTTAAATGCATGATGAGGTGGTTTAAGCATTCTTGGGACTCAAGCCAACATTTTATAGCATACTGTGGAAAAAAAGAAAGTAAGAAATATGTAGGTGAATAAACATAAGAATGTTACACCCATACAACTGTGAATTGTTTTGTCCGGTAGTCTCTGAGTCATATGCAAAAAAATTCAGAAAAAGGAAATTTTAAGCCTGAAGATTTTAACTAGTAGTTAAAGTAGTTGTATAAATTCTATGTTTCATCATCAAAGAAAGCAAATAAGAACTTTGTTTAATAAAATGAGGGACTGTATGTCTCCACAGGCTAAAGCCATTGCTTTCCTACTATTGCTTCTTTTCATATATTTACTAATTGTAGTTTTTCCTAAGGCTAAGTACATATGTCATGGCATATTTACCTTTCCAAATGCATGTTGTGTATATATACACAGCCTGAAAACAACAATGCATGCCATGGATTCAGGAAACATGTAATTGATGAGTAGCTTGACTTCTTTAGTTTCCTGGCTAATTAAGAAGAACCTCCATCATAGCTTCATACAATTCAAGTGCTACATGAACATTCTGAGATGGCAAAAGCTAGGGAGAATATCATTTGTTACATTCACCTGCTCAGTTTTAATGTGTAGACAAAAAGCATGTTTTTTTCAGATACTCTGGAGAGGCTGAATTGAAAAATAAACATATCCAGTGTGTTGCTTAAAAATGACATATAGCTAAATAATTAATAAAATGTGTTGAAATAAGAATTGAAGAATGTAAACTTAATGGAATGTCTTTTGTTCAGTTCAGTTTCAATTTTCCGATTAACTCTAACAAAGCTACTGCTTGCTTAATAGGGTTGTTCACCTTTACATTAACTTTTAGTATGATGTATAGAGTGATATTCTGAGTCAATTAGCAATTGGTTTTCATTTGTGTTATTTGTGGTTATTTGTGGTTTAAGTTAACTTTTTATTCAGCTTGCAATTTCAGGGTCCATATTACCACACACATTGATATGAATAAGTGACTGGAATATGAATAGGAAAGGCCCTTAATAGAAAGATGAGTAATAAAAAGTAGCAATAACTATAAATCTGTAGCCTTACAGAGCATTTGTTTTTAGATGGGCCCATTTGAAATCTGGAAACAGTCAGTCATATTGGTTTATAATGGAACATCTTGTGGGTCATACCACTTAGGCAAGGTGGTATTGGATAAATACAAGAGTCCTCTGCACTCAACCCATTATCAATATATTTAAGACAGAGACATTTTGTGCATACTGCTACTGAGACATGCCTTACCCTTTAAACAAAACAAAACTGTTTTGTTTAAAGGGTAAGACATTTTTTAGTAACAAAAAATTTAGTATGCACAAAATGTCTCTGTCTTAAATATATTGATAATGGGTTGAGTGCAGAGGACTCTTGTATTTGTCTATATGTATTTTGTGGTCACAGTCTCATTGCACCCCCCCAATGGTTTTAAAAATTAGTGGTGAGCACAACTTTCCCTTGTTTGTTAAGGTGGTATTGGATGTCAGAAAGCTTAAAGCGTAATTGCAACCAATTTACATATGGGCAACTACTGATTCTGTGATGTATCACTATGTTAAATAGAGTTATATTATATGACTGGCTCAACTAATTTTACCCATTCTCGTACTTGTTAAATTACTCTTTCTGCACTGGCAGAGCCAAAATTGTGATTTAAAAATTGGAATTTTGGCTACTAAAGTTACCAGGAGCGGCTTTTTGCCACCCCTGCTAAGTTGCTGCTGCTAGAGGAGAGTTTCTCAACTTGTCTCATGGCAGCAGCACCCCTTGAGGGAAAGTTGTCATAAAATACCACCGGGGTCTCGAAAGAAATTGACCTATCAGGATTATGGGTTTATTTATTACACATATATATTCAACATTTATAGCAAAACATTGTAAGCTAAAATATTGTGTATAAATAGGCAGTTCTCTCTTCATTTAAGTTGTTTTTAGTAAGTAAAGTCTTTATTATATGGAATAAACTTGGAGGGGAGAGCCCAGTTTGTAACCAGAAATCGTGGGCTGGTATGTTTTTTCTTGTATCTGCCCTGATACTGTTCTTTAAAACACCCTCAACTAGACACATTTATATTACATACTGCTACTGGCTCAGAGCAAGTATACTGTATGTGCATTATTCTGGTGCAGTAAAAGTAAGTAATGCACGTGTGCCAGGATAAGAGTGCCCAACTTTACACTGGAATATAATTATTGCTGCAAGCTTTTGAGAAAAAAATAAATTTCTTCATCAGACATGATGTATACCAGGTAGCTATGGGTTGTGCTCTTCAATACTCTTGTGAATAATGATTTCTTATGAGACATCATTGAATCCAGTGGGAGGTTTGGAGGCACACCAGCCCTATTGCCTTTGGCGGCCAAACGACCAAAGTCACCCTTGGCTCTGGTAAAAAAGGGAAAGTAAAACTTCAATTTCTGTAACAAAAAATATAATTTATATGTAAATGAAACCACAGTGTTAAATGCCCACATAATATCTGCAACGGTAATGTCATCGGGTAGTAGGTAAGCTTCTACATGTTGACTTGTTTCTTCTTGTGTTATGTAGTTCTAGTAATCTAGTGAAATTATACCGTTTTAATTTTTGTATAACTTTATTTTTGAAGTATTTATTTAAAAAACCATAGCAAAAATCTGACTTGGCTTTAATAAATATTTATAGAAACAAATTTTTTATAGAACTTAGTGAGTCATAATGTTTTAGCTTGATGAGTGAATTAATGAACATGTCCTCCATTAATGTATTAACTTTGGTACAGTCAGAATTCAAATTATTCACTGGGTTTTGGATTTCTCATGTTTATAGTAAAGGTACATATATATATTCTTATCATCTCAATTTACATGTGGCTAAAAAAACACGCTGGAAGCTTAGTAGTGATGAGCAAAAATGTTTCTGCAAATTTCGCTGCAAAAACGCCCATGAACGAATCTTGTTTCACAGGAAAATTTGCAAAACATTTGAGAAATTAGCTTAACGCATTCCAGTCTATGGGCAGCATTTTTGTCATGGTAACATTTTTGTTGTGGCAACTTTTTTGTAGCACAATACCTTCGAGTTTGTGGGAGTCTTTTTTGTCTACTGCAACATTTTTGTCTCCAGAGAAACATCATGGTGAGTTTATGACGGGTTCCAGAAATACGATGTGAAACCATACATGGTGAAAAAATTTGCTCATCACTTGTACTGGCCAGTGTATCACTACTGCCAGCCTATACTGCCTATACTGCAGTGAAATTTCACCCGAGATAGGGATAGCTATTAGGTTTCTTATTTCTTAAAGGGTATTTACCATAAAGTTACCACTTCACTATTAATTAGATTGGTAAGTAGTGATGAGCTAATCTGTCCCTTTAAGCTTTGCTGAAAAATTTGCTAAATGGCAAAAAGTCACAGCAACTTTTTCCATACCACACAAAAAGCGGTGAAACCTGGCAAGAAAACGTTCTCATCACTACTGGTAAGCTTTTCATTTGGATTTCAGTTTGGCATCAATCTGGATTATTTACAGGGCAAAAACAATTGCAAGATTAATTTCATATAGCAGAACATTAAATAAAACAGTAACAGGACAGTAAAATAATTACATTTTAATGTATTCTTACCCTGTGCTGGTAAATGTGTTGTCCGTGCTTCAAAAAGACTACTATACTTTCTATAAAAATGCTGCTCTGTAGCTAATGGGGCAGAAAAAAGGAGAAAAGGCACAGGTTTACATAACTCCGATGGCTACACAGCAGCTTGTTGCAAACACACTAGATGTGCCAGTGTAAGGCAACAGTACATTATATTTTAATTACTATTATTTTTTGGTGTTACTTTCCTTTAAAATGTTTAGTAATAAATAATAATAAAATGTAAAAAAATGTGTTTTTAACAGTGAAGGTTTTCAGACTTTAACACCTACTGGTGTTCTGTTGATAGTGGGGTTTGTGTGTGCGTGCAAAGGAAAAAGAATATGGCATACCTGGAGGAGTGGGAGGCATGATGCTTTAATGAGGGATCTTGCTTGTCTGTCACACCCTAACATGGGCGCTATGGCAACGTAGCTTTTCAAATTAAAAGATAATTATTTGAAATTTAAGAAAGTATGGTTTGTCTGTGTCTTGCATATGTGTAATTATGCCACCTACAGTGAATGGTATTGTGATAAATACAGAGGAGTGTATTGTACATAGAGCTAGAAATTAGAATAACCAAAATACATTTTTTTGATATATGAAGATGTCTTCCTTGCAAATCTCAGATTTCTTACTATGTTTTCCTTTTGTTAAATACAACTGTGACTTGGCAAGAGCTGCTACATCATTTTCTGAAGTCTGCAATACCAATTATATGCACAACAACTTGAATTAAATACTTCAAAGGCCAAAATAAAATCTGTTATAAAATATGCATCTTTATACATCCATGATATAGCCTTGGCTTATATTTATGCAAACCTTTGATCATCATTTAATCTGTAATATTTTGTAGCAGATGAAACGCAAAGGGAGAGAATAAAATCAACTTTACTGGCTTTGTAGAACTTGCCATATTACAATCTTTATTGATTTGGCATTAATCTGTGCTGCGTTCACTTTTTCTGCGGTCTTCAGCTGGCCAGGCTTTCATTTTGTATTGTAAATATTTTATTGATACCGTCTCACTTTAAAATATATGTTATTAAACATGTCCTCACTGGAATTCTTTCATTACAGAATTTTATCAGTTAAGTACATGTAAAAAGCTGTGGTGCTTTGCCAGCCCTTGAAGTTAGTTGTGATGTGACATGCCTTGGGCACCCATGAACTATGATACCTTTTCCGAATAATGGTAATAATGAAAAACTAATTAGCTCGGACCTGATGGAGAACTATTCATGGAAAAAGCGGTTACTGGACATCCCAGTCCGCAATGCATATTCAGATGTAAATAAACAAGTATTCCTGAGTATAACATGAAATCCGGAAAAAAATTCTTTTCATTGTAGCAAAACACATTGACAAGCAATGTGAAGTGCTATGAGAGAATGAAAGATGTGATACACATTACATAATATAAAACAAGCAACAACAATAAAGAAAGAAATAAAATAAAACAAAAAAAATGCTGTCTGAAGCAAGGAATAAGGAAAAAAAAGAGAAAGTATGGGTGAGCTGTGGCGGAGAGTACGGTTGAACCCTCCAGGCATACAAAGACATTAGGAGATACGCCCGAAAATATAAAAAACAATAAAAAAAATAAATAAAAAAAATAGTTCGTTGTGGATACCTCTGTAGGCTAGCCAAGGATTCCAGACCTTATTATGGCGCTTCAGCTTACCCGTGCGACAGCTGGTTAAGTGTTCAAGTACAAGGACAGAGTCCAATTTAACTTTTACCATTTGAACATCTAGGAAAGGGGATTTCCAATTTTTAGCAATTATCTGCTTTGCAGCAAAGAGGCGATGAAGACGGGTACCATTTAGATAAGGTGGTGGGAACCAGATACCACTGATGAAGCACTTTTTGGGAAGTCTCTTGAATCAGAACATTAATGGAACAATGTGCAGAGGCCGAGATAATGTCAGACCATGTTTCATCACCGTAGCAGACCTTCAGGTCCCTTTCCCAGCGGCGAACAAATGGTAAATCTCTAATGGCAGTCTGGTGAGCCATATAGTTATATAGTGCAGAAATCGATCTTTTCTGAGGAAGAACCTGCAGGTACATAAGCTCAAATGGTGTTTAGCTCTTTTTTTAACTGTTGTCTAAACAAAACCTCACTGGGTTTTTTGAGTTGGGGCTTTAGACAAGTAAGGGTTGTGGCACATGGGGAGATTAGTCATCAAGCAACAAATCTTCTCTGCTGCTGGCGACTTATCTCCCGGGATGGCATACGTATCACTTTGGTTTTCCGAAGTCACCCGAAGTTTCCTCTTGGCAAGAAAAACAAACTTGTTCAAAAAATATCTATTCGATCTTGGGTAGACCTGTCAGAGGGTGACAACACAAGGGCAGATAAGCTGCCAAATATTCTGAAAGTGCCATATTGGCGACTTTAATCTGTCTGTGTAAGGCTACATTAACTGTGACAGGCATATTTCAAAGTGACAAAATGTGTATCTTCTTGTCATTAGTAGGGACATGCATATTCCATTCAAGCAACTGTCAGGCTGCACAGCTTCATTTGGACTCTTCTCTGCCGCCTGAAAATCCTTAGTGGAGACTACATTTATGCCATATGCTTCAATGCACTGCCACACAAGTTTTTCAGCCTTGTGTTGTTCCGTGAATAAACGCAGGCGGAGAAATAGCCGATCCACTCCTTCCTTTATATGCACTGACAGGAACTGTGTGGTCTATTTTTTTACAACATAAAATGATGTGGCTTGAAACTTACTTGGTTTTATATAAAAAGAGTAACTCTGTATTTAATAGGTGTACAACTTGCTTTATACAATTTGCTCATTATCTTTCATGTTAACTTATGCATATTTTATTTTTCTGCATACCTATATTCATTTCTGGAGATCTAACCTTATAGTAAGCGATGAATGAATCTGTGAAAAAATGTGCTAAACGGCGAAAAATTCGCAAAACGCATTGAAGTCAATGGGCTTTTTTTATGGCGACTTTTTTTTCCTAATGCATTAAAGTCAATGGGTGTTTTTTCTTATGGCGACTTTTTCCCCCTAATGCATTAAAGTCAATGGGTGTTTTTTCTTATGGCGACTTTTCTTTCCTAATGCATTAAAGTTAATGGGCTGTTTTTCTTATGGGCATTTTCTCTCTGCAAATTATTCTGCGGCAAATTTTCGCTGCAGTTTTGCGAAAAAATACCCACATGGTGAAATTCTGTATTTTGCCACAAATCCACTGCTGCCGAATAAATTCGCCCTTAACTACTTATAGTGTTTCAAAAAACGATACACTCTAAGTGGCATAGGACTTCCCAACAAGTATATGGTGGTTTTTTTTCTGAATGAAAGATTATATTACGCACAATAAAAGAGAATGCATTTTCATAAAGAGTTGATTGTTGCTGCCAAAGCTTATATACTTAGTAGGATTTGGTGTATCCCGGTTGCAAGTAAATAACTTGCAGATGATGCAGTAATCAGCACAGGGAACTCCTGTAGGTTCCCATCTGGTATTATTTTTCCGAATATAGAAGGTCCTTTTCTATTTGTATTTTGTAGTTTTGTAATGATAGCAAGAAAGAATGTTGTTTTTTAAAAATGTAGGGAAAATAGTCAAAATATATTAAATGAGATTCAAGAATGATATACCTTATGCAAGCCTACAATTTTTTTAAAATATGTTGTATAGTTAGTTTGTTTTTTCAAAGTTTAATGGACAATATACACCGTTAACATGGGGTTGTAAATAGAACTTACTGAAAATATATTCTACATATACATTTAACTAATGCATTTTTTTATCTTTTTTTTGTTACACTACAAGAACATTATTTTCCTTTTACACTTAAGGGGCTATGTAATAAAAGTTACTGATTAGCAAATTACAATGTGTGAATGGGTTCTCTTCTGTAATAATAAAAAAAATGGCAATGTAAGTCTTATGCAAAATATATATTGGGTATTTATACAGGTGTGGTTCCTAATCAGTACAGTATCATTGTTAAGGTTATATGTAACAATTTGAGCAGGTCTCTAAAAAAGTGAGGATGGTTGTTGAGGTACCTAAAGATGCAGTTTCCGTTAAGTGCTACTAAGAAAATGTGTGCTGAGCAATGAGAGGCAGCCTTGATTCTTCACCCATCCATACAAATATTATGGAAGTGGGATCATTTATTCCAGTCATAGTTGTTGGCCCAGGTTGAAATACTAGTTTACAATAGCTTTTATTTATGTGGTCCCCATACCACATAGCCTCCAGATAAAAAAGGGACCTTTCATTCTGGGTATTTTGTAAGAGCCATATATCAGTTGCCTTTTCGGTACTATGTAGTGATGGGCAACTTTTTCCAGCGGTGTATTTTTTACCGGCAAATTTTCTCTTGCGGTTTCACTAATTCACGCCTGCCAAATTTATTTGCCCATCACTAGTACTATGAACTAAAATACAGCATACTGCATATAAAGATAAAATACAGTAGTTTTGGAATGCAATTGAGCTTTGATTCATATCCTACAAAAAAGATTGATTTGCATTAAAACCAAAGATGAAATGTTTCTCAAATCAGCCTGAATATTGTGTTTGCAAGGGGACCTGCAATTAAAAAGCCTATTTAGCATCAAAAGTTTATACAGTTTATATTTTTGTCTTGTTTTGTTTAGTCATGTAAAAGGTTTATCATTTCCAGTTGTCTCATTGCATTGTTATAAAATTCAGAATGTGTTTGCAAATGGGTGGTTTCAGGACCACCTGGATCAGTTACCTAATTAGTGGGGACAGAACTCAATAGTTCATAACTATTTTTATGAATTTTGAGCTGTCTTTCCTTATTCATACTACACTTTAGGGTAGGACTTCACGACGTGATAGGAGCAAACACGTAGCAATGCGACAAAACGCATGCAACGTGATGGATGTTCTAAAGAAAGCGGAAGTGAAGGAGAAATCGCAGGTAAAAACTACATTTATCCGACTGTCGGATGAAAACACAGCGTTTTCGTGGTGCTTGTTGGAAGAAGCCCAGGCCGGTGCAGTTTTCTGCTGATAGGAGCACTGGCCCGGGGTTTCAGGTCAGTATATACAATCACTTGGGGGTGCCTAACATTTGGCACCTCCAAGTGGAAGAAGACTTTCCTTCTCTTTTAATGGGCCCTTGCCGGCCCAGACCTTTTTCCCCGATCAGGCGAACTGCTGGTGCCATAAAGTGGATCACCGTACCAGAGGCCACCCCTTTAGACTAGAAGAAAAGAACTTTCATTTGAAGCAACGTAGGGGGTTCTTCACAGTCAGGACAGTGAGGTTGTGGAATAGGGATGTAGCGAACCGCCGATAATGTGTTCGCGAACGCCGTTCGCGAACACCGGCAAAAAATGCGGACAGTTCGCGAACAGTTCGCGAACTTCGAACATCCGAAAATTGTTCGATTCGAACGATCGAAGGATTTTAATCGTTCGATCGAACGATTTTCGTTCGAATCGAACGATCGAAGCCATTCGATCGAATGATTTCATTCAATCCAATGGCTTCGATCGTTCGATTCGAACGAAAATCCTTCGATTCGAACGAAAATCCTTCGATTTTAGCGATCGAATGGTCGAACGATTTTGACGCGAACGCCTATTGGCGAACGTCGCGCGACGTTCGCGAACTTGCGGCGGACGCGAACAGCCGATGTTCGCGCGAACAAGTTCGCCGGCGAACAGTCCGCGACATCCCTATTGTGGAATGCACTGCCGGGTGATATGGCTGATTCAGTTAATGCCTTTTAGGGATGTAGCGAACTGTTCGCCGGCGAACTAGTTCGCGCGAACTTCGACTGTTCACGTCCGCCGCAAGTTCGCGAACGTCGCGCGACGTTCGCCAATAGGCGTTCGCGTCAAAATCGTTCGACCATTCGACCATTCGATCGCTAAAATCGAACGATTTTCGTTCGATTCGAACGAAAATCGTTCAATCGAACGATTAAAATCCTTCGATCGTTCGAATCGAACGATTTTCGGATGTTCGAAGTTCGCGAACAGTTCGCGAACTGTTCGCATTTTTTGCCGGTGTTCGCGAACGGCGTTCGCGAACACATACTCGGCGGTTCGCTACATCCCTAATGCCTTTAAGAGGGCTTGGATGATTTCTTGGACAAGCAAAACATACAATATTATTTTGATACTAAAATCTATAGTTAGTGTATGAGTATATATAATAGATAGAAAGCTTGCGGCACTCACAGTGTGTATGTTGTAAAAAACAAAAAAGGTTTATTTAGCCCCAAAGTTTCCATCCCCCACAGGGATCTTCGTTCAGAGCAGTATACAGACAAACAAACAGACCCACCCATCACGACACTGGTACTAGCATGCCGAAGAAACAAAGAAGGACAGATTTTTTTTTTAAGAGTTAAAGAACATTAGAGCAATGATCAGCAGAGCACCGTCCCAGTAGTAAAGCCACTCCCCCTACTCCTCCAGTAACTGACAGGAGATAATATAGACGGGTTTCCCGACCTATCACAGCACATTGGTGGGTGTGTCCAGAGGAACACCGGATCCCCATAAGGCTGTCGTGCAGAGTGCGCCCTTCCATATCAGGAGCCACATCTAGGTCGCTATCGCATCGATCCATAGCAACACACATATTGTATTATTTTAGTAGGAAACAACCAGCCCTTTGGCCATGGTGTGCCCATTTTCGTAAGGAGCCACAGTCTTAGTCGCTATTGCAGCGATCCTTAGCTTACCTGTTGAGTATACTGTATACTCATAGTCTGGCCATGGTGCCAGAGTTAAATCGAAATACAGATTGTGTGCCCCACATAATCATGGTTTCTAATCCACCGGGAGAACGTCTATCGCAAGAGACTTAATCACACAGCTACTTCGATCACAACCCACATAATACTGTGCATTTGGGGCTCATCGAGCTTAAACACCAACGGAATCTGGTGGCATCTGGTCTATTCGGTGCATGCAGAAGTTATAGCAAAGATAAGGAAAAAGGTCACAAACATAAAGATAAGGATAACGATAACAGAGGGCTTATAAGTGGCTAAAAATGTGCTCTCACAAAGAGATACAATTGCGTTTACTAGTTAATTGCACATGTACCAACAAACTGTGCTACGGAGTAGCTAATAAATGCAACAAAAAAAATCAACATTGACAATTGTTCACATGAGAATAAGGTAAGGGCTCAAATTTTAGGTCCGTGGAACAGTAAATTTTATATGTCCTCATCTTTCCACATAAGAGTTCATATAAAGCAGCCCAAAGGGATGGTTTCGTTCAACCCCCTGGGGGCTACAGCAGGCCTGGACTGGGAGTCAAAATAGGCCCTGCCATTCCAAGTACGCAGAGGCCCAAACAGCCCCCAACCAACCCACTCCATGGTAACTTTCTATGGAACCATACAGCAGCCCCTCTGGCATTTGCCAGAACCCACAGATTGCCAGTCCGGGGCTGGGCTACAGTATCTAGGAGATATATCCATCTGGATTCACTCTGAGCAGGGCTAGGTCTCTGTTCCCACCCTTTGGTAGCTGAGGTTGGAAATTGATTGCCATGCAGCAAAAGGTGGGCAAACCATGGTCCAACTGTAAAAAATGTCTAGCCACCGGTTACCAAAAAATGTAAGTGTTTTAAAGTAATGAAAATATAATGTATTGTGGCCCTGCACTGGTAAAACTGATCTGTTTGCTTCAGAAACACTACAATACTCCATATAAACAAGCTGCTGTGGAGCAATGGCGGAAATTGAAATACGGCTATATGGCACAGGTTAACTAATGGATAACAGATAACACAATTAGACAGACAGAGCTTATTTGCTATCTGCTGTATAACCTGAGCCTTTTCTTCTTTGAATGGCTGCCCCCATTGCTACACAGCAGCTTATTTATATAAACAATAGTAGTGTTTCTTAAGCAAACACATTAGTTTTACCAGTGCAGGGCTACACTGCATTATATTTTCATTAGTTTAGAACGTTACTGTTCTTTTAAAGCTTTGCTTATGGCAGTTCTGTGGTTGCCTATTCTGTCATGTAGTGAGGTAGTGGTTTTTCCCACGTAGTACAAGCCACACGGGCATGTGACTATGTATATCACTGCGTCATTTTATGCCTTTATTACCAGTGGGGTGATAGGTGGGTCTGTTTGTTTGTCTTTATACTGCTCCTGACGAAGATCCCTGTGGGGGATCGAAGCATTGAGGCTAAATAAACCTTTTTTGTTTTTTGCAACATAAACCCTGTGAGTTCCGCAAGCTTTCTTTCTATTGCAAATAACCAGTGCTGGCACCCAGGTAGTATCTGAGTCTACGGAGTGCACCATTGCTTCATATATATATAGAGAGAGAGAGAGAGAGTTTGTGAGTGTTTCCTTTGGAGGGGTTGAACTTGATGGATTTTGGTCTTTTTTCAACCCAATCTAACTATGTAACTACAAGATACAGTGAAACTATAAATTGTATGTATCTTTGCTACACCCTTGCTGCTGGCTTAACATATAACTAAAAGAAACATGTGACTTAGACATAAACATTTCCATTCTAAAACCTGTCTCTGTTTTCCCACAGACCTGCTTCACTCCAACAGCTGTGTTCCATTCCTGCATCCAGTGACAGAAGGCCGAGAATTTCAAACCCTACTGCTGGATGAAGAGAGGGGCAAGCTCCTTCTTGGAGCTAAAGATCACATCTATCTGCTTGATTTGGTAGATTTAAACAAAAATCTAAGAAAGGTTTGTTTATTTTAAATGCCACCTTGTTTGTTATGGAAACTGCCTGACCTAACACCAGATTAGGAATTACATTTATTGGATAACAGCACAGTTCTTGCCAGTTAAAGACTTTTTCTATAAATGTTGGCTATTTCGCAGCATGTGCATGACAAGACTTGTAAAATGCTTAGGGATTATACATATTTTTTAACTGTATGTTTAACAAACATGTCATATTTTTCAGAAAGTGATAACTGAGTTATAGCTTCTTTCCTTCGGGGCATTCACTGACAGATATTTTTGTTTTTGTATCCGCTCTTGAAGCATTTTTTTGATTCAGCTAGTGAAGGAGAGGATGCCACTATGTTGGCCCAGTCTACAGAATTTCCTATTTTGGTTTAGACCCCTAACAGATGGCTCTTGATAGTTGTAGTGCAGCCATGGAGAGCCCATGTAGCACTATAATATTGTCACATGAATGTACTGTGACACACTGACAAACTCAATTTCATAGTCGTTTAGGCCTGGACAATTTTCGCTAGTAACCCATGGTAAGCAATCACAGGTTTGACTTTGATTATTCAAGCTGCTGCTGTCTGAGAATGTCAGCAGAAGTCCAGTATGCATTGGGATTTTTGTTTAACTGGTAATCTAATTATCTAATGTGCAAGGACCAAAGATTGAATATTTTAGTAAAAGAAAAAAATAATATATATATATATATATATATATATATATATATATATATATATATATATATATATATATATAGTGAAAAAGGATTGCGTCACTCACAGGGTTTTAGTGAAAAAACAAAAAAATGTTTTATTATTAAGCCTCAACGTTTCGATCCCCCACAGGGATCTTCTTCAGGAGCTCCTGACGAAGATCCCTGTGGGGGATCGAAACGTTGAGGCTTAATAATAAAACATTTTTTTGTTTTTTCACTAAAACCCTGTGAGTGCCGCAATCCTTTTTCACTGCTTATTTCCCATGCTGGCACCCAGGTATTAATTTTGTCTCAAATTAGATTTTTAGACCCACTGAAAATGATGCGTTTTTTTTTCTCATGCTGCATTTGACCCCATTTTTTTCATAAATAAGCACACATTTGGTATCTTTTTGAGTTTGCTCATCTTAAAAAAAATCTGAAATCAAAAACTTAAAACTTTGATAAATAAGCTCTTTAGTGACAAATAAGTGTTAAGTGCTATATTTTGGTATATATATATATATATATATTTTTTCATTTACAAAATTCTTTAAACCCTTTTTACACAGTCACTTATAACTATGTTTAGAGTAGAAGAGCTAACGTTGTGTCTGGATTGTTTCTCAGTCTTAAATTTAAGTATAGTTTGTCAGATTATACCATAACATAGCATAACATGTCTGTTTAGGTAATCATAACTCAGCCTTTAAAGAGGTCACTGTCTATAGTCTTTCTATAGTAACAAAATATAGCACCTTTCTAATTAAATAATTTAGAGCAGTGTGATTTATGTTGGCGCACTGCCATTTTCCTTGCAATTACATATTTCCATGCTAAAACCTTAAGGATGTGATTTTATGGTCTGAAAGAGTTTAAATCAACTTTGTGAAAGTACCTTGCATGCCCCAAGAAATTTACAAACACAAGAGTAAAATTTTGTTTTTGCAATACGGTTATACTGCCCTTCAATGCATAGCAAAATAATTATGGATACAACTGATAGGATAAAATATTCTATGAAGATTTCGGCACCTGCATTATACGTTTCTTAGAATCAATAAAACAATTCCCATTCAAAATTATCTGGCCAGCCCGGTCAATGAGCTGACCGATATCCAAGTCTTCTGCTGATATTGGTTGCCACATCTCCCCACATAGACACACCGAATATCGTACGAAACAAAGTTTTGTTTGTATATTATTGGTGCATCCATGACCACCTTAAGGCCAAAAGCACAGAGGACATTTTTGTGACTATCCTAAAAGAAAACACATCTTACTTTTTTGGTGGCCACTAACATTAACTTGAATGAGAATGCAACACTTGTGTTGTTAAAGGAGAAAAAATCCTTACTAGAGAACAGTCTCTTCACCCTCATCAGAACAGCATTGTTTGCATTACATTTACAAATAACTTGAAACCTATTTCAAGTTTTATATATATATATATATATATAAGTTGTTTAAAACTACATTGTCTTTCATTATATTAAAGTTGTTTGCTTTGGTGGCAATTTAGAGGGCCCAATTAAAGCAAAGCATTTTCTTACTGCAGGGAAATCTTGATACCTGAATTGTGATCCTTAAATATAAGTGAACATTTTGTCCTTCCTGTAAATTTTCTGTAACTTTTAAAATATAATGCTGGGTCTTTCTGAGTCTGGCAGACTACAAATTGGACTGAACTTTTGTGACCCAGTTAAACATCCTTTGTTTTGTTTCTATTATAAGCATTTTCCATGCAGATTTTAGAAAAATAAACCTGAACTAGTCTAAAATGTATCATAAAGATGAATTACATTTTAATAATGGTGTCTTTGGATTGATAATCTTGTACTGGTGCAAAAAGTTCATAAAAACAGATGTTCATAACATATTGCTAGAAAATCAAATAACATATTGTTCAATTAACACTATAGAATGACATCAGCAAATTCAATAAATTCAATAAACATGTTCAATGTTGAACAGGAGAAATAACTTCCACAATATTATTTTTTAAAGTGATACTGACACTTCTCTTCAAAATATGAATGCATATGATTAAAAGTCAAGTATAGGTCACATTGCTTCCCTGATAGGTCTGCTTTAGTAAGTAATTGTTACTTGAATTTCCTTAACCTTGTTTTTCAAGATGTCTTTTCTCAACCTGTTAGGATTTCTAATGCTAATGGACTACTGCTGCATAAATATGGAAGCCTCCTCATAGAAGTATAAGGGGGGATCAGATGGTTTATGTAAAAGCACTGGACAAATACTTTTAAAAATTTTTAAATAGCATGTAAAGACAATGTTATGATGGTGCCATTATGTCATTAATAATCAACAATAAGGTTAATCAGATCTCTTTCATAACAAATAAAAAAAGTAAGATATTTCCTAAACATTGAATAATGATTCTCAACTCACAGGTGCCCTTCTAGTTTATAATCAAACACTACTGCAAAATGCTAGCCTGAGAGCTATACATTATGTTAAACCTGTCTAGGTCCCTGGTGAAATATTAATATCACTGCATCCTAAACATGGTTTACGTTTGCTGTCTAAACAATTGCCTTCAATCAGTTTAAATGTCTTCCTGCCCGACCGTCACATAACAGCTTATTTATATAAATGATATTCAAGGATCTGGTTATTTCAGCCTTGCATGGTAGATAATTATATTCTTTACCAAAAAGTAGCTGTGGCATGGCAAAAGAATATCACTGAGTAACTAGTTTTTGAACAAAGCTGAAATTAAATGCATGTGAAAATAATAACATAATGCATGTGTTTCTGATTACAACCAGGCCTACACTGATCACTTACTAATCTGTGATCCAATTCAAAGCAGCATATCTATGGTGCCAGCAAAATTCTTGGCACCCTTTATAACTAAAATGGACAGTCGACCACCTCACCCGCTTGAGCCAGATATTTCCTAGAAATCTTAAGAAGCACCCGCTGCAGTCTCTGAGCTAACCCTGGCAATTGTAATAGTCCTTGGAAATGTGGGAAGTAGGTTGATTCAGCATTCTGTCAGTTTGTTCAAAGTTCCTTTGTAAGATCAAAGGGTTTCTTAAAGGTGGAGATACTGGGACTACTGTTTGTGCAACCATTGCCAGAGACATGAGGATTAGCCATTTAAATGTGTATGTTTATAATGAGTTCTTATGTGTTATTTAATTTAACGTATGGTTATTGTTGTATTTTGATTTCTTAATGAAAGTTTTCTGCTTGCATGTCAATTAATAATGCTGAGGCCAAAATGTATTCCATCCAAATTTTAAATTGTCTATACATTGTGACAGTAGGCCATTGTTATGCGACAGGAACTTATTTATGGATTTTTTATTTATATATTTTCGATATGAATGACATTGTATAATAATGGGGAATACATTTAAAGATCACAATTCTTTTCATATTTTCAGATTCACTGGCCTGCAGCAAAGGAAAAAATTGAGTTCTGCAAAAGAGCTGGTAAAGACAACAATGTATGTACTTCTGCAATATCAATTTCTGCATACATTTCTTAACCAGTTATTATGTATCCACCCAACCACGCTTTAAGCCATGGACAGGTTACTCTTTGTTTTAGCTTCATGCCTTTGGCTTGAAATAGCTAAGGTTTTTTTTTACAGAAAAGTCATTCTGCCAGCAAAATGCTTATTCCTGTGATGCTACTGCTCACTGCAGACATACATTTAGACTCTTACAGAAATCTTACTAATGCTTTCATTGGATTAAGAAAATACCTTAAATATAAATTAAGAATCTTACATATAATGTAAATCATGTGTAAGACATACACATGACTCTTAAAAGTAACAGTAACTAATACAGTAACCAGTGTTTTTATATGTGTTGGTCTCTAAAGACTGTGATAATGCTCCTCATTGCTTCAAATGCATGAACTGTTTCTGACCTTTAACAGAATTCAAGCTGGAAAAAGTTATTTCCAACATGAAAATATTTTGTTGGAAGGGATTTGTCAGCAGGGGTTTTTACAGGGGCGATCCTGGCCCCTCTGCCGCCTGAGGCAGCAGCAGTTGCTGCTGCCCCCCCTCCCCCAGAAATTCGCTCTTAAAGTACCAGGAGCAGCATTTTTGCTGCCCCTGGTACCTAGTGGGGCGCTGCCGCCTGAGGCGACAGCCTCAACTCGCCTCATTGGCGAAGCACCCCTGGGTTTTTAGAACAGAGTTAAAGAAAACAGAGTAATTAACATGCCAACACTTACAACATGGACATCATGAAATGAACAGTAGGTACAGATCAGGCTTGTAATGTAACCATTTACAACAATGTTGAAAACATTTCCCATTTCTCAATTGTAGCTGGAATGTGCAAATTTCATCAAAGTCCTTCATCATTATAATAAAACCCATGCATATACGTGTGGCACTGGAGCATTTCATCCTGTGTGTGGCTATATTGAACTTGGAACTCCCAAAGAGGTAATTATATCTGCTGCAAAACATGGTATAATACCAATTGCATGTTACAATCTCTGATTTTGTAATGATTCAACACATAACCTGAATTAAACTCCGAATGAAGGCACCTACCCTCTCCCCATATCCCTAAATTTCATGTCATTTAGATGCGTAAATTATGGAGTAGGAGAGGACATCAGGCAAGTGGTAAAGACAGGCATGTCCTGCACCTTGTAATGTTGCACTTTACAAGTATCTTTCCTAAAACACATAAAAATATAGATAGCTTCATATTTATTTACACATTTATTTCCACTCTTCTTCCATTTAAAATAGAAAACTCACCGATAAAATTATTCCAGTGCCCATATTTATTTAGTGAGTTTTTGCTTTGTTAGAGTGTTATAGTCCATTGCTGTCCCATAAAGCAGTTTAATCATTTCTGATAAATGGCACATTTGCCAGAGCAGAACATGCTTTGTAAATGTACCATTCCATGATGCTGAGATGCAATGCCCCTTTATATAAAATAGAGTTTGACTGTTCCAAGCAAAGAAACACATTCTGTCAAATCAACACATTAATCAATGTAGTTCATTTTTAGAAATAGCTCCTTTTTGGAAACTTTTTTTTTTTTTTTAATCTCAGCACCTCTCTGCACCTTTGAACACAGATTTACACAAAGTGTAAGATAAGGTACTACATCAAAGTCACTCTCTACCAAGTAAAAATGGTGCTAATAGAGTTTAGATTAATCTTTCAGGTGGAAACAATAATATGTCATAAATAACTATTTGTATATTTCCATGCAGGAAGTTGTATTCCAATTAGATACACAAAATTTGGAGTCTGGGAGACTGAAATGTCCCTTTGATCCTCAACCGCCATTTGCATCTATAATGACAGGTAAGAAATCCTGAGATTAGACAAAATCAATCTTTTAGTTAAACATTTTTTATTCACAAGGTGTGGTTTTCAGTCAAGAAAAGCTGCAGAAATATACCAACACATTATTCGGCAGGTGCAAATTCGTGGTGAATTCCCGTGATTCACCGTGAAAATTCGTCAGCGAAAATTTGCTGGCGTCAAAAACGAGACGCCGGCGCCTTTTCATGAAATTCATGGCGAAGCGAAACAGCCCAAATTTGCCCATCACTAGTGAAATTCTCAAAGTCAAGTTTTGCACGAAGGGTATTTTCCATTATTTCACAATACAGAGTGTCTTATAGTTGAGTTCTAATCTTAGAAATGTGTAAGTAGCTAAGGAGTAGTGATGGGCGAATTTATTCGCCAGGCGCAAATTCGCCGGCGCATTTTTGTAAGCAAAAAAACCGACGCCAGCACTGGATTTTGCCGGAAATCCGCAAATTTTTCAGCGTAGTGAAACTCCCCAAATTCGCCCATCACTACTAAGAACATGAGATCTATACATGTTGGGGTTGTTTATCGAAGGTCCAATTTCGAATTGATGTAAATTTTATTTTACTCTAATAAATTTGAATGTACTCAAATGTGAGGTTATCAATGAAAAAAATGAACGTCTTAAATGTGATCGAATATGAAGGACCTGGAAATTTGAATATTATTCAAATCTAATACGAATTATATTTGAATTTTCGTGAAAAAATCTTGAATGTCATGAAGGCTATTAACATCTTCAACATGGGTCAATGGACCTCTGCCATTGATTTGTTCTAGGTGGCAAATATTTGAATTAGAACTGAACTGATTCTATGGTCGAGGTGTGATATATCTCACATTCCAATTTTAATCGAGTTGGTGCTTTAAAAATTCGAATTTGACACTTGAAAAATATTGAAAATTCAAATTTATGAACCTTAATAAATCTGCCCCATTATGTCATAACTGTCTAGGGAAATAAATCATATTTCATGCGCACTGTATACTTATTATATCTGTTTAAACTTCCTTAACTTGCCTCTCCCATAATAGGTAGTTATATAGTTGGGGATATAAGCTTGATCAGTTTAACAAAGCTTCTAATAATAAAACAGTATCAATAGAGGGTGAAGGGAGGAGGTATTGGATTATAATGGGGTCACCACCTTCAAATCACTGCAGTCACAGTTCTTGTAAAGTTATTTCATCAGAAAGAAAGCTTTATTTGATTGTGATATAATGTGCAGAATACAAAGCAGGCAGGAGAGCTCTCCCTTAACTACTTTTTATGGTGCAGAGTACACATCATTATCATATCATTATAATCCTTATTATTTGAGTCACTGTAGATCACAATATCTAATTGATATCATTCATATAATCAAGAACAAGTGTTATTATACAACTTTCAACATCATTACTCACTAGGTTAATCTTGGTGGAGCCTTCCTTGTTTTTGCCAATGTATATTAGCCATTATTTCACATCAGATGCTAATTTCTCCAACCTTATGTTTATTATGAGACCTAATTTCTGTTATAATATCTCACATTATCTTGGCTGATTAAGTTAATACCAGCAAGCGGCATGCATTAATCAATGATTTTTTTATATCTAGGCATACCTTACCATTTCTGACAGAGTTTGTATATGTAATCTAATTATCTTTAGCTCAAGACATAACATATATTTTTGTTTTGTGATTAACTAATCGACAAAAAGTATGTTTAGCACAATGCTTGGTCTTTGAACTCAAGTTGAACAAGGAGGATACTGCCCCTTTAAATGAACTCTGCAGTACCCCATACAGCAATGCCACAACTATGCAGCATACTAGGCTCAAAGAAAATGTGTTACTATCAATAATTCGATCAGTCACACTTTGCAAATGTGTAAATCTGCAGATGAAATATTTGTGAAGAACTATTCAGCTAGAATAAGCACACTTTAACTATACAGAATGTGCATAAGGATTTCTCTGCCTTATTGAAAAGTGGTTGGATTAAATACAGTAGAGCTCTATGTGGGAGGTGGGGAAGCAGAAAAATGATTAATGGGATTTTAGTGTATTACATTTTACAACTTTCCTGGGTATAATTTCTCTTTGTAATAACATTTTGCCTTAGCTTATTATGTTGTTGCGCGTGACAGAAAACCTATAACCTATACTATGGAATGGGAATTTTTTTTCAAGTTACAGACTATTGGATAACCATTCCTTAAGAAAGTTAAAATTCTCTCTGCAGTTATATAATTTTAAGAAGGGAAAGGGTTACACAGAACTAGTTCAAAAGTTTTATATTTGCAGGTATTATATATTGAAGCAAGAATTAATACACTATTTAGAAAATAGTTATCATTTGTACATATCTTCTCTTAAATTGCAGTTCTATGTTGCTATTCTTAATATAATATTCAGAATACTGAAAGATAGTACAGGAAAGTATTGCTTTATTGCAGTAGAAAAGATGCCCATCATGCCAAATTGTTGATTAAAGGAAATTGGGGGCTTAAATAATATCATTTACAATGACAAATATATACTGTCACGACCGGCACCCAATACCAGAACAAGTGCCAAGCACCCTGGTCTCGGCTTCACCAGTAGTGTGACCACCGTTGGGCTTCGGGAGGAGCCCTCAGCTTACTTGGGTGCCACCTGGACTTAAAGAGAGGTACAAGGCGAGATATTCTGGCTGGCAAAGGGGCACGGCTGGTAGCAGAGTCTTTTGGGCCGAAGGTCACGGTACAAATGGAGTAGGCAAGAGAATTGTCAGACAGGCTGGGTCGAGGCAGGCAGATATCAGAATCGTCAGGCAGGCAAGGGTCAAACCGGGTTGTCAATCAAGGGGTTAAGCAGGAAGAGTTGTCGTAGGCAGGCAAGGGTCAGGATACAGAATGCAGAATAGTCAGGAACAGGCTGGGTCAAACACGGGTAATCAAACAGACAAGATTCAGATCAGATGCACAAGGCTCAGGAAACCACTAGAAACAAGTTCTATCACGGGCAAAGGGCTGTACACTGAATGGCCCTTAAATACCTTTCAAAATTCGCGCCAAACGTGCGCCTTTAAGAGGCGTGCAGGCGCACCACTCGCGCCTTAGGAGACAACATGGCGCCGGCGCTAAGGACCATGCGGCGGGCGACCCCGCCGCACAGGTATTTTTCTTACATATACTTTACGTTATACCATATTGTGTTATTTTAAATATCACACCTTTTTAATTTGCTTATGTAGTAGTCTAAATTTCAGATGTGCAAATAACAGTACAAAATGATTATTTAATATGTCATATCTAGTGATGAGCGCATTTTTCGCCAGACATGGATTTGTGAAGAAATTTTGCACTTTGGCAATTGTAAATTTTTTTGTAAACTTAAATTTCACCACAACAAAATTATTGCAGAGACAAAAAAGTCGTCATAAGAAAAAAACGTCCATTGACTTGTATTTGGAGTGAGAAAAAATTGTCATGCGCGTAAAAAATTGGCGATTGTAAAAAAATTTAGGTTCATTGACTTCAATGTGTTTTGCAAATTTTTCGCTATTTCGCAATTTTTTTCAGATTTTCGCAAATTTTTTGGTGAAACGGACAGATTTGATCATCCTTAGTCATATCACAAAAATCATATCACAAAAGAGGAATATCAGCAGAGATTATGTCCTAATTATATTGCATAGAAATATAATAATCTGGCATAATGAATACAACATAATTTAGGTGTTGGAAAATTTTAATATGATCACATATCTCTACATTTGAATAACATTTTGAAGCCAAAGGAAGTCCTCTAATCACAAAATCTGAAACAGGACACAGAAGTTAATATATAATATGGTATGGATAATATTAATGCCATCCAAAATCAGGCAAAAGAATTTGGCAAATTCACTCATCTTTATTTGCATGCCAAGACATTTATTCAGCTTAAGTTATTACATATGGAACTGGAAAAAATATTTAAAAAAAAACTGCCCTATCAAAATTTCCAAAAATAATGATTTTTGCAGTCATAACTTCCAAGTAGACTTCCATCAATGTTATTTATGTCTCATACATGGATTTCTTTAATAAACCAACATCCTACATGTAACATGTATGTCACAAAGCTTTTTATAATATGGAAAGAGTACATTTCAAATAAACCTGTGTATGCAATTAAACTCCATGAAAAACCTCATTGTAAAATAAGGATTTGCGGTGTCTTATAGTGCAGTTATTTCAGTAAAATATGATTTTCCATTTGTTTATACAGCAATTTATGTGTGGCTCCTGTAGAAATGCTCAACTTATTATGTACAGGAAAAAAAAAACAAACACGATAGAACTAGACAGATAAATAGACTAAACACAGCTATGTTTTAACTAGAAGCATATGCTTAATCAATGTCTACATAATGTTTGTTTTTGTTTCTGCTGTAATATATAAAAAGAAATCCATAATACTGTAAAAATCAATTTTACATGCTTTCACATAATCAGCTAGTAAATGCATATATCTTGCCTACAATCATGATACCATTTATTACTGAATTTATGAACACAGTCCTTTCAAGCCACCATATAAGTTAACCCCTTTTTCATATACATATAATTACAAATAATCACTGGCACACAGAGGGACATATTCAGGACCGCCATCAGAAATCGCAGGGCCCCATACGACAACATTTCCTGGGCCCCCTGGGCTGCACCCACTGCAAGCCCCCCACCCCCATCCCCACAGGTCCGCCCCCCACCACATGTTAATAAATAATAAAAAGATATTGGTGGTCAGGGCCCCCCATAAAAAAACATTTGTGGCCAGGGCCCCCCATTAAAAAATATTGGTGGCTAGGACCCCACATGAGAAAAAAATTATTGGTAGCCAGGGGCCCCCCCACATTATGAGAAAATTGGTGGCCAGGGCCCGTTAAACGTCCATGCCTTCCCGAAGTCAGCAGCTCTCAGAAAGATGGGGGGCCCAGCTAATCAAGTAAGTGTGGCATGGCCGGGCCCCCCTTACCCTCGGGGCCCCCTACAACTCTCCCCCCTGTCCCACCCTGATGGCTGAACTGGACATATTTATAAAGGTGCATAAGAAATGTTTTATGCCAAAAAAATGTGTAAAACTCCTTATTCCTAATTTTATGCTGTCCATCACCATTTCTGAAATTAGCAGGCTGAATCCATTACAATGTTTAAAGTGGTGTAATTTGTAAAGCTGTGTATTTTGATTTACTCCATAAATTTCCACCATTATTTTACACTACTCCCAGTTAGTGTAACCCATTTAAATTAGTTTGACAAGATTAGGAAGTGAAAAAATCCTTGCATAAACAGTTGGTAAAAAAAAGTGGTGCAACTTTACTGATTTTTACACATTTATTGTACAAGCTGAATTTTAACGCTACACATTAATTACACAGCTTTATAAATACACATGATTGAACATGGTGTAGCATTGTGTTAAATTAATGATGTGTAATGTATACTAATGTATACTTATTCCCTTTAAATGCAAAATGACAAACACCCTTTTAAATTCTAATGAGGGTCTTGTGATTATATCCACGCACACCAAGTACGCTGGATTGCATCATTGTAAGTGGTAGGAAAATAAAGTACAGCACTTTGATACCCATTGATAATATATAAATAAATATACACATACATGCATACATAAGCATTTAAAGTTTAAAAGCAGATTAGTGGCATCCAGATTTACATTCATGGTCAGATAAAATCAATCCTAAAAGACCTCAGGAAAACAGGATGCCATTATTGACGTTAAGACCGTTAGATCATAGTGTTAGATTAGAAATCCACTGATCATTGCCTCTTAGGAACATTCTGTCCATATCTCCACCTAAAGTTGGTTCAGAATCAAGCCTCAGGACAAACAACAGAGATCCACCACATTATGTTGAACTCATGGGTGTGCTTTCCTACATGATCAGCAGACTTCTTCCTTGCTTCTTAATAGAAATCTTTATAAAATCATGCATAAAGGAGAATTGCATTGAAATTGTTTTATTTGCATATACGATTATTATGGATTCTGGCCTTAGTAATTTGAAAGCCAGATTTAAAGATAAATGGATGAAGGCCTGGTAAAATATGTAATAAAATAAGAAATAGACCAGAACTTCCACTATGTGTTCATTGTTAACAAAACATTTGTGACTCATTTTTGCGGGGGATGCACCATTGCATTTTTTCCAAAATGTAGAATGATCAAGTAAAGTTGATCATAAAAAAAATGTTTTTAGCAGAGTAAATGATCTTCATTGTATAAATTCTTGGAAAATTTGACTTTTCCATCTTCACCTTATCATTTTGATTGAAATTATTTTTGTTAGTGAAAAATGTAATTGCTTGCCTCCTGTGCCTTGGAGGATGTTACAGTGCAGGGCTCCTGTCATTAAACTAGGATAAAGACTCAGGAAGTGCTGGTCATCTGTTATGTTTCTTGAAAATGAGTGGTGTCTGAATTTCAGTCAAATAATATTCAACCATAATTCAAACCCAATATGTTCTCAAGGTCAGATGGGACAATAACTGTATCATTGTATTATAAATGAACATCTTTGTTACTGATCCTCGTGCCGCACCACACTGTACACCAGGGAATTCCAACCTGCTTCCATCTTTTACTGGGAGGTGTAGGTCGACACAAAACAGGAATCGATAGCCCTGTTTTAGATTTCATAGATAAACATATATATATGCGTGCAGTGCTGGGGCAGCACTTTATTCTCAATATGCAGTAAACTATTAAGAGAGACTATGCCAAAAATGCAAAGAACATATTCGTATTGGTATGATTTAGTTAGAGTTTTCTTTTTTCATTTTTTTTTAAAAAAGTGCTTTTATTCATTTACAATGATTGATGGAGAAAATTGTTATCCAGACTCACCACAGCTTATTTATTATTGCTTCCGTGTCCGTTGCACTCAGTGCTGACTAGTAATGGAAAATGCCTACCATTTACATACTTTAATTGTGCTTCTTCTCTTCCTCAGGCATGTTTCTGTAAGTGTGTTCAATTATCCTGTTTAAATTACAGTTGCAATTCCATTGCTCTATTACTGTGCCTGGTTTTTAAATGATATTATACAGAAGCCTAGTAAAATAGACAAATCAACTTTGAAATGAAAAATAAATATATATATATATATATATATATATATATATATATATATATATATATATATATATATATATATATATTCATAGGCATACATTGATTACATAATTCAGTAGAAGGATAACTGGGCGGGGGACCATTTTTCCATATATTTCTTTTTAGTGTAATTTTATAGACATGAATGATGTTGGCTTTTATGCTATAACTGAAGCCTGGCTTTAAAAAAAATGCAGATGAAAGAAACTGTAGATAATAGTGCCTTTAAAAAGATCTTCTCAGAAGAGACACAGATGCATCATTGTGTCAGTGTTGTACATTGTTGCACTGAAAACTCCATGTCAAGAACTGTTAGCCAATGATAGATCTCTGGCCGTAAGGGCTTAGTTCTGAGTTGTCACAAACATTGCCAATTCTTCATGGTGACATTTACTTTTGTAACTGAGTAATTGATACTTCTTGGATGGAGTCATTATTGTTTGAAGGAAGGAAGTTTCAGATAATATATGTTGATAAGGGAAGATAAGGGATAACTAATGTAAAGTGGGTATTATTTAGACCTTGAATACTGAAAATTGTATTGTCATTTGTTGAACTGCCTTTTTTGTGTTAATAAAATGATGATACCTTTAACTGTTCCTTGTAATATTGCATGAAATTGCCACCTCCTTCATTTTTGTGCCAAAACCCAATTCGACTGACTTAAATTTCAATAACCTGCCATGCAAAAATAAGGCACTGCCCGGATATGCAAGCCATTTTACCCAGTGAATGTCTGTACATACAATTGTGCACTCTGCTGCACATTAAAATTCCAGTACACCATATGCAATACAACAACGCAATATCAATAATGTAAAAGTACGATATAAGAAGTTAAAGCAAGCAAAATCATAGGGCCATATATATCAAAGTCTGAAATAAAAGCTAACCCTGAATCTAAGTGCCTGGTCAAACTAAATCTGAATCCTTAAAATCTAGGAAATTGTGTTTTTTCCATGCACTGCGCAGGTGGTTCTTTTCAACCATTTCTTACCCTACAAGAGTCAGAAATAAAAAGGATAAAGAAAGGTCACATTATGTGCAGATGACAAAACATCCCTTCTAATATTGATAGGCATATTTAGCTTTAAGAGTATAGAAAACAAGAAAAGAACAGTTTTCAAAACTTGTGTGATTAATATTGGTTTCTCTTTTTTCAGATGAATACCTCTTTGCTGGTACAGCATCAGATTTCTTGGGAAAAGAAACAACATTTACACGTTCCATGGGACCGACACCTGACCATCATTTCATCAAAACTGATACAGATGATCATTATTGGCTTAATGGTAAGAACACAATTAGTAAAGGGCTCATTGAGACCCACCTTAAACGGTAGCTACAAAATACCATTTTGTTGGTATTGTCACACGAGTTAAGAACTGCAATATGGGCTTCATCATGGGCTTCCCCAGTTATGCCTGGGTGTCACTGAGACCAATATGGGCTATGAGATGCAGACTCACACCAAATATGTTACTAAATTAATGAAAAAGGAAGAGTACTCGCACGCCCGTGCCAACAGAGAAACAGGTAACTTGGTGCCCAGCGATAGAGGCAACGGCAACCTCCAGTGAATTGTAGAAATGGAAACACGCTGGCACACAAGAATCTTGTTGCTTGTTAAACCATGCACAAATATTTAATGCGTAAGTGCGGTGCAACGTTTCGGAAGCCACGCCCCTTTCTCAAGCATGCAAGATTCTTGTGTGCCAGCCTGTTTCCATTTCTACTATACGTAATGAAACATTGATGTTGTAAGAGTATGTTCTCTAAGACACTTTTCCAAACCAGAGAGATCAAGCATGACATGAAAAATGCAAATTATAACAAACGTAAACTATATGCTGGTTGGAGGTTTTAGCAAGATAATTGTAGCTAGATATCCAAGAGATCACAGGACTCCTTTGGAATCCAGTATGCAAATCCAGAGTTGCACACAGAGATAGATAGAACTCTTTGTTGTCCAGCGGGCAAGGTGATTTGTGGGCAAAAAAAAAAAAGGTGTCTCTTGCACTTAGAGACTTGACCAACCCTTCCCCTAAAAGTAGCTCTCCTGGCTGAAGTGTGAAATAGCAAATTATTTTCCATACCTACAGTTAGATGAGCTATGGTTAAAACATCATTTACTGAAGGTGTATATATTTTTCGTTTCAGGAGCAAAGTTTTTTGGTACATATGCAATACCAGATACGTATAATCCAGATGATGACAAGATCTACTTTTTCTTTCGTGAAGCACATCCAGAAGGCAGCTTTTCAGAAAAATCTGTATTTTCTCGTGTAGGAAGAGTTTGCAAGGTAAAAACTTTAGCCAAAGTTAGAGCTGCCGTGAGATAGATATATATATATATATATATATATATATATATATATATATATATATATATATATATATATATATATATATATATATATATATATATATATATATATATATGTTATTGGATATATCATGTTACTTAAAGGGATGTCATGAAAAAGTATGTTTTTTTTTTACAATAATTTTAAATTAATTAAAAGAGCTCCTCCGGCAAGATCCTGCATTGAAATCCATTTTTAAAAAGAGCAAACATAATTTTTGTGTTTAATTTTGAAATCTGAGATGGGATTAGACATGTTGTCCATTTCCCTGGTTCCCCAGTCATGTGACTTGTGCTTTGATAAACTTAAGTCGCAGTTTACTGCTGCACTGCAAGTTGGAGTGATATCACCCCCCTCCGCCCCCAGCAGCCTATCAGCAGAACAATGAGGAGACCAGGTAACAATTCCCTGACACCTGTATTGATAAAAATGCTCCCATGCCCTTACTTAGTGGTAGATATGAGAACAGCACTCAATAGTAAAATTACAAGTGCATCTAATCCAAGCTGAAACTCCTTCAGTTTACACTGAGTAGGAGAAACAGCCTATCTGAAAGCATTTCCAGTGTGAAGTGCTGGCTCTTTCTGAAAGCACATGACCAGGTAAAATGGCCTAAGATGGCTGCCTACACACCAATATCAAAACTAAAAAAAATACATCATTATTAATTCAAGAATAAAATTTAAAATGGCAGAATGAATAATAAATGACTAATAAAAACTAATAAAAACAATACCATAAATGACCATCATGACGAATCCCTTTTAAGGATTGTATGGCCCTTTGAAAAGAATATTAGCCTTTTTCAGTAGGGTACACTATAGAGCTCTGTAAGTTGGTTAACATTAGTGGTTTACTGTAATTTAATGAAAAGGTGCCTACATCCCTTAGTGCTATAGTAAAAATTATGGAAAAATAGGTTCCAAATAACACTACCACTTTTCTACTAAGTTAAGAAAAGGCACCAAATACAATAACTTTTCTGTACTGTTGATAAGACAATGAGATTTGACAGTAATCTTTTTTCAAACAAAACATCCCCAGAAATGGCAGAACCCCCATTTTAACCAGCTACAAGCAGCTACAATCAACATTGCAAAAAACAGATTAAACATACTTAAATGGGCATTGTAAATCAGGCAGGAATAATTTTACAAAATTAACTGAGAGACAGATGAAACTAGGTTATTCCCATCTACTCACAAATGGAATCTCTTGTTTTATGTATGTTTACTGTTAAATAAAGTCATGATAGAAAATGTGTTTCTGAGAATGAAACCTAAAGGCAGAATCCATTTTAAAAAGCTCTATATATTTAACATATTATAAATATACTATAGGAGTTATAAAAATAAAACTCTTTCTATGCCCTTCCTCATATTGCAGCATTAGGAATTTTTCACCTTACTATCTTTTATCTAAGGATGCTGTCATGCATATTTCTCACTCCTTCCCTGGCATTAACTTTTATCCAGTGCTCATTGTTCCATCAATTGCTTTTTATTATTTCTTAACCTATCTCTTTAAAGTTTGGCTTTGTGACAATGACATATGCCAGAGATCAACTTGTATTTCAATGCACTGCAAATAAATGATCTTAGGTTTATTATGAAGGCAGCAATATTATGAATGTTCCTCTACCAGTGTTTATGAAGTAGATTATAGGTCTCTCTGATATTTGCCCTTGGGGGACAGTTGCTGCAAAGAGTAGTTTGTTTTTTTAGGTTTTAGGCCTAGGGAAATGTTAAATTAAATAATTTGTCCAGAATCAAACATCTGTTGCTTCCTGTTTTGAAAAACGCTATCTTCTTAAAAAAGTTATATATTCTTTAGTTAAAGTAACTGACAAATTCTGTGTTTGGCATTTACTGCATTGTTATGTCTTTGCCAGTTAAAAATGGTAACATTTTACAGGGTTGTTGGCCTTGACTGTCCACCATTATAAATAATGATAATAAAATGTACAGAAAATAAAGGGAGAACAAGTCATTATAACTATGGTATCATCATATAGTGATGTGAATTGGTGTGGAGTGAGAGCTCTACCACAGAGTTAATTGGAACCCCTACTTTACCAATGCTATCTCAGTGTGGAATAGTAAAATATATAAATTTATTTGCAGACTGCAGGGTGTTTTATATGATGTGTGTGACCTGAATTGAGTTCATGCACTTATTTCCCATTTAATCCTTATTCCCTGGCCCACTTACTTTTAATTAGGTACTGTATATAAAAAGATCCCCATAAAAACTTTTTTGGCTGCCAGGCTGTTGACATTTCAGTTGCTTCTGCACAAAGATTTTATTGCTACACTAAGGAGTTGTGGACAGGTGAGTTTTAGTGAGCATTGATGAGATTCACTTGTCCAGTTTGTTGCAGTCAGTTTCTCCATTTCAAATTGTCCACTACAATGGTTAAATTAATAGCATGGGCTGTCAGAGATATCACAGTAGCCTTCTGCCACTTCAGATAGTGCCCGAGTGTATCATTAACTTACATCTAGGTATTGGTAACAGGGCCTTTCTTTTATCAAGAACTTAACCTAGTTATCTTGTTGTTCCACCTGGGGTGCAGATTTTTTAATGTGCATATTCACTGTTACTCTTAATTTTGGGAAAGTTTCAAGTACAAGAACTTTGCTCCAAAATACCTGGAAATGTAACAGTGGATCTCAGAAGGTAAGTTATACTGTATATAAAGTGACATTGGGTTGTTGCATAAAAAAAGATGCACAACAGTCCTTTGTGAAAATGTTGATACTTAAGTCCCTATTTAAAAACAAACATATATTTTTGAAAATGTTCACTATTACTTTAAATAAAAAAAGGATTTGATGTCTAGAAATTAGGCATTTCAATGATTATACAGTTCATAGTTAATACAAACAATTTGTAGACTCACATGGAATGTACATTTGTGTAACCCATGGTCATTTTTCAGATATTAATACTGGAGATATTTTCTCTGTTTTCATGCTGCTGTTAGTTTTCCCACTTGTGCAGGGGCTCCCTACTTAGGAATCTCTCAGAAAAAATATGTCTTCCACATCTGCTGGGACTTATTGATAATCTTTCTCTTGTGTAATGCTTTACAAGTGCTGATGATTAGAAGCACTGTGTGTACTCGTGGCAGAGCTAGCTTTTAGAATGGGTTCATCAATTCCAAGAAGTTGCACTGAGAAAATAAACATATTCAAATTCTTTTAGATTTTTTCATAAAGTCTTAAATCTAATTTTTCTGAATATAAAGTCTGGTAAGTAGCTATATCTGCTTCAGTTTTAGTTGTATATCTGCCTGTATCAGTTTTATTTTAAATCTGAAGTTAGGCAAAACAAACCTCACATTTCTGTATGCGGCAAACTAAAAATATAGATTTTATCTATGTATATGATTCTGCATATGTTACTTTCAGTAAACCTAAACTGTTTTACTGAGGGTTCTTCTCTGTGTGTAGCAGGGAAAGCTAATACTTTTGTACACTTGTGATAACCGATAAGAGAAATGCAGTGTGCAGCCAAATGGCAGTGTTAACAGATTTTTTTCAGATCAGTTAAGAATATTTTTAGTGTGTTTTGAAGCCAGATAAGCAAGTCACTGTACATATTTCTGTATTGTTTAATAGCTGTCTAAGTCTCTGCTGGAAACCTATCGCTCTCGCTCTTTTATTTTTTGTTTAAAATTGTGCAGTCATGAGCTCTGGGAATTATAGCAGCATGTCACAAAAATCCAAACATTCTTATTTAAACCGAGCCTCTCAGATTTATGTTTATTGTTAGACTGTAAAGCTGAGGGTTTAGTTCTAGAATATATGGTGTTTATCCTTCAGTATAATGTGGAAGTTGAAAAAAGTGGGTCTTAGAAAAGGGTTTCCTCACATAGTTGTTTTTTTTCTTTGGTATATATAACAGCCCATGTTTAATTTATTTGAATCATGTTCAACCTTACTCGAGGAGCAATGGTGAATTCATATGTTGTGCTTCATTAGCAAAATATACAGGTAGGCATTGGCAGGAGACAAACAAGCCAGCAGTCTATTGGGCCATGTGTGGATACAGGATATATATTGTATATTGGTAGGACCAGGCAGAAATATTTGAGTCAAAACTTTTTGTCTGCATCGGGGCCCAGTCCTTACTAACTTGTGCCTTTGGGAAGGTAGTAAGAACAGGGCTGTACTGACACTGGCTTTTTGCATTTGTCCTGAGCACTAGATATTTATCCAGCACTCAGTAAAGGGGCACACGTGCTCTTAGAATGAACAATAAGGGGCATGCCCTTGCACCCCTTAGTGATATCCTTACTTACTCGTGCCTTAGGGCAGGCAGTTCAGACAGGGCTGAATTGAAAATTCTAATTGAAAATTCAAATTTTCAAGTTTTTTTTATAGTCAAAACTGTCATATTACATTCAAGTTTTTCAAAAACTTCTAATTTGATTTTCGAGATTTATCATACCTATCCACCTAAACCACCTAAAACCTGTCAAGTTGCTGTTTAAGTCAATGCGAGACGTCCAGGGATCACTTTTTTTATATAATAAATTTCAATTGGTCAAATTTCAAGTTCATGGGAGTTTATGGGAGTTTTGAAAAACTCACATGAATTCGAAATTCGACCCTCTAATAATCTGCACTGTGCACATATTGCCAGATTTTTCAGCCAGCCAGTACAAACTGCAACATCCAGCCGGGGGTTGCCAGTATCCCTAGAATAATCACTAAGTGGCACCCTACTGTGGTCTTGGGTGAAGAATGAACTCTCAAATATATGGTGATCTTGTTCCATTTCCTAAAGCTGGTAGTGTTTTACTATCATTGAAAATAATAAATATATATTTGTTATAAAAAGTTGAAACCTAACTTGACTGACAAACTCCATATCCATTAACACATATTCTTTTATCACTTGCACATTTAGTGGTTTCCTTAGAATGGTCTGATGGTTTGAAAGAAATCATCTGGTTCTGCTCCATTGTATAGTTCATTTTTTTTACATTTTGGTGACTCCATAGGTTATTACCACTGGCTAAATAGTCAAAATATTCCAATGGCCAAGTTTTAATCATTTAAAATATATATAATAGAACCTTTTACTTCTTGCCAGGTATATACCACAGAGAAGCATATTGCCCTGGGTTGCACTTTATGGTCCAAGTCTTAAAATGAAACGTGTTGTCTTTAGTATAGTAGTTTGTTTTGTTAGTTAGAGTCTGAAGTAATGTCTGTGTAATGTGAAGCTTAAATTGTATGCATAGCTTAGCTAAGCTGAGGAGATTGCCAAGTTTTCTGTTTCACTGTGCCCATGTTGCTTTGGGAAAAAATGCATACACCGAGGGAGCTACATTTTCCACAGATCAACAATGGCACTTGTGTGTCTAAGAAATAAGTTGCAGGAGTTTCTGAAACTTTAAATACAGTCTTCTTGAAATCGTTAGGAAAGGTTCTGCTTCTGAATAACTATTTAACTAATGATCTTGGATGAATCTTGGTAAAAATGACTTAATATTATTTTTATTCTAATTATTTGAGTGCAGTTAAGTCTTATGGGTTACGAAAACAACTGTATGCTCTTTTCAGCAGTCACCATGTCTGTGTAAACATTCTGCCCAGAATAAAAGTGCCAATGTCTGTATTCACACGACATATTTTAATAAAACATCAATGCTTTTATTTGTTGTTCAGTGAAAACTTGATCTTAGGTGTTCTGCAGTGTATATGAGCAAGGGCAAAAGATAAACAAAATAGCCCATTTAGGCCACCGCTCAGTGCTGTTATTGCTGCCATCTTGAAATTCCACTTTATGCAAAACTACAGTTTTGTTTTCCCATCAACCTTTAAATTAACCAGAAAACTGTCTTGTATTTCAAAATGTTAGTTAATGCTCGCTGATTGTTATAATATACATTATTATTGATTTCTAAATGCATTTACCATCATGAATGCACCATATTGGACACTATAAAATGGCAACATATATGTCAATGTTAAATAATAAATGTGTATCAAATTATTTTTCTATATGACGAACCTCAATATTTTTTTCTTTATAGAATGACATTGGAGGTCAGCGCAGTCTGATAAATAAATGGACAACATTTCTGAAAGCTCGATTAGTTTGTTCAATTCCTGGACAAGATGGAGGGGATACATATTTTGATGAACTACGTAAGCTGATTTTAATCTTTTTTTTTTTTTCCTGTAGCAAACATGTTTTTGAAAAATATGTAAAACATACTGGATTCCATTAGACTGCTTTTTCAGCTGTAGGTGATAAAACATTGCTTAACGCTAGAGGAAAAATCCTTTCAGTTGACCTCAGTGTTTCCCTGTAAACATGTATTAATTGTTACTGAAAGTTACATGTGATAAAATGCATGGAATTGATGGAGTTCAGAACTTGAAAGGAAATACGTATTGAACTGACTATTTATTACTTACATAGTACAGTTATGAGAGCTGACCTGAGGTTATCCGGATAATGGATCTTTCTGTAATTTGGGTCTTCATATCTTAAAGGGGAACTCCGGCTTCCAAACCAAAATTTAATACAGAGGCCCACATAACACAGAAACCCCTAATATATCCAGGAACTACATAGCCCACAATGCATTGCACTGTGATGTTCTGTTCCTTATTTAAATTACGTGTGCATTGAATTGTAGGGTTTGGAGGATGCAGGCTAAGGACAGATGGCTGCTGATACAAAGTAACAGTAGTCAGCCAGCTCAGAAAAGTCTGCAAAGTTGCTTGAAATTATGTTTACTTTTCAAAAAGCTTAAGTTATGTTTGTGTGGAATTCACACAAGTAACAGGTAATAGCTATATTAATTTACTGCATTTATCTATGTTTACTACATACTCTAAACCACTTGTTTTTCCAGAATAAAGTAACTGCTATATCTTATAAATGAAATATATATTGCTTCAGTGCATTTACATTACCCTTTTCCCTCTTTTTTTTTTTAGAAGATATTTTCTTGCTTCCAACAAAGGACGAAAGAAATCCAGTCGTGTATGGAATATTCACTACTACAAGGTAGCCTTTCTGTTTAATTGAATATAGTTCAATACAATAATAACAACAAGCATTTGTTTTGGGTAAAGCACATCTGCTAGGCAGCTGAGCTTGACAATGACATGTCTGTGTGCCTAACACTTAGGTGGTGTTTCTTTTTCCTAATCTTTCTGCTTCTATATGAAAACAACCTGCTGTGCATTGTCACTAATGTTAGAACAGTCCTTGGTCTGATTCCATTCAATAGGAGAATGAAAGATAGATTTAACAAGCCTGCAAGCAAGGTGGGCAAGTTAATCCATGCACAATAAAATGGATTTTTACAATGTAAATAGTAAATTGGCTGCCATATTTACACTAAGGTATTGCGTTGAACTACGGGAAAATATACATTTATTTCATAATTTCAGAGTAATATACTTGCACAAAGAAATGGTTTAGATGCATTTGATTAAAATGTTTTACTAGTATGTGATATTACTAGTAAATTGTGTGCATTTGCTTCTGAAGTTGTAACATACATATTGTATTAAAAAGATGCTATATATTATGTGGATGGCCATTCAAGTTCCAGAATGGCTTACATTTGAGATGCAGATAACAGATGAGCTAAAGGCTTAGTATTTAAAAAAGAGATAAACAACAGGGTTCAATTGGCATTCACGGCTGTTACAGCCTTGAACTGTTGCTGGGATTTTGGGAGTTGCAGTTTAATAACATCCCTATAAAAAGATTTAATCTATCAGTATTTTCCCCCTCTGTTCCTGGTGACCTTCCTACCGTGCTATTAAACTGACTTAATTTATAAGATTTCTCTCCTCATAATATTAGAGTTTATATATTTTGTCATTAAGAACTTCTATAATTGTTTAGTGACCAGGAACCTGCTTGTTTATTTTTACACTTATAGTCCAATACCTCAAGAACATTAATATTTTGTTTCTTATTGCAGTTCTATATTTAAGGCATCTGCTGTTTGTGTGTATAGTATGGCTGATATAAGAGGTGTATTTAATGGCCCATATGCCCACAAGGAAAGTCCAGACCACAGATGGGTACAGTACGATGGAAGAATCCCCTATCCTCGGCCTGGCACAGTATGTATCTTTTTGCAGTTTATTGTATACAGACATGACTATGCTCTTAATGAAGTTTGGTGTGCAAATCAGGAAACAGTTTCTTTTGCAATACATTACTCCTTCAAAAATTGCAAGAAGCAGACCTGAACCTGAAAAAAAGCCAAAACCCCTGAATGTTTGTCATGGTAACCATATTTACAAACTCCACAGTCCAAAGCAGTAGCAAAATGCATGTAAGTTGTGGTAGTAGCTTGAAGGAACTAAAGTGAATTGTTTTAGAGAAATAGCTCATCCAAGTAATGGCAGGCAGATCCTTGACGAGGATCAAGGACCAGTTTACGAAGCAAAGACTCATTTAATATGCCAGTACAAATATGTTCACATGCCTCTCGATGTTCAGACACTTCAAACATATATAGAGTATTGGTCTTGTGTACCAAAAAGTGGACAGAGACCTTTCAGGAGTGATCATATATACAGCTTGCCTTGGCAATAACATTTTAACAAGAAATGTTTAAAAGGTCCTCCTACTCCTACAAATGTGAGACAATCATCATCATCATTTATTTATATAGCGCTGTCAAGATATGCAGTGCTTTCTTGTTCCTCTCTGTCCAGCTTGGATATAGTTAGCAATACATTAACCAGCCTGAATATTCAAATTGGCCCTCCAGGATCCTACACTGAGTAGCTTTGCAGAGCCTAAATTAGTTTCTAAATGTCTGCAAAATCAAGGCATTTGCTGGGTAGCTTTATTTTGATAGGTTGTGGGTTGAGGTGACACCTTATATACATATGATGTACATATATTTACTTTATATTAAATTCAGCAGTATTGAATATGACCTTCCTTTCACAGATATAATAAAATTGTAAGGTACATGCAAATCTAAATGTATCCCAATTAATTAAAAATGAATGCAGTCATTGTTATTCACAAACACAGGCACTTTCAGTTTCCTTTTCACTGAAGAAGGTTGCCAATTTTAGAGATGCCAAATACCATCATAGTCCTTAAATAAGAGCTTGCCAGAGAGGTTTTGCCTGTGTATCTATGGTAAGCTCTGCCGATTAAGCTAGAAGATGAGAGAGCTAAAATATGAAGCAAATTATTTTACTTTAAACATTTGTTGCCTAAAGTTTGTTTGGTATGGTCCTGAGCAGAATCCGGTCTGTGATCCTGATCCTGTGGATGAGGTTGCCATCTACTGCTCATAGCATGTCAGGTTTTAAAAGTAAAAGCTATTGCTTGGTCATAGGATAGACACAAGTAGTGCCCTGGAATGACAGCAGACATTCATAGAAAAAATGGATCCTGTAAAGAGAGAAGATAACTGTGTGTATTTACTACAATATTAAGCTTTTAAATTCTGATATGCTGGGACTGTGGTGTGGGTTGTAGTAGGGGGAAAACTGATAAACTGACAGATACAATTACTTATTTCATTATTGGGATGTTGGTTTAATGAGTGAGGTCATAAACTGACAGATGCAGTTTAGTTTTATCAGCATTGGGGTACTGTACATTTCAGTGTATTCGAATGATTCTAGTAACTTATACATTTTACTAAGACAAACAAAGCAGTGCTAAAAAGTACCCCTTGAGCATATTTTTTTTAAATTAAGTGAGCAGGAGCTAATAAAGATGCAGTCTGTTTTTCCTTAAATCATACTAAAGTCTTGTGAAATGCTCAAACTTATTTCAGTTTTCCACAGTTGCCTTACATGGGACATTTTCCAGGTATCAAATTTCACTTATTTAGCTGCTAAAGTTACAGTAGTTTAATAGTTTATATTATGGCTCTGGGATAGTGTGGCAAGTGAAGTGTAAACCTAACCATAAAAATATACCTCACTGACCGAAACCATGAAAGAAATATGAATTGTATAATTATTTGCAAATGCACTTAAACCTGTTTGCGGAAATTATGTAAAGCAGACCAGTTTATGAGGATTTTTTTTTACAGAATAAGCATACTGAGGAACAGAGTGAGCTGCACAGACCTATAATATACATAATGGTATTAGACCTTTTAGCTTTTTATACATCTGTGCCAAGTCTGGTTTTACATGTCTGTCTGCAAACTCACAATTGAACTGAAAAAATTCAGGAAAATTATTACTTTTCAAACTGTCATGGTTGATAGCTGTCACCTAATTGCAGTATAGAAATTAAATGTATGGTAACCTGAAAACATCAGAAAATAGTTTTTATTAAAGTAGCAATTATGAAACCATCTTAGGGATGAACTATATGGCAGATGTTGTTTTAGGGTAGCCCTCTTTTCCAAAGGAAAATACTGGTGGTGCTGCAGTTGGGCAGTATAACTGAGTAGGCCAGTGAGTAATTGAGCAGATGGGGGTGTTCAAATTTTAATGTTCCAAACTTAGTAGCTTAGGTGGTGAAATATTAGATGGCACACGCAATCTAATGTGACTTGTTATGGGTTTGGAGATCAGAAATCATAGGAAAGGATTGGTCTTAATGGATCTTTTTGTTGCATTTGTTGTTGGTATGTCCTGCAGCAGAAAGCACCAAGTGCCTCATGGTCTGCACTGCTTTATACCTGTGCAAGGAAATGACAAGCTGTAGTTTTATCCCATTCCCTTTCAGATGGACCTGATTGGGAAATAAATCAGCTGTGGTGATAATATGTTGCCTTTATCAATGTAGCCGAGGAATTACTTCAAGAAAACTCATTAAAAATGAATGTGGAAAAGGAGGAGCTGGGGTTATGGATTACTTTTTGCAAAATTTAGACATAAGGGCTAATTATTGAATTCAAGTGTAATGGTCCAGATGCAAAAAAGTACTGAAACATTGAATGTTTACACACAATGTAGTTTTACTTAGAATTTTAGCATTATTATAGATGCCTACAAAATACTTTGTGTATTAATGCATTTCAGTGTTCATGACTGTATGCTTTGCATGTGTGCTTGTGTTCATAACTGAGTAAAAAGGATTTTTTTAACTTAATGTGCACCATGTAGTTCCAGCCTTAGATACTGCATTTTTCTCGTGACCAAGATTTTTCAATACTAAATAATTATTCAATCTAAACACCATCCTTATTTAGGGACTATTCAAGCAGCAAGTTAAGGATAGTCGTACACCCAATCACCTAGTTTTTTTTTTATTACAAGATTTGCCTGTAATGTAATATAATAAGTGGCATCGGTGGCTTGAAGGACCTGCTGAATTTTTTTTTTCATTTTTTGGAAGTAAATTGGACACTGTTTTAATACATATTTTTGCCATTGTCTCAAACTTTTTTTAGTGTGCAAATCTTTATGGGGTTAAAGTGCACCAGGGGTAGGTTAAGAGTCTTTGGTTTTCTTGCTTTTTTTTCTGCATTCGCTTAAAAATAAAGCACATTTTCCACTAAAGATCATGCATTTACATTTGTGCAAAAGATTTTATCATTAAATATAAATATATAAATGTGATTACATAATATATTTTCCAAACAGTCCTTGTATGAACACAGCTGTTCCTAAGAGATATTTTTAGAGATATGACAGCTTCACTCACGATAGGATGTGCTGGTTCATGATGAAGATAAAAGGAGCAATATGTCATCATGAAACAGAGCAACTTAAAAGGATTTTTTTTTGATGCACGCCGCCATACAAGTCTATGGGCGTCATTTTTTGCAGCGGAACAAGGCGAAAAAATTCACCCATCCCTAAATAGGAGTGAGTCTGAAGA
Source organism: Xenopus laevis (assembly GCF_017654675.1). Classification (NCBI taxonomy): domain Eukaryota; kingdom Metazoa; phylum Chordata; class Amphibia; order Anura; family Pipidae; genus Xenopus; species Xenopus laevis. The sequence goes on from NC_054376.1 coordinate 70,420,596, forward strand.
GAAATAAAAGCAATAAAACATAAGAATAATTATATTGATGCCTTATGTAATGAGTTTTGATTGCTTAATCTAGTGACTCAACAACAAGCAATTGCAGGCTGGAAGAAACAAAATAGAAACAATACCAATTCATAAAACCATATGCCAAAAGCAGTGCGCTTCCCACACAAACAATAACCAATACGCTACGATTTTGAAAGTTGTATTTGTGCAATTTTCTCTGATAAGATCACTGTAAAATAATCTTAAAGTTTGTATGATAATTATGTTCTTTAAAATTCCATCAGTGTATTCATTTTGTGCAAGTATGGATATTAAAATTCATCAAGGAAGGAGTGGTTGCCTGCTAATTCTGAAAAAAATTATAGCTACAATATCCCTAAATATACTAAAAGTCTTAAATAAAGAGTTACTCTACCAATCTTATAATGATTGTGTTTTTGGAAAGGAGTAAAACTGTAAGAGGAATATACAAATCAGTATTAGATATACAAATCAATATTAGACATAAACAAATAGTAGGAAAGTACGGTTTTGACCAATGTATTTACCTATACAATAATATAGCACAAACATAGCTGGAATTAAAGGGATACTGGCATGGGGGGAAAAAAAATCAAAATGAATCAGTTAATAGTGCTGCTCCAGCAGAATTCTGCACTGAAATCCATTTCTCAAAAGAGCAAACAGATTTTTTTATATTCAATTTTGAAATCTGACATGGGGCTAGACATATTGTCAATTTCCCAGTTGCCCCAAGTCATGTGACTTGTGCTCTGATAAACTTCAATCACTCTTTACTGCTGTACTGCAAGTTGGAGTGATATCACCCCCCTCCCTTCCCCCCCAGCAACCTAACAACAGAACAATGGGAAGGTAACCAGATAGCAGCTCCCTAACACAAGATAACAGCTGCCTGGTAGATCTAAGAACAACACTCAATAGTAAAAACCCATGTCCCACTGAGACACATTCAGTTACATTGAGAAGGAAAAACAGCAGCCTGCCAGAAAGCATTTCTCTCCTAAAGTGCAGGCACAAGTCACATGACCAGGGGCAGCTGGGAAATTGACAAAATGTCTAGCCCAATGTCAGATTTCAAAATTGAATATAAAAAAATCTGTTTGCTCTTTTGAGAAATGGATTTCAGTGCATAATTCTGCTGGAGTAGCTCTATTAACTGATTCATTTTGATTTTTTTTCCCCCCATGCCAGTATCCCTTTAATTCCAGCTATGTTTGTGCTATATTATTGTATAGGTAAATACATTTAAATACAGGTAAATACGTTTTGAAAAAACATGTTTTCTGATGACAGGATCCCTTTAAGGAAACATGTCTGGAAAGCAGATAACTGTCTTTCAAATAAGAATGCATATATTCCAAATTAATTTTTTCTTGTCTTGTGTCTTACTGTGGACCCCTTCACCATCTTACACTGGGAAACATTTATCATAGCTTTAGTGAAAGAAATGCTTGCCATGAGATGAAATTCTTCTGGTCATATTTATGAATTTTAAGGGACATGTTTATGAGAAAGGGAAATTGAAAATCCACCTTCTGATAAATATGCATGTGAATAGAGAGCTGCATAATTTCACCCTGATGGACTGTGGTAAGCTCTCTTTGACCTTCACTTAAATATGTCCCATTGGCTGAGATTTGGTCTTTGTAATCATGCATTATGTGTAACCTGCATTCACAGTCACAACCATTGCCTTCCTGGCTAACCGTATACAGTATTAGCCATTCAGCTGCTTAAAGAAACCATACGTTGCATGTACAAATCATTTAAATACACACAGATGTTCCATAAAACAACAAATAAAAAGCTAATTCAATGTCCAAGAGACAAACTTCTTTGAAATCAATGTTATTTTGGTCTTCCTTTAGCTGTTACAGAGACGACTATTACTTTAGTCCTTGTGAAAAGCATATGCATTAGTAAAACGTAACAACAGTTATTTAGGAACAAATGATTTAGAAGGAGTAAACTAAGGTCAGTGATGTGTTTGTGGCAGAGAAGACATCCTATAAAGTTCATCCATGATAAACACTTTGGAATGCTGAATACATTTGTGGATTTTATATTTACTGTGGATGAAAATGCTTGGCAGAAGTTAAGATGCGCTTTCTCTTGTTTCATGAGTGTTTGCGATGTTGTAATTAATCAAATGTATTCACTGCAGACTGTCTTATCAGATTCAGTTTTTCATTTTGAAGCACAGATTTGTTTCATATAAACGTGTTTAAATGTGTTATCATTAAAGTAATATCCCAGCAGCCACTTAGTCTATACCCCCTAAAACTAAGAATGTTGGTTGTGATTCTAATCCTGTGTTGTGCTGTGATGTGTTTGGATCAGGATTTGCCCTGGTTGGCTTAAAGGGCTCTTGTACTTGTTAGTTAGATGCTGCAAAGTTCACCTTGATTTAGTAAATCAAATCAAGGGAAAGGTCTTAAAAAGAATATCATATTCACAAAAGCCTTACTCTCTTTCCATGGGTAAGGCATTTATGTACACTTTGGAGTTAAAATGTTGTTACAGGATCCCACTTTTAAACATTTGGAATGACATTGAAGAATGTAATTTTTTTTGGAGTTATTAATGTTTTATTTTTGCACATAAGCTGGAGTCAAATTAAAAATTGACTCCACCTTATGCTTAAACAGGCCATCTAACACATCAGGACAACAACTGCACATGAGACACTTGAGGCCTAGCTGGTTGACTAAAAGAGCAGTCACATTTAACAGTACAGTTCCCCATGTCAACTTCTCACTGTGTTCTCCACAGCTGACTTACTGAAGATCAATCAGCTCCGCAGTTTTGGCATTGTCACTAGTGATGTTGGTCACTTCCTCAAAATCTTACATCTTGGCAGGCAGTGGAATTATTGGCTTTGCATAGGAACTCCAGGCATCTTTTTCTAGCCAAGTTTAGCAGGGGCTGTTGCTTCCTGGGGACCTTTAAAGCCTCTGGTGGCAAACTCCAGAAGCTTAATTGCTCCTCCTTCCTTCTAATGTACATTGATACACCAGAGGGGATCTTCCTCATTAATGTCCTCAATAATGTTACTGGTTGAAGGGTCACTTCATAAGGGGTAATTAGCATTTACCACCCCACCAATACTTGACTCATGCTACTACATTTTTCACAATTGAATCGTTTGTGTGCTGTCAGCCAAATGAGAAATCAAATTGTTCTTACTATGTCGGTGTAATAACAGTGGTGGAGTGATGTTTAGGACTCATTGGGGGTCATTTATCAACAATGGGCAAATTTGCCCATGGGCAGTAACCCGTGGAAACCAAATTGCTGCATTAATTGTTCTACTTGCATCTGGCTTAAAAAAAGCTAATCACTGATTGGTTGCTATAGGTAACTGCCCATGGGCAAATGTGCCCAGTGTTGATAAATTAGCCCCATTGTCTGCCTTCAGAATGTCAAACTCATATTGTTCATCAGAAAAAGCGAATGTTATAATACATTTCATGACTTATAAAGGACAGAGAGCCTTGTTTTTGTATAAAAGTGGTATATTTATATAAGCCATTTCAGGGTCTTTCCTTAATTTGAAATATCCTGTAGAGTGCTATATGAATTTAGAATTGTGTGTAAATCCTGTTAGCTAAAAAACTGTGTTAAAGCATGCCCCCCAGTCTGACCCTGTTTATACCAGACAGACACCTAAAATGACATGGTATCTTACACCACACTACACCTGCCATAAATTCATGGGGCAAAGATACTTCGGCTGGTAAAGTAGTGCAAATATGCCTCTATGTATATCATATTACATTATCTAGGCATCAATCTTTACCTTAATTAGTAGTTGAAAGGTTTTTCAAACAAACTTGTGTATTGTAAGGGTAATTTATGAACAATTGGGTGGGTACGAGTAGGAAATTGTGGGACACAATTTTGAGCACTTATGCCCCATATGCAATAAAAGGCTACTGCCTCCTTCGAGCAGCAGTGGTAGCTGCACTCTAACATCTCTCTACTTCAATCGGTGTGCTTCCAGTATGCATCAGGCCATTTGCAACAGGAGGCCAGATTATTCTTAAATATTTGTATATTTTTTTTATTTTTATCAATGATGCAAATGAATGCAATGCATTTTTCACAAACCAAAGCCTTTTCAAAAAAATAAAATACAATATTGGATTGTAACTTGGTCTTTTACCACTAGATGGCAACATAGCCACATTAATTGAAAGCATGCCCTATTATTGTGCTCTGTTTAAGTTCAGTCTGTATTGATATTGTTATTTTAATGCTGCAATATTCGAATATAAACTACATATGTGAAATAATAACATTATATTTATATCCGTAAACCAAATTTGCAAGGAAAGGGATAGCACAAATATTTATTTTTACATTATTCTATTCTTTGGTGTATCTACAGCTAAGATACAATATAATTCTGCCCCCCCCAAAAAACATTCAAGAAACTCTGTGTTTCAGCACATTCTTTATATTAATACTGTGCCCCACTCCAGACATCTCTTGTGTCTTGGCCCACATCAACATTTTCTTAAATTGTTTCTATTGATAACCCCCTGAATTTATTCTATCTCTGTATGTTCCCAGACTAGAAAAAGACTAAAAAGTGAAATAGAAGCTCTAAGCGATAAATGACTTGGGCCGCTATTTTTCATTTTCTGCAAATAATTGGGGATACAAATTGGAAAGTAATTATTTTTTTCTTTAACTTTTCAGTGTCCAAGCAAAACGTATGACCCCACCATCAAATCAACAAAAGATTTCCCAGATGATGTTATAAGTTTTTCAAAAAATCACCCACTCATGTACAAGGCTATATATCCTCTCCATGGCAAGCCTGTGTTCACCAGACTTAATGTGGACTATAAACTGACCCAAATTGCTGTGGATCACGTTGTAGCAGAGGATGGGCAATATGATGTCATGTTTCTTGGCACAGGTATGGCTCAGCAAAACAGATTTGTGGTGTATATTGCTCCAAAATAGGGAATAGTATTACTGAAAATAAAAGAACAGTCCAGAAGAGATTTCTCCCATATAGGCTATTACCCCAGAAATAGGGTATATCAAATCACATGAAAAAAGTAATGTGGGCCTCTCAAATAAGTAGATAAGCAGTAGTTAGGGAAAGTTTTATTAAAGCATAAAAAGTAGCCCAACGCATTTCATGTCTGTAGGGGCACTTACTGCTCTGTGTATGCAGTTAGCTGTGCACTCATACTTTACTTTCTTTCAGTGGAACATGACTTTAAGGATGTAGGAAAGTAACATACTTGCATGTTAAACAAGGCATGTCCAAAGTGCGGTCCGTTTTCAAATTTACACTGGCCCTCAAGCTCCATCATGAAATTAATAATAATGTGGCCCGCCAGCACAGTGCAATCAGGAATCACGTAGCCGTAATATTAAGGCACATTAGTGAAATGATCTGGCACTTGGTCTATACTGCTGCCTGTGTTCTGGAGGTGTTAGCAATAGACACGTACTGGCAGTGGCGGAACTACCGGGGGAGCAGGGGGTGCGAGCAGGCCAGGGCCCTCACCCCCTCAGGGCCCCCCGGCAGTCCATTCGCCACTGAAAATGCGGCCAAATGCGGCCGTACGGAGGGGGCGGGGCCCGGCTGCGCGTCACGCACCAGGGCCCGCCCCCTCTAGGATCGCTGCTGCGTACTGGCACGTAGTGACGCGCTGTTTTCACATACTTCTTTAGGGCTGAAGGTGTCAATAGACATACTGACTTGGCAGTACTGTAAACTAAAGAAGTATGGCTTCAGTACGTGTCTATTGCTAACACCTTCAGCACACAGGCAGCAGTATAGACCAAGTGGCAGATCATTTCACTAATGTGCCCAAATATTACTGCTACGATTACTCGATTCCTGTAATTTAATGTTAATGGTTCAAAGAATGTCCGGCTGAATGGTCGGCCCCCACACATTTTCACCTCACCAAATCTGGCCCTCGTTGCAAAAAGTTTGGGCACCCCTGTGTTAAACAGTATCCGTTATATATCATGTTTTTTACTTGAATTCAGAGTAATTATTTACAAACATAACTTAATTCTGTCCTTGATTGCAGCCATGTGATTTTGATTCGAGGAAGACTCTAGTTATATATTTGCTTAGTGTAGTCCGTATCATCAATACGTACTTAAACAGCAGGGGGAGATATATCCTTTAGTATAGGTTTCAACTATAGCAGCAAGATTTCTATATATTATATTTATGGCAAATACATTGAAATCCCTTTTAAATCAAACTGGTGCTATAAATATTTAATTTTATATTTTATATTGGTTTGTGCATCTGTTGGCTGGCATTTCACTAAAATTTGCGCTCATAGGAGGTTTTAAATAACTTTCAGTAATAAACTGTAAAAACTCTACAAGATATTAAGTTACATATTCAATTTGAATGCTTCAGATGACTTGTAATTCTTTAAGTATTGTATTATTCACACCTCATGGAAATACTGTTTATTAAAATTGCCTTTACACATATTTTTGCTCTGGTATTACCTTGTTTCCTATATACTCTATATAATAAAGTGCATAGCAAATTGTATGCGCAGAGGGGAATACAAATGCAGCAATTTGGTGTTGCAGCCAAATGTACTTTGAAATTGTTGAAAGTGCTGTTTTATTTTCAGATGTTGGTACAGTTCTCAAAGTTATTAGTGTGGCAAAGGACATATGGACCATGGAAGAAGTTCTGTTGGAGGAAATGCAGATATTCAAGGTAAAGGCAAACAAACAGGGGATTTCTATTTATACTGATTAACCACTATCCTATTTCTTAGTTCTGGTTTTGTAGCCTTCATGGGGCTAATGTCATTGAAGCTCTCCCTTACCATATCCCAGAGAAAGTAGAAGTATGGGAAAAGTTCATTTTCCAGAAAGCTCAGAAATGCATGCATGACATTTATCAGAGACTCAGTTATGTAAAAACTTAATTTTTTTTTTTTACTGATTTGAATTTTCCCTGTAATAAAAAGCTGACCTTGTACCTCATGGTAACCAAGCTAGCATTAATTTACATTGATGCAGTACAATTTGTTTTAGCCTTAATCGTGCATGGTGCACCAAAGTAAGAAATTAACCCTCCTAGCAAAAAAACTACACCCAAGTACCCCATGTCTGTAGTGATGGGCGAAACTGCGCCGGCGTCTCATTTTTGACGCCGGCGTCCGTTTTTTCAATGCCGGCGTCTGTTTTTGATGCAGACGGCAAATCGCTCAAATTCGCGCCTGCCAAATAAATTCGCCCATCACTACTTGTTTGTAAAACAATGAGGGATAAAATCTGAAATATATATAAACAGATATTCCATTCCAGACTTCTTCCCCTGACACCTCACATCACAGGTCTTCATTCTTGACTAATCCACTGTTATTTCAGAAGTTAATGGGTTTCAATTTATCTACATTTGTACATTTTATTATCATCTAGCTTGGTTGCCTAGAAGCCCCTATATATTTACTGCAACTAGATAGTAAAGTCAACTGAGTATGAATTCACAGGGATATGAAGCCATCAGTTCAACACATACATTTACTTGTAGCCATGGATCAACCAGAGTAGTTGTAAAAATAGCTCCTCTTTATTTTCATCCGTTATAAACCATTACATAATGGCAAACAGTGCAGTGCTTAAATTAAAACACGTTGCTGACGCGTTTCGTAACCTCAAAGGGTCACTTCCTCAGAGCATTGATGCTAAGGGGCCCGGATGAAAATAAAGAGGAGATATTTTTACAACTACTGCGGTTGATCCATGGCTACAAGTAAATGTTTGTGTTGAACTGCTGATGCCGAGTGGGAGTGACCAGGAACCCGCGTGTGGAACGGGATCATTGTGTTGTGCTGATACTCCTTCCTGTGCACTAGAGAGTTATATGAAGCCATCAGTACCTGACTCCTGACTCTTTCTTACCTACCAAGTTGTAATAATGATAAAGTAACCCAAGTTAGCTACCTAGGCTGATAGTTAACAACCATATATACCAGAAGAGCGTATGATACTCTTCATCTCCTCCATTTTCCCTAATCTACTCTTTCTTCCTGTGTTTTAAACCATGTGTGCATGTTTCTGAAGAAACTCAAGGTTTCATTTCATGTTCTAGTAACATAAGCAAAAAAAGTTAGCAAAAGTAAAATTGCAAATAAAACAAGATTGGACACAACTCCCTTTACAAAAAAACATCAAACTGCACCCCAGGTTATAATTTTTCCCCATAGAGGAGCCAGGCCCAAAGTGTGAGACCCTAAGCCCTAAGGGGCCCTGCTTATTCTGAGGCACAAAGCAAGTTAGCTTGCTACTCTACTTGAATCAGTTATTTAATTTAACATTTATAAAAAAAAAAGTTTGTAATGCAACAGAATGTGTCTTTTATTTTCAGCAACCTGAAGCTATCACAAACATAGAACTATCACTCAAACAGGTAAGAAGCGATGGAAAAGTAGAAAATGTGTTAATTAGAAAAGAAACTCTTTATACCCGTGAAATTATATCAAATCTTATTCGCACATCTTTCATATAAATAATCTTTTTTCCCTGAGTCATTCTCATAACATATTTATAACTTTAAGAAACTTCTTGAAAACCAAAGGGAAACTATCACGAAAATGAAAATTTAATATAAGCTTCATCAAACTGGAATAAGAAACTTGTAAATACAATAAATTAAATATTCGAACCCTGTGGTTTTGTATTTTGATATGAATATTTGTAACTACTTGTCCCCCTCTCCCTCCCTCCCTTTTTTCATTCTGTATCCCTCCCCCTTCTTGAAAATAATAAACAGAGATTTGGAAAAAAAATTTAATATTCAGCATAATTTCTGAAATAATCACTATCCCTCTCTCAGCATCTGTTTCTCTTCATTCTGTCTTCTTGCAGCAGTTGGGTGTCAGATAGTCATTGACAGTTAGATCCAATATATCTTATAGGGGGCTTCCTTTCCTAGCAGATGTATTAGAGCTCATTCATATAACTGATTCCAGTACAAACAAAATCTAACAAAATAACTGGCTTTTGCATAAATTCTGCATGTAGAGAGACATGATGTCTGGTGATTTTAATAGAGGGAGCTCTAATACATCTTCCTGGCAAAATGAGCCCCCTATAAGATATATTAGATCTAAATGTCAATGATTATCTGACACCCAACTGCTGCATGAAGAGAAAATGAAGAGAAACAGATGCTGAGAGAGGAATAGTGAAGATGAACTTGATTATTTCAGAAACAGTACAGAATATTCAACTGATTGTATTTAGAAAGTTTCTTATTTTAGTATGCTGAAGCTCATATTAAATTTACATTTTTGCGATAGTTACCCTTTGATGTTGAGACTTGCTCTTCCCTATCAGCCAACCTGCAGTTTCAAATTCAGAATGAGAGATGAATAGCAGATGGTCTGAATAGAAAATGAAACAATAGAAATAAAGATAAAAATATAAATGTTTTTTGGTTACTTAGTTACAAATACTAATAGTTTGAAAATCATAAACAGCAGTTTGAAACACAGTTAAGAAAAGCCCAATCTATAACATAATAAAATTATATCTGAAATCCAACTTCACATTCAGGGCTTGAGTAAAGATTCCTTTTCGGCTTGAACAATCTTTAAGTAAACCCAGTTGATCTTATGGAAATTACCAAGCTATTTCCAGCTGAAATCCTGCATCAGTTAGGAAACTCATTCTGGATTTCCTTAAAGATTGCTCAAGCCGAAAAGCAGGATCAATGTTAAATCAGGCCCCATAATGTTGGGTATGAAATACTCCAAGTGTATGAAAAAATAATAAAGCATTTTCAACTGTTCATCATTTATAAATATGTACTGTGTGTGCTTGCTAGCAGCCCTAATTTACAAATTTTTTTTTTTCAGCAACAATTATACATTACATCCAAAGATGGGTTAGTTCAACTGTCACTGCACAGGTGTGACACTTATGGAAAGGCTTGTACAGACTGCTGCTTAGCAAGAGACCCCTACTGTGCCTGGGATGGAAACTCTTGTTCTCGATACATGCCAACATCCAAAAGGTAACATTGCTGCTGTCATATTGCCATGTCTGCCCCTTGAAGATTTCAAATCTTTCTCCATTTTTTAGCACAGATTGTTTGGCAAGCTATGGGTTAAGACATATGGATATCACTAAAATTATGTTTTTATTTGGTGGGGCTGCCAGAACCAGTATATCCTTGTTTTTGTTAGACTTACTTTCCAAGCTGATATGAGATGTTTGAAAAATCTCAATCAGAGGTCTGGCACAGGAAATGTTCTCTCCATTTAGTCTTTCGTTTCTTTCCTCTATATCCCTGTCCACTACATTTCCTTCCTTTCTGTACCCCCCCCCTACATCATGAAACAAATCTTACTTTGCATAGTTGTCATTGGCTGGGACTAAGATACTCACAAAAAAATAATAATATATATATGTATTTATACAGTATATATATATATATATATATATATATATATATATATATATATATATATATATATATATATATTATTCACAGTCCATGAAAGCACTCACATCGAACGCCATCCAGCGTGTATCAGAACATTATTTATTGGTGCATGGTGTATCAACGCGTTTCGGCTCACCTGGAGCCGTCGTCAGGATGTATATATTGTGTTTTCTTCATTGGTATAGTAGGCTAGTGCCTGTTTGTGTTATTCTTGTTGATAGAAGGCAAATTCTCCTATTTATTCAGATATTACATTATACATCATATTTAAATTATAGAGTAGTAACTTTTAGCACTCTAGCACTATATGTAAAAAAGGGAAAAGTTTGCTCAGATGCAGTAACCAATAGCAACCAATGAGAGGCCTGCTTTTAAACAGGTACATACTACATGCTGATTGGTTGCTATAACCCCTTTGGTGTACTTGAACATAACATACAAATTTAGTAAAACTAGCCTATTTGATTTCTCTGTATTTATCAGAAACTTGAACAGTTAGATTCATGGGTGTCAAAATTATTTTGAAGGGCACCAATTTTTATGCACGCGCCAATTTTTACATGCATGACTCTTTTATCTAAATGGGATGGGTGTCAAAATTATTTTAACACGCATAAATTTTTATACACGCAACTTATTTGTCGCAGCAAATTTTTTTCTTGGACAATGCTATGGAGAGAAATATCAAAAGGTTCGTTAAATATGAAATATTTGCTTGCTGTTTTATAGTTAAAAAGGTTTTTTAACCCTTCTAAGGAAACTAGAGACTTAACTTTATATGTTAAGTATGTGTATGTACATTATGGTAATGGTATGTTATTATGCTTAATGGTACTTATTGTGTTTTGTTTTCCACAGACGTGCAAGAAGACAAGATGTGAAAAATGGAGATCCTCTAACTCAGTGCTGGGATGTTGAAGATAGTAAGTGTATGTAATCTGAAATCCTCATGTTAATAACTTCTAAAGGTCATGTGATAATACACTATAAACCATTTCATCTCATCTCAGTGGCTTTCTTCATTTGTTTAGATCTGATACAAATTAAAATAACTTTAATTCACTTATTATGATTAAAAATATACTTTTCGATGGTCCTTTATCATATTTAGGCTCCAATTTATAATATACACTGGCAGGTGAAATATTATAGTCAAGGGCAAGTCTCGATAATTGGTGGCCCTTTGGTCCTGCAGGCCTATGAGGTCCATAGACTGCGGTGTTTCAATTTGATATAATTGTAACGCTTTCTTGGCCTATCCCGCCAATTAGGGGTTAAGGGTGTCCAGCTAGTGTATGAGCATGGGTTACACTGTGAAACTACACTCAGGGCGGAGCTTTCGCTAAATGGAAGCTTCCCCTTTAAGATGGTGTAAAACTACAACCCACAGGCTAATTAGTGTAAAAGATAGAATAATGGACGCCAGGAGGTTCTTTAGATAGTGGAAACAAGTGAGATGGTTTATTTAGCACAACAATATGCAAGCAATTGACCACAGGTTTACTCACGCAGGAGTTGCAGTAGGAGTTAGCACATCACAGAGGAGAAAGGATAGCATTGATGATGATGCAGCATGTACAGATGTCACTCCTCAAGTCAAACAGTAGGAAGAATATCTCACTCCCAAAGACCAGCGACCAAAGTGAAACAGGATCGATCAAGTAGGGGTCAGGCAGTGCTCTGCTAACTGAATTCCCTATCACTGAGTTCCTTACACTAAAGGCACCTTAAAAGCCTTTGGGAGGCTACTCCCTGCTATTCTCCTTGTTGGAGCACAGAACTGCTCATGCTACCTTAATCTGGCTATCTCTCTCTCCTAGAGAGACTATTACAGATCTGCCCTAATGATAGCTAATCCTCATTCACGGGATTGCCTGGTTCCCGACTTCAGCACCAAAGGTACAGGTCCCTTTGGGGTAAATGGCTTTACTGGGGCCTTGGTGATCCCAGGCTCAATGGGAAACACCTAGCAGCACAGACACCAGGAGCCAAAGAGGAAGAGGCCACTCCCTACACAGCACTATATAGCAGTGTGGCAGGGGAGTGTCATTACACTCTTTGTCCAATAGGTGTGGTTGTTACACTTTACCAGTTAGAAAGGCTAGGCCCAATAACAAAGGAAAAGAGAACTTAAGCAAAGGTAGGGGATTAACTCTATAGGAGCCTAATAGATCCTATAGGTCCCTACATACACCCGGGGGAAAAATCCATTTCGTCCCGACAATGGTGAAATGATATAGACACAATAGTAACAAAGTGAATATATAAGTGCAAACCAACAATACCATTGAACATCACTCTTCTGGTATCCTCTCCGGAGGAATACCTGGTAACAATGGGTACTGTGGAGAAAAGAACAGTAAAGAGCAAAAGTGCAATACTGTATTGGGTAAGTTTCAGTGCAAATAACATCAGTTACATAACTTTATTACAATTTCATGAGAACCCCTAAGGACACTCAGGCACTTAACTTACGATACGTGAACCATCCATAGTGTATCAGGAGGTCCAGGCACAGGCTTGGCTGAAAAGAAAAATTAAGGAAGGCTTGTCGATCCCTCTCCCAAGGCATGATCTGGCCCGTGTGTCCTCATAGGAAAGGTAGTAGTTGGGGTGCGGCTTGTCAACGCGGCCCCCATTGGATATAAGCTCACTAAGCCCAAAATGCTTCTCTTCCTGGAACTTTCCGCAGCTTTTTACATAGTGCTTCAGGATGGTACGCCCGTACCACCACTCGTGAACCACGTTGCTGAGGAAGTTCAGGTCACGCTCCCTCTTGGTAGCGTCACTGTGGAAGAGGCCTCCAGAACCAATTCCCTCCTTCCTGAGGAGCTCCCCGTAGATCCATTCATCAAGGTGCTTTTCCATCTCATCATACACCCATTCGGGGGCATACGGCATGTAATAGCCCCACTGGTCATACACCTTGATATTGATGATCCTCTGGATCCTTGAGACGGTGCGCTGCTTCTTAGGGTCAGCACGCCCAGGGGAGACCCAAAAGGAATTGTCGACTTCAGGGCTCTTAGGAGGCAGTGGCTCATAACAGAAGAACTTAGTATCAGAAGACGAAGATGGAGTTGGCAGAGGTCCAAAATCCATTTCGGCCCAGTCTGGCTCTGGAGATGCTATAGAGAGAAAGCTGCTCTCCGCAGAGGAACTGGGTTGGGAAACATTAGCATTCCCCTTAGTGGAAGCTGTGCTCCTTGGAAGCGTGGAGGAAGTGCGGCCGCGGCCCCTACCCCTACCAGAGAGAAAGCTTTTCCTCATAGGAAAGGTAGTAGTTGGGGTGCGGCTTGTCAACGCAGCCCCCATTGGATATAAGCTCACTAAGCCCAAAATGCTTCTCTTCCTGGAACTTTCCGCAGCTTTTTACATAGTGCTTCAGGATGGTACGCCCGTACCACCACTCGTGAACCACGTTGCTGAGGAAGTTCAGGTCACGCTCCCTCTTGGTAGCGTCACTGTGGAAGAGGCCTCCAGAACCAATTCCCTCCTTCCTGAGGAGCTCCCCGTAGATCCATTCATCAAGGTGCTTTTCCATCTCATCATACACCCATTCGGGGGCATACGGCATGTAATAGCCCCACTGGTCATACACCTTGATATTGATGATCCTCTGGATCCTTGAGACGGTGCGCTGCTTCTTAGGGTCAGCACACCCAGGGGAGACCCAAAAGGAATTGTCGACTTCAGGGCTCTTAGGAGGCAGTGGCTCATAACAGAAGAACTTAGTATCAGAAGACGAAGATGGAGTTGGCAGAGGTCCAAAATCCATTTCGGCCCAGTCTGGCTCTGGAGATGCTATAGAGAGAAAGCTGCTCTCCGCAGAGGAACTGGGTTGGGAAACATTAGCATTCCCCTTAGTGGAAGCTGTGCTCCTTGGAAGCGTGGAGGAAGTGCGGCCGCGGCCCCTACCACGTGTGGCTGGTGTTGCATCTTTAACGGGGGGATCTAGGGAAATGCCCCCCATAGCAACAGAGGCTTGTTCTTCACCCACAGCCGTGGGACTAGAACAGCGTAGCATTGGTGATGGACAGGCAGGGGGTGCAGGCTCATTGCCAGTCACAGCTGCGACATCAGGCACCCTGGGGACAATCTCTTCTGGTGCGGGAGGTGCTGGGGACATGATCATTGGCCCTGGGGACTCCTCTACAACAGCTAGGGGCCCCATCCAGCAACCAAACCCACACACATGGCACGAAGAGCTAATTCTTCGGAAAGCTCTATCCCCTTCAGCGCCGCAGCGCCCACAATACGCCACAATCACCTTACATTCGGCAGTTACGTATTTTTCCCCAAAAGTGCCGTTCCACACATACCTCTTATTGCTTGTTTCAGGTAGTGGGTCTTTCAGGGTGAAGTTATTGGAAGCAGAACCGGCTTCCGGATCAGGCCAGCCGTCCCATCCATGATCCGCCATCTTTAAATCAGCCGCTCGCCACGTGGCTAAAGATGGTTGGCAAATGGTGTACCCGCAGCCGCAGGGTAATGGACAAAGCCGGTGTGAACTCCCACAGGATCCGGCCACAGCCGTGGACCGGTAAAGGTGCGGCACTGAAGACCTTGACAAGTTGGTATAACCGTCTGGGTATCCGCAGTGAGGAGCGGAAATAGCTAAGTAACTATCCGCTGGTAGAGTGGAGTATAAGTACCTTACAATACTCTCCGTAGCAGTCGCTAGGTTTGTAGGGCAGGCCAAGGCGGGAGCTGTGCTAGTACACGTCCTTCCTCGTGAAAACACTCTACAAAATGGCGGCGGTGACGTATTGTCATAGACCGCCTCCTTGCCCAAGCGCGCCAAACAGTATCTGCGCGGGACAAGATGGCGCCTGAAAATCTCGCGAGGGCTAAAATGGCGCCAGTGAAGACTCACAGTGCAAAACAAAAATGCCAGCGAATATGCGCCTGGCGGGACTTTAGTGGCGCAGGCGAATAAGGGGAACGGGAAGAACCACCAAGCCCGAACCCACGGCCTTACTATGCGCACACCAAAAATAGCAAGTGCGTGCAGGACTGCCTTTTGCCTAACGGGTCCGGCAGCCTGTCAGCAAAATTTAAAGATACAGTGCACAATTTCACAAAAATTGTAAAAACACAAATTTAGCCTGGATTGGGGGCGGGGCCCCACGTTGGGCGCCAAAATGTAACGCTTTCTTGGCCTATCCCGCCAATTAGGGGTTAAGGGTGTCCAGCTAGTGTATGAGCATGGGTTACACTGTGAAACTACACTCAGGGCGGAGCTTTCGCTAAATGGAAGCTTCCCCTTTAAGATGGTGTAAAACTACAACCCACAGGCTAATTAGTGTAAAAGATAGAATAATGGACGCCAGGAGGTTCTTTAGATAGTGGAAACAAGTGAGATGGTTTATTTAGCACAACAATATGCAAGCAATTGACCACAGGTTTACTCACGCAGGAGTTGCAGTAGGAGTTAGCACATCACAGAGGAGAAAGGATAGCATTGATGATGATGCAGCATGTACAGATGTCACTCCTCAAGTCAAACAGTAGGAAGAATATCTCACTCCCAAAGACCAGCGACCAAAGTGAAACAGGATCGATCAAGTAGGGGTCAGGCAGTGCTCTGCTAACTGAATTCCCTATCACTGAGTTCCTTACACTAAAGGCACCTTAAAAGCCTTTGGGAGGCTACTCCCTGCTATTCTCCTTGTTGGAGCACAGAACTGCTCATGCTACCTTAATCTGGCTATCTCTCTCTCCTAGAGAGACTATTACAGATCTGCCCTAATGATAGCTAATCCTCATTCACGGGATTGCCTGGTTCCCGACTTCAGCACCAAAGGTACAGGTCCCTTTGGGGTAAATGGCTTTACTGGGGCCTTGGTGATCCCAGGCTCAATGGGAAACACCTAGCAGCACAGACACCAGGAGCCAAAGAGGAAGAGGCCACTCCCAACACAGCACTATATAGCAGTGTGGCAGGGGAGTGTCATTACACTCTTTGTCCAATAGGTGTGGTTGTTACATTTTACCAGTTAGAAAGGCTAGGCCCAATAACAAAGGAAAAGAGAACTTAAGCAAAGGTAGGGGATTAACTCTATAGGAGCCTAATAGATCCTATAGGTCCCTACATAATCTTGTCATATTCATCTAATATTCTACATGAAAGTGCTAGACATTGCTGTTATAGGCATTAATGATTACTTTGATTCCAGTATTTTTAAGCTCTAGCAAGCAATGATACAATCACTTGTTTTATTGTGTCTTGTGTTTTGTAGATACAAATCAAGAACCTGCAGAGGAAAAAGTAATATTTGGCATTGAAAACAACTCTACTTTTCTAGAATGTATGCCTAAATCCCAACAAGCATCAATCAGGTGGTTTATTCAGCACACAGGGGAAGAGCGACAGGAAGAGGTAAGCATGTGAATTTCTTAATCAATTCAGCTGGAAAGAACACTCGGCTTCTGTTGTATTTTTTCTTTAGAAAGGACAAGGGTATAAAACCTATAGCAATACCTAGGTGCGTAATTTACATTTACCTACATTGAACTTCAACTGCCATGTCTTTGCTGTACCAGAACAAATTATTATGTACAATAAATGTTAAAAAAATATTGTATATTTATATAAATATCAGGGTTGCGATCTTCACTACTTCACATAGGTTTCATATACAAATATAGTCACCTCACTAAATCAAATATCAAAAGATTGAAAAAAATGTCTTAAACACTAAACTCTGTAGTACTCACGCTATAACTTTGTAGTACAGGTATGGGACCGGTTATCCAGAATGCTCGGGACCTGGGGTTTTCCGGATAACAGATATTTCCGTAATATGGGTCTTCATGCCTTAACTCTGCTTGAAATTAATTTAAACATTAAATAAACCCAATAGGCTGGTTTTGCTTCCAATCAGGATTAATTATATCTTAGTTGGGATCAAGTACAAGCTACTGTTTTATTATTACAGAGAAAAAGGAAATCATTTTTAAAAATTTGGATTATTTGTATAAAATGGAGTCTATGGGAGACAGCCATTCCGTAAGCTTTCTGGATATTGGGTTTCCAGATAAGGGATCCTATACCTGTACAACAAAAGTGGTGCAGACCATAGGGTTGCAGGCTGCAGGGAGGCCCTGTTGAGAACCCAGAAAGATCAGTTTTAAAATATGAGCACAATATTTATTTAGTCTATACATTTTTTTTAGGCCTAGACACAAATTTTTCCCAGGTGCACTCAGCAGGCAGCTTTTACTAATTTACTGGTCACATGTTTAAAAGCAAATCTTTATGGTTACCAAGGGTTATTGCACATGGGAAAACTAAGTACCCTTTTTTACATATGGGGGTGGATGTATTGGATCCACCATGGACTTTCCAACAGTTAATGTTTTCAGAATTCAATTTTAAATATGCAATGTAAATTAAGAAGAAACTGTTTTATTGTCTATTGAAATCTGAGAATATATAAACTCAGTGCCCAATTATGTGGTATTTTTTTCTAAAAGATTTTCAAAGAACTATTTTACCTATAATAAAAAAGGATAAAATGCAAAAGGACTTCCTGCAGGGACGATAAGCCGCAGTAATAGGAAAGATTGATCATTTTTCCATTTGCAGGATGTCAACTTTCTTCACTTTGATGGCAAAAGTTTTTACAGTGTTTTCCACATGACAGTCAGAAGGGCTGCCAGGATAATTTGTTGTACTGGATTTGTCACTAGGTCATTTGTCAGACTGGGTGTAAGCATTTTCCCATAGGAGTGTCCGATATCCATCTACCGTATATAAAGATTGTGTGCGTCATATCATAGGACTTTTGCCAGTTCTGTCTCTATTAAAAATGTAAACATTATTTTAGTGTTCAGCGATTGTTCAGAGGCCCCCTGGCAATATGTTAATATGGTGATTTGTCCTGCTCCCACTACCACCTAGTAGAGGACTTGTACTTTGCCTATGATAATCTTAATACAAACCACAGCATTCCTTGTCTCTGAATTGTATTAGTTGTATTCCAATTGTACTTGTCAATATTTCTATATAAAACATATTCTGCACCATGGTGCAATAAAAGAGTGTGTATATGTTGAAGCCATAGATTATATGCAAAAATGCAAGTAATAGCCTGACTGTTGGAAAAGGGTGTGGCTTTGTGTGCCAGCTGAATCAGTTAAGCTTTATGTGTAATACTGATGGTCAGTTAATAAAGGGGACAGTGTTATCATATATGACAAATCTATGCTTATTCTTAGGTTTGTGTTACATGTGTTCAGCCTAAAAATATTTTGTTAAGTCTTTACGACTGCTTTGCTGCTGTAGCACAAACTGAAGCTGGAATGCATTAATACACATACCAACAGACTTCATCGGGGAGCCAGAAATTGAAATTATTCTTAAACTTGGGTAATAAAACTTGCCAGCATGTTTGCAATGCTCTGTTTACTTATTGGCAAGCAAATCATTAAATTCGTAAATTTGTATTTCTCATTATCATAGTAATAGTTATAGTGAAAATGAGAAATGAGAGAGTTTTTATTATTTGTTTATGAAATGATTGCCAGCATACTTATATATATGTTATATAGAATAATGACTGAATATAAAATCAGCAGATCTGAACAATGCAATTTGCAAACGAAAAATGTAATATGCAGCATAATTCTCAGAGTTTCTTATTGTCATGCAAAAAGGCTTTCAGTTCCTGGAAAGACAATCAGTCATTCTGGAATTTGTTTTTCTTAATGTTGCATTACAATCAAATGTATGCTTTGAAGTTTGCATATTACCTCCCCCAAAGAAAGCTTTACTATTTAAGATATGAAGATTTCCTCATTTTAAAGACTCAGTTATCAAAACCTACTGCTGACCCATCAAATTGTGGTTTCCATTGCATTTTACTGCATATATTTTGAAACCCTTTTTAAATGAAAATATGCTGTAACCAGAAAACCATACTATTATTTTTGTTTCGTCATTATACAGACCAAATTCTTTTTTGATGTTGGTTATACATGTAACAAAAAATTTAAGCCTGGCAGAACAATTATCTTGAGGTGTAACACTATATGGGCAATGTTTCCTTCATTTTTGATAACTCATAGCAACATCAGAAAGGGTTTGACAAGTCTTGAACTGGTCAACAATCTGAGACCTGTCACAAGAAATATTTTATTACTATACCCCTGCAGGCTCAAGTTATTTATAAATGCTGGGGGGACCATGTCCATAGTTATGCGCATTTTAATAGAGGATTACAGCAAGCGTGCTCCTATCTTATTTTTAAGTTTGAGCTGCTAAATTTATGTGTGTTAAGATTGTACTCCACTCAAATGTTTCTGTGCTCCACACTGTACAGCAGTCAAATAAAGAAAACATTAATCCACAATAAGCACATTCTGCTGACAATATGTCCCTATATGTGTGGCATTGCTTAGACTATATCCTTAGGCATACAATTATACATAACACATGTACAGCCCTTGCTGCATAACAATGTTAGCCTTCTCCTAATGGGTGATTTATCAACACTGGGTAAATTTGCACCTGGACTGTAACATACAGCAACCAGACAGTGATTAGCTTTTTAACAAGCTGCAGGTAGAATAATTAAAGCAAAATTCTGATTGGTTGCCATGTGTTACTGCCCAGGTGCATGTGTTACAAAATAAGGCATAATAAGGTTCTGTTTGCTCTCAGGTAGTCCCTGTTTTAATTGTGTATTTGTATTTAGTAGGGTTACTTAAGGGTTACAATACTGAGAGTTGCCTCTGCTTAAACGCATGTATTGTCTTAATAAAGCCAAATGCTATTGTCTACTTTGTAGCCATGACAACTAACTTCTACTAGTAGCTTTGTGTGTCTTCATCCTAAAGTGAGTCCCACATTACTTATTTTATTCTGGATTATCTGGTAATTACACTTTAAAATACTATCTTTAAGTCACCATTATTCAATTACGTAATTAAAGCCCCCCATTTATGTGTAATCTGAATTATAGATTCTCCCTCTTTCTCTCCACCTGAAGAAATTGAAAGTAAAGTCACCATGTACTTCCTGTCCATATAAGAAGAGTCAAATATACGAAGAGTCCAAACAAATTTCCAGTCCAATGAAAGTCCTCTGTATAATGAGTTGCTCTTTCTGTCTGCCTGCAGCTGGGGGAAAGGAGTACATAGCAGTGTTTGGAGGAGGGGTATGGTGGGTTATGGTAGAAGTACATACTGGTGGCCAGACTGAGACCCACATGGGTGGTATGGTTCCTGGATTGCAACATGCCTTGTAAGTTTCAATTGGTCAACTTGACCCAGAAAAATATGTCTTAAATCACCTGGTTGCCTTTGCTTTAGAGTCTTTGTAGCAAGATGTTATCAATATTTGAACAAAAAATAAATATTCAGAACTAGTGGTCTTGTCTGAAATGATGGCTTGCATTCCCTCTGCACACTTCTCTGACTATATGTTTAAAATGTGTAGATTAATTGTTACATTCATGACTAAGATTATTAATGTTTATGTATATATTTAAGAAAACATTTTATCAAATGTTAATGTAAAGACGTTGTCTTTAACAATAAGTTTTTTTATTCATTTATAAAAGGGACATAGTTCAAAGGTATACTGAGCATGATTTATGATCCAAATGTTCAATCTCACATGAAGTGTTTATATATTTTCTGGCATATGACACATATCATGTAGTCTAGGTTTATCTTAAATTCATACAGTAATTGCACAAAACTATCCCATGAGATTAAATGCTAACAGATGTGTGCAAGTGATAGCAACCTATATTATTTAGCATGAATTCCAAATAGTTTAGCAGTACCCAAATTCCTATGATTAAGAGGAATACCTGATGCTCTTAAAATGAATAAATATATATGTGAATGTAAACACAGGCTGACCTACACTTTACAGAACTGCTATAATAAAAGTAAGTTTTTGGTTAAAGTCACCAGTTCTTTAATACACCCAATATAATAAAAGACAGTTTTTGGTTAAAGTGTCAAATGTGTTAATATACACAGTATCCCATCAACACATTTTTAAAAGTTAGAGGATGATGGGAATTGTAGTTAAAAAATAGTTATCTGTCAAATAGCTATGGGGGAGGACATACATGGTAAAGCCTTAGCGGGCAAACTTGGTGTATATGGAGAGGTATATGGGAAAGACCCATTCATGAAGTAAAATACAAAGATGGCTAAAAATCAGCTGAGCATGGGGATGAGTTTAGCAAAAAAATTGTGGAAAAGTAAAGTAAGCTCAAAACTTTCTTAAGAAAAGCAGAAATGATGTGGTGAATGTCTCCATGGGGTAGGTCATAAGAATAAATAATAAAAGGCCAATGATTTAGTGAATGCATCCTTAGAGGCAGATTTATTAAGGGTCAAATTGAAAATTTGAATTTGAATTTTCAAATTTATTTTATGGTCCAAACTCTCAAATTCGAATTGTGCATTATCCAAACTCGATGCGAGTTTTAATTCAGATTTGAATTAGAATTTCGAGATGTATCATTCTCTGGCCCTTTAAGAACTTAAATTCGACTATTCACCACCTAAAAATTGCTGAATTACTGTATAAGTCACTGGGAAAGGTGCAGTGACCAATTTGGAGTAGTTTGTAGCCTTCCTCATACGCAAGTTTTTTTTTGGAGAAAAAACTTGAATTGAATTCAACCAAACTCGATACAAGTTTTCAAATCAGTCAAATTCGTCCGAGCTTGACATATTCGATAGAAATTAATAAACAGTCAAATATTTGAATTTCGAGTAAAATCTAATTCATGTGTCATATATTCATGAGTTAAAAAAACACATGAATTCGAAATTCGACCCTTGATAACTGTGTCCCCTAATGTATAAAAAATTGTTAATGACGGTGCTGGTTATTAACATTTACTATTCCATATTTCAAATCTATGTTTCTGTTGTGTTGTTTACAAATATCATATACATATCAACATTTTAATATACAGTATGGCATTTTTCCTCCACTACTATAAACACTGTCCATAACTTGTTTGTATAGATTTTTTTTTTACATTTACTTAAAAGCAAGTGATAACTGAAAACAGAATGTTGATCTAATTATTTGACCATACATTATTTATGAAGCTACAGCATGATGAATGACTTTAGCAAATAGCTTTAGGGGTTCATACTGCAACCAAATATATAAAATAACTCTTAGCTTTTCATCTTTTGGGTTATAAACCTACAAATTGCAACCACATGTTTTCCACAGTTCAGTAGCCCATGTATCATCTGATGCTATGAGGATCAAAAGTGAATGTTAGGATGCCATCAGATGAGCAGTATTCCCAACAATACAGAGATAAATTCAGAGATAAATTCATGTGCCAACTGCATTCTGCCAGTGAAGAAAATCTTGACTGTGAACAGAAGTTCAATCAAAGATGAATGCACCACATCGATTCCTGTTCTCCTGCAAGAGGGCCTGACATCTCATAGGTGTCAGAGACAATGCACCACAAAGAGACAATCTATAAAGCAGTTCCATGTCTTCAGGACATTGTAAAAATACAGGGCAACTTTCTGTGTAATCGGGGATTCATTTTCCACCTGATTTATCATCGTGTTAAACCTCACTTGACAGTGCAAAATTCATATTTCATCTCTTTTAATATGTTTAGCATCAGGTTTGCAAATATTATCCAGGGTGGTCTCTAAAATAAAAGGTTATACAGTTGTTATCATCTGTTTAATGACTTCCAGCTCTTGAAGTGATGTAGTTCAACTCCTTTCTTCTCTGGTTTTGTTTTTTATTTTCTTAGTACAGTTCTACGTAGATGGAATTAGCCTTTTTGAAGGGTCAATATCATATTAAAGAAACATAATTTTTCCGTAAAAAATGGTGTGCTGTTGACAAATGTAGTCTTACTAAAGAGTTAACATTGTCACTTAATATTTCCCTTTTAGCCATCTTAAGGGGACAAGTTATGTAAACATTAACAGAGTGCTTGTTTGATCAGTATTGCGATTTGCTATTTCTAATATTGTTACTAATTTTCTATTTTTTCCTATTAAAGCTATTCTGGAAGTTTTTTTTTACTGATACTGTAAATGGGGTGTTTGGCTCATCAGCTTATAGAACTCTGGGCTTCTAGAATTTTGTCAATTTTCACACTTTGTCATTTAAACAAGTACCAATATGTAAGCTTTAATTGTAAAATATGTCTTCTACATTTGTTCAGTAGCTTCTTTGCAACAGTTCTTTACAATAATAATCAAAGCAAAAACAGATTTGAACTCTCAAAGCATAATGTAAAGTCTATATATAAAAATCCCTAGCACATATTCTATACAATACCTAGGGGGGAAATTTACCAAAGGGTGAAGTGGCTAACGCTGGTGAAAATTCGCCAGTGTGACATCATTTCGGCCCTTTCGCTGACGTAAATTTGCTGGCATAATTTCGCCAAGGAGATAGACTCTAACGCCAGGTGAATTTTTGGTCTGGCGAAAGAGCATTACTGACTGACTGATTTTACTGACCGTTACCTATATCGCCAGACTTGCCTTCACCACCTCAATAGAGTAGATAGGAGTTCCTCAAAAAAAAGTTGAAAATTTTTCTAAGTCTCAAAAAACGCTGGCGTTTTTTTCCTATTTAAAGGGTGATAGACTGAAAAAGTTTGTAAAACTTTTTTTGGGGGTAACCTCCTTCCCCCCTAAATTTCCTAACATATGGCACCTAAACTATACTGTGGGCACATGTGTAGGGCATTATAATAACTTTATATCATTTTATTAAGGTTCCCTGGCCTTGTGAAGTGAATGCTAATTAGCCAACGCTAGCGTAACTTCGAACTGCTGAGCGTAATTTCGCTGGCTTAATTTCGCCAGCATTTGATACCCTGTGTGCAACCAGGGCCGGATTTACATAGTGGGCACCCCGAGGCCCACTACTGTTCGTCGCCCCTGTCCCCTCCAGGGGGACAGGAGCAACGGGGATTGGTGCGTGGGAAATTTAAAAAATTATCGTATCTCCAGCACATCTCCAGTGTTTTTGAACCAATGTGGGTGTGGTTGGGCAGAATGCTGCCCCCCTAAAATCCTGCCGCCCTAGGCCCGGGCCTAGGTGGCCTTTCCACAAATCCGGGCCTGTGTGCAACTTCGGATCTTTGTGAACTAGCGCTGTCCAGGCGAATTTACGCCTGGCAAAATGTTGAGATGTGTGCAAGCCTGCGCTGGCGAATTTTCACCGGTTAGTGAATTTGCCCCTAGGAGTCCATCTGTGATTGACAGTTCCAAATGTAATAAATTATATAGTTATATACGAACAAATGGCACTACTGTATTCTGTTTAATGAAATACAAATGTAAGTTTTCTTGGAAGACCTTCAAATAAAATCTCTTAAGGGCATATGAAAATAACAAAAATGCTAGGTACATTCAGAAGCTGAAATGCATTGAACTTTATACAACAATAAACTTTTCATTATTTATTTGAATTCATGTTCAATTGTTTTTTATTGCTTTCAGCTAACATCTGATGAAAGAATCATTAAAACAGACTACGGGCTTCTGATTCGCAGTTTACAGAAAAAAGACTCGGGAATGTACTACTGCAAAGCTCAAGAGCACACGTTTATACACACTATCACAAAGCTCAATGTAAAAATAATAGAGAATGAACAGATGGAAAACACACAGAAGTTGGAGGATGATGAGGGAAGGAGCCGCGATTTAATAACAGAACCAAGACTGAGGTACAAAGATTATTTACAGCTCCTGAGCAGTCCAAGCTTTAGTCTGGATGAGTACTGCGAGCAGATGTGGCACAAAGAGAAGAAGAGGCAACGAAATAAAGGTGGCGCTAAATGGAAACACGTCCAGGAGATTAAAAAAAACAGAAACAGGAGACATCATGTGGGCTAGAATTTTATCAGCATAGACTGATCTTTTTATTAGTAAGGACATCTGAATTCATTTCTCCTTTGTGTATATGTCTTACAATGATATTCCTCTACTTTAGGATGATGGGACTGATGCAAGACATCCTGGTATTTTTGTAATCACAGGAGGGGAAGATACTTAACATCCTGTGTTGCATTACAGCACTAATAAAACAGAATGGAATTCAATACTTTAAACAGCTATACTCCTATGAACATTTAAAACCTTAGAAAATGTAATTGATGTAGGAGGATCCTGTCACCCCACCAACCCTTATTTGTATTTAATATTGTTATATAAAAAAGGGAGTTGGACTAATATAACTAATATTCTGGCCTGAATTTCTGCCTAGTATTATATATCAGTCATATTAAGCAGGTGGGGTGTTACTAAGAACAATGCTCCCTTTTAGATCAGGATTTCTGTGTGGTATTTTTTGTGTGGTATTATTTTTGTTTTTTATTTTTTCTCTCAAAATGTGGGTTAAGTTAAAATGGGGTATTCTGGATTTTATTTATTGAACTATGTTATTTAGATGTTGTTCTCTCTTGCTTTTTGTAAATGATAAATTAATGTTTAGAAGTTTAAAAGTAACTCTTCCGTTTTGTATGGAGTAGCAATTTTCCCACCAACTTAATAATGGTTTTGTTTTGTTGTTGTAATCGTATATAATGCTTTAACTGCAAATGTTGAAATATCAGTATATTACTTATTTTTGCCTCTACAAATGCATCTATAAAAACTCATGTTAAGCATCTTTAGTACTGATTTAGATTTGGTGTAAACAAAGCCAAGGTTTGGATCTGTACTTATAAACCTTTAATACTGTATGTATTCTAGATGCAATATAGGCTAAAGGCTTCAGGGCTAAATTACACCAGTGCTGCAGTGCAGCTGCCCTTAGCAGCCAATCAGATTATTGCTTTCATTTTCTTACTGATAGATCAAAACATTATGGATTGGCTGCTATGGACATGTGTACTTGTGCAGTGCAGCACCAATGTTTGTAAACAAGCCCTTTGTAGCACCTTCCACATATTGTATCTGGAATTAATATTATTTGGATTATATAATTATGATTGTACAACCCATTGCAGCATGTAATCAAAGACACCAACCACTGATTGCTAGATATATTACAGGGATTATATTTTTTACAAAGCAAATTATAGTTTAGCAAATTTTAAGACTAGTTAGATATTTATAGAAGCATATAACATATTATTCCTTTGTACAGTATATGTGCCATCGTGAATGCATAGGGAATGTTAGGTGTTGATGCTGTTCAAAACATATTGTGATATTAATGTTTTACATTTAGAGCAAAGCTATTTTAACAGATTTCTAAAGGATACTTCTCATTCCTTCATTTTTTTTAATAAAACCTTTCTTTATTTCTTGTTGGTTTCTACAAACGTGTTGTGTTTATATATCTCTTATCTTAGTAATTGATTTCATTCAATCAGTGTGATTAATGTGAGCACAGTAACCTATAGCCTAATCCTTATGGTATAAAGAGCGTCTTATTTGCTGCTTCTCTAAGTTAAAAATACCTCATGTGCCAAAGACCCAAAGCAATGACTTCTTCTATACAGATGCAACAGATTTACTTGAAGCATCCAGCACCCAATAGTAATGGGCGCTAAACTGTTTTTTTATGCACAACATTTTTTTCACCCATTGGAGTCTATGAGCATCTTTTTCACTGTGAAACCTGGCAAAAAATGTCTCTCTTCACTAGCAATCAACACTAGAGGCATAAGTTAAAGTAAAGAAGTGTCATATTTATATTGTTATATTGTTCAGTAGTTTCTTAATACACTGAGACTTAACTGAGCATAGAGCATTTTTACAATCTTGCACAAGTTTTTTGCATTGCACAATAAAATAATCTATATTTTTATCTATCTTCAGCATCTTCAATATCCTGCACAATAATGAAGCAAGAATTGTTTACAAAAACATCCTTTACAATGACTTTTTAACATTTTAAAGCTTATCACAGCAAACAAAACCAAACGTATCATTAAACATGCAATCAATATTAAACAGATAGCTTTTCTTTTGTAACATAAGAACTTTCCCTTTTTTTTTTAAATATACTTTTCTCAAGGGTCACATCGGTTATATTATCATCAGCTGCTTATTCCAATAAGGAACAAGTGATGCCTTTGATTTGTACCCCAGTAGGAAATATGGCTGGTGACAACCAGACAGATCAGCTCCTGGAACTTCTTTGCTGAAATCTCAGAATCACTGTCATTAATCTAAATAGCTACAGTATGTCAGGAGCCACATAGCTTTAGTTGCAGTCTCAGGGAAAAAGGGTATTTTCACAGAGAACTTTGTTTCAACCAGCTAATGGTTGAAACAAAGTTCTCTGTTTTGCTTTTTTATGTGGTTTTCCAGCTACTGTTAACCACTGGAAAGTCACAAATTTACCATTAATGTCACTGTAAAAATCATCTCAGATAAGGCACCAAAGCTTATGCTTGGTATTCGGAATATTCAAAGGAACACTGAACAGTTTAAAAATTTCAGCAAGAAATCTGTTCATCCACTTTTAAACCAGATAAACATTTTTTTAATTTTACAGAGGACCGGATTATGAACAAGGCATCCAAGGCACATGTCTATGGACCAATCATTATGGGTCTCACCAGAGACTGAAGATTTTGTCATGCAACAAGAAAAATGTGTGTTGCATACAGCTTTAGTATGATTTTGCAGTACTCTTAAAACAGTAGTAAGCAGTGATGAGTGAATCTGTCCTGTTTCGCTTTTCAGTATAATTTGCGAACCTGCTAAAAAATTTCACGAAATGGCAAAAAAATTGTGAAACGCATTGTCAATGGATGGCAAAACAATGTTTTTTCTTGTGGCAACTTGTTTGTCTCAACAACTTTTTCTCCAAATGCATTTCAATCAATGGGCATTTATTCTCAAGTTTTTTCTCACTCCAAATGCATTAAAGTCAACTGGGCATTTTCTCTTATGGCAACTTTTTTGTTGCAGCAAATTGTTCTGCAGCAAATTTTTGCTGCAGTTTCGCAAACAAAAATTGCAATTTTGCTGCAAATCAATGCCTGACGAAACTATTCACTCATCACTGGTAGTAAGGGAAAAAGCTATTTACTTTTAATTGAGCAACTGCATTGTCACTGAAAGGAGGGCAGAAATAATGACCCTGTCTAGGACCCCATTTGGTCTTAATCCAGCTCTTTATTTTACACTATTAATACACTTTTAAAGCTTTGTGCATACATTGAATAATAAAAGCAATATATTTTAATTTTTTAGGGCAACTAAACATAATGGGGGTTATTTATAAACACTGGGCAAATCTGCACCTGGGCAGTAACACATGGCAACCAATCAGATGATTGCTTTCAGTGTTCAACCTGCAGCTGGCTGAAAAAAGCTAATCACTGATTGGTTGCTATGGGTTACTGCCCAGGTGCAGATTTCCCCACTGTTTATAAATGAGCCACAATATGTATAATGTTCCATGTTCAGACATGGCAGATATTGCATTTTTCTCCCCAACAGACAGACAGATCAATGTATTTTTTAATCAGTCACCTTACTGATACATTTTTTAGCTGTTGATCTCTTGGTTACTTTCAGACTTCTTTCACACTTAATAGAGAAGAGAAACATCCTTTTGTGAATATTTAATATTTTTAAAAATATCAATGTTCAACATATATGGGGGGAATGTAATAAAAGTCAGTAATGGAAAACTATTCACAGTGTGAAAAAGTCTACATAAAAAAGTGCAGATGTCTAGAAACACATAGAAACAAATTATAGTTATAGTGCTAGCGGTTACTAGAGCTAGTGCAACTTTGCAACTTTTATTATATATCCTTTTAGTTATGTCTTCTAACCACTGCTCAGATTATCTGTATTACACAGTATGATATATAGTTACATTAAACCTTTTCCATCAAACAGTCCCTGCCCCCATGTTTAGGATCTATAAATCACTCTCAAACACTATAGAGAAGACCATATAACCACTCAGTGCCATCACTGAAAGATGGGGCAAGGACCATTTGGTGTTACTGCCAAACTTTCTTGAGAATATTTGTTCAAAGGGATACATTTTACATCCCATACTCCCTTAAAATGTATAATCCCACATCACTCACCAGTGTATAAAAGCAAATGGTGCAGAAAGAAAGGAAAAATTAAATTTTGCAGCATGATAAATGCCTGCATTCTTATAAGCCTTTGGCATCGTCTGCACCATTTCACTCAACATTTATAAAATCTCTGGTCAAAATATTTTCTACTGCAAATTTCTTGTTGAGTAACAAAACTGTGATCTTAATGTAAATAGAAACTTGATGTTATTTGCTCATCTTTAATATTATGGGAAAGCATGCCTCATAAGCCACAAATAAGAGCTAAAGATGTCCAATACTCTGCTCCAATTATTTTTCAGTCAGCAATGATTCTGTCAGGACTCTTGGGGATTCAATCCCTGGCCTGAATGGTAATTGGACAGTGCACTTTCGCATTGAGCCACCAGAGGCTTTTGGTACTTAATGCTGATAATTGTCTAAGTGACCATACCCTCTCTCTGTTTTCTCAGTCTCCACTTATAATCTTTTTAAGGCCAGGTGCTAACAATCTTGCCAGTATGTCCCTATATAAGCCAGTGCCTGCATCCCAGCTATTGCTGGATCATTAACTAGCCCCCGTTGTGTAAGAGTTCCTTATTGCCTTGTTCCCCGCTTCAGATTTGCCTTCTTGTTCCTGCTTGTCTCTCGGCCCTGTTAATTCCTTATTCCTGCTACCTAACCTTTATTCTGATCTCCTGGTTTTGACCCCTGGCCTGTTCCACTGACTTTTTTTTGCCTGTCGCCTGCCAAAGATGTTTACATGGACTTGCCTATTGCCGGCCACCTGCCAAAGACCTCTCACCTGTTTACATGGACTTGCCTCAGCTTGCAGCCTGCCCCAACCTCTGGCTTGTTACGGACACATCTCCAGGTTATATTTCCATCATTGTCATCTGTTTAAGTTTCTTATTAAATGTACTTCTTTCATTTTGTATTTCTGGTTCTTCTTACACCAAATATGGAGACATCATGTTACCAAGCACCTAGGCTCCTACCTGCAAGCCACTCACCTGCAGCCATGCCTGACAGATTCTCATTCTAGTATGAATTCCCTTTAATCCTTGATTTCAGCAATTGAGAATTCAAGTGGCAATGCCTTTTTAAAGGAAGCAACAATGACACAGAGTATAACTTCAAGGGGATTATTTATCAAAGGTAACATTTTAGAGTGATATGAATTATTATATGGAAATTAGATTATATTCACAATTAGAATGGTATGTTATTTATTTGTTACGTGTAAAATTCGATTGAATAGTCCCTACCTGAAAACTCAAATTCTAACTGAATTTGAATTGAGTTTTCCAATGCAAAAAAAAACTTAAGTTTTGCGGGTCAAATTTTTTTTGATGCTTAACATTTTTTTCTCCCATTGGAGTCTATGGAGTTAATTTCACACACAACATACAAACAAATTAAAATGAACTTTTCTAGCAGCAGAACTGACTGTTTCACTGTAAGTCTAAATACTTAGGAGACTTGCTCTTGCCACTTGATTCATGAATTCAATCACAGACATTTTGCTTTTCCCTGCCAGCTTTCCCAATTTCACTACTTCATTTTCTCCTTTCTGGACACAGTACTTACCCCTAGCCCAACTCTTTTACAACTCCTGTACTGGCTTTTCAGCTTGAGTGAACACAGCTTTAGGAATGAGTGAAATATTTTGCCATGTTTCACCAAGAGAAAAATACCCATAGACGCTAATGAATAGTAAAAATAAATATTGCATGGAGAAAAATTGTTGCATGGTTTGAAATATTGTCTAATGAAAAACAGCCCATTGACTTTAATGCATTTGGTGAATTTTTCGCAGGTTTGCCCATCACTACACAGCTCTACATATTCTGTCTCATAGAACATTCTGGGTTACTGCACAACACACCATAAATCACTTTTACTTTTTGGATAATTATTTTCCAACCATTGCCAAGTGGAAAATACAGTATATTGTGTTATTGCTAGGTAGAGTTTATTGAGCTACAGTATATTAATTCACCCCAGCTTTTGCCTCCAGTGGAGGTAATGTAGGAAATGTTTAAACTTTCAGCATCAATCAAGGAGCAGTGCTAAAGATTTAGGTAACATACAGTCGTTCAAAGCATAAGATGCCTAGAATGCCACAAATAAAACAGCTGTGTTAAATTTAAATACAAGGAAAGCAATGGGACAAAGATATCTACTAATGAAGAAAGGTACTGCTGTTCAACCTAAAAAAAAGGACTGAGTCTTTTGCATGGGACATACAGATAGCCTACGATTAAGTTCATCTGTGCATGAATACCTTGAGGTCACCTGTAATCTTGTTTTCATAATTAGAGATAAGCACATTTTTTAAGATGGTACAGATTTGCATCAACATTTGCTTGAGTGGTAAAAAATTTCGCGAATCTATGCTACAAACTCACCATGTGTACTCCTGGAGAGAAAATATGAACTTGGTGCAAGAAAAACACCCACTAGAGTAAGAAACAAACTTGTCCTTTGTCTTCATGCATTTGGAGTGAAAAAAAAACCACTATTTGAATTCAATATATTTGGTGTGATAATAAACGCCTTTTGATACCAATGCTTTTGGATGCTAGAAAAACCACAGCAAAAAATCTGCCCATTCGCATCGTTTTCAGAAAAGCAAAACGGGGTAGTTTTGCTCATCAGTATTCTTAGTAAAGTGATACATTTATGTTTTCTATACTCCTATTTATTGATCTGTGAGTGCCTGCTCAAAATGTTGGCATGAGTTACTGTCACAAGCTGTATGTACGGGGCATGGACACCATGATGTTGGGGAGCTTTGCTTGTTTTTAAGGAATATGCAAATTCTATGCAGTATCTAGTAGAATTAAGTCTAAAGCTAGTGGACTTTTTTTTTGAAAACCATTTCATCACTCATCTGAAATGCTCATTTCTTCAGTCCAACTGAGTGGTAGTGAAATTCACAGGCATTTAAATCCTTAAGGTTCGTAAAGTCACAGACATCCAATCACAATGGTTCAGTTGAGCTTATTCAGGTAAGTGTTAGCTGAAACTCACAGATGTGTGAATGTGTGATCCAGTCACAATGGTACCATGACTTTCATTCGTTAATCTTTCAACGTAAATGACTGGAAGTGTGAATTGTTGTAAAGCCTCAAGGTATGGGTGTCAAAGCTGTCTTGTATGTTGATGACAAGTGGTGTTGCAGACCCTTCTCTGTTCAAGAATTTTTTTCCAGTTTGGCATAAGTGGTCCCTTCAAGCTTCTTTTAAACCATCTGTCTTCTTTGTCCAAAATAAGCACATTGCAGTACTTAAAGGAGCACCCCTTTTCCTTTAAATGTAGATAAGCTGTAGATGTACAGTAGATAGTTGACTTAATTCTACTAGATACTGTATATCATGACCCTGATGAATAAAAATCTTTATAGACACACATTATATGCATATTTTTTATATTCATAAATTACAAATACACAAAACAGTGAGACACAGGTGACCTCATTTGCTAAACATGGGATAAAGCATACAGTTTTAGTCACTGTTCATTTTGCCATTTGGCTTTACAACCAGGGTCTCATTTATCAATCCCAGGTTATAATGTTCTGCATGTTAGTGAACCCTGACTGGAAATATGGTTCAGTCATACTCTTTTGTGAAGCAGTGGAATCTATGACATCACTGGTCTTAATAAACTTCTTTAAGGGGCAGATTTATCAAAGGTCGAGGTGAATTTTCAAATTAAAAAAATTCAAATTTCGAGCTATTTTTTGTGTACTTCGACTAGGGAATTGTCCAAATTCGTTTTTGAATTTGAAAAAATGAGAATATCGAAATGTATCATGTACTGTCTCTTTAAATATTCAACTTAGACCATTCACCATCTAAAACCTGCCAAATTGCTGTTTTAGCCTACAGGGGACCTCCTAGAATCTATTTGGAGTGAATTGGTGAAAAATCAAAGGTGTTTTAGGGAAAAACTTCTAATCAAATTCGATAAAATGTCCTATTTCTTAGATTCATACAATTTGAATTTGGACGAATACAGACCTATTTGATCGAAAACTGACCTATTTGTCCAAAAAAAACTTTTCAAAACAATTCGAAATCCGACCCTTAATAAATAGACCCCTAAGAGTCCTGGAACTTTCACTGAAGGAATTGGAAGAGAACCTACTCACTTCAGAAGTCAGAACCAATAAACCAGGTACAGGCAGAGACTCCTAAGCAGAAGCAGAAATTTAACATGTATCCCCCAAATGTCACTGAGAGGGGAACACCACTGGGGACCACACAAATAAAGGTAATTGTTTGTGCTGGTGTCAAAATGTTTTACACTATCCCTTTATGGACTATCCCTTTATGGACTATGCTTGCAGCACTTTTGCCTAGTGGATTGACAGTGCAATCAGCTCTCATGTACCTTGAGGCCCTGATTCACCCCCTTGTCTCAAAATGTAAATGACATGCAAGTTAGAAGGCATTTCAAGGACCAGTGTATTGGGGTTATCCTAGATTCTGTCCTGTCCTTCACTCCTCATATCCAGTCACTTATTATATCAATACCTTCCCCTTTTAGAATGTAAGCTCTTTTGTACAGGTGCTTCACTATGTATGTAATTCTATATGTTCTTTGTATCAACACATTTATTTTACAACACTGCAAGTATGTTGGCACTCTAAAACTATATGTTGATAATAATAATAACTACCTGCCACAAGCCCTGAAGGCAGTACTGCATCTGGAGCAAGGTGAAGCTCATAGCCATGTGCAAGATGCCAAGTACAACAGGGAGCATTGTATCTGGGTGTTTTTTGCTCTTTGCTCCCATGTTTGCTCTAATTTGCGCTAAAGAAAAATGGTAAATGAGGCAGATGGTTTGAAAAAAAAATTTGGAAGCAAACCTGGAAGCAAAACATACTGACTTCACGAGAGCCAGCATTCAGTTTTTAATGGAAATCATTATACTAATAAACCATGATTAAAAGAAACGATAATAACATATGAAAATGCATTGTATGCTGGTAGTTATATAAAATGCATACAATCAGAAGGATTGCTTGTGATCTTTGTACAGAGGTGGACATTTCTTGGCTTCCTTGCTGTCTGCTCCAGGCATTTTGTTCATATTGTATATATGTAATTTCTTGCTAGTTCTAAATGTAAAGAGAAAGTTTAACAAATGCAATTAAGCTTACAGCAAACTGAGTCAAGTAAATAAAGTACATTTTTCATGGAGTATTGACATATTATGAAATACATGTGATAGTAATGAGAAAGATCTCTTTATAGTTAACCAGTATTACTGATTTAAGGAGCTGCTTGTCACAGACCAGCATTGCCATAATGAAACACTCTGCAGTTGCTGTTGACTGTCACCTGACAGTTCACAGTTGAATTTCATAACCAAAAAATAAAGCACAGATACATTACGTTTCTGGAAATACTCGACTGCTTAAAATATCTTTTGAAGTTTAGCAGAGGACCCATATTGGAAGGCTGATGTTTTCTCCATGCTTTCAGAAGTCCCTGGAGAAGATCTCAGATGTCCAGCATACTTAGTCTTGAGACGAATAATGCCTGCTTTCTCTTCTTTTTTCTTTCCATGTCTCATTTTAACTATTTATGTGGCTTATTGTCCAGCACACTCTTCAATGATTTTTTTTTACTGTGCTTAATTTAGTAAAAGCACTTTACTTTCATTTTATCATTTCACATTTCTTAATTTCATCTTTGATAATAGTTTGTAAAAAAAATGGAAATTAATGTACTGTAAATATAAACTGTATATGTGTGTGCAGTATTGAGTTTGAGTTGATTTCATGAAATTCATATTTTTGACAGCAAAACATCTGCTTGGCTCTAAATAAATAATGTGTATATATTTATGTAGCCCATAAATTCGCAGGCCTAGCTGAGTGGGATTTTGGGATTTCATTGCCAGACCAGTAAATAGGCTAATAATAATGGTAATACAAAGATAAAGCAGACTACTCTGTTTCATAGAAAATCAAAATGACATCATCTATTTGCTTATGCTCATTAAAACCATCATGTCTCAACGTCAAGACTGTCAAAAGGTTACTAGGGTTCTCTTAGTTGGAGAGTAGGCACATTTCCATAACCAGAGAAGTCAGCATCATTTGGACATCCAGACACAGGCAGAGGAAGACCACACTATTATTTCTAGATAAAGTATACATTTTTTTGGAGTGGTAAATATTTTACAGTGTTTATCAACAGAAACAGGTTTTAACATGGTTGTAACATTTTATGTGGTTTTTCTCATATTTATATGTTTTCATATTTTTCCATATGAAAATATTTCTGCATTTACCTAACCCTTACAAAGCAAGACTTGGATTTTCACTATCTCGTCTTTTTAAAAGCAGGATGAGCTTGCCAAAAAAACTTACAAAAGCTATTACTCCATGCAAATCACCTACAATGGGCTTTATCAGGAGTCACTGTGTCCCCATTCACCTAGTAGAGATAATCATAATCAATAAACCAGTTAGGACAAGGTGCAACAAGGTATTCACAATAATGTGTCAAAAAAAGAAATAATACTCCACTGTACACAATATAGTGTTCCATTAAATAGATATAATCACAACCCCAACAATGTACACTTACAAAAGGAAGCACAAACAATAAAAGTTGATTTTAAAAAATAATTATAAATACCAGGCATCTACAGCCACATCAGAAATGTGTCCCACCTGGCCCTGATCAAAATCAATC
This sequence comes from Xenopus laevis, assembly GCF_017654675.1. Lineage (NCBI taxonomy): Eukaryota > Metazoa > Chordata > Amphibia > Anura > Pipidae > Xenopus > Xenopus laevis. The sequence continues at coordinate 70,456,830 of NC_054376.1, forward strand.
CAATATAGAGAGATTGCCCTTAAATATGGAATATTATGTCAGGGAAAATCTAGCAATGTCTGTGTAGTCATAATATACTTATAAATCAGATGCTACAAAAGTAAAGATGGCCATAGACATAGATTTGCTCATTTGGCGATATCGCGAAACAAGCAAATCTCTCCCCGATATGCCCACGTTGAAGTGGGCGATATCAGGCTGATTCGATCGTGGGCCCTATCAGAACAGAGGCCAAATGGGTGACCACATCAACGAATAAAATGCGTCCATGATCCGACGGGATTTTCTAACCTGCCTGATCGGCATCTGACCGCCTTTCGGCCAGATATCGATCAGGAAAGCCCATTAGGGGACTCTACAAATGGGCTGATCAAACAACATTATCATTGCTCTTCCAGTTTCTGTATTCATTTATGCTAGAATCTTGGGGAAAAATGTTGTATCATGAGTGTTGTGCCAGTATTAATTAGTAAGCACGTGTAGCACCTGCAAAGGACGTTTGTAGCAGGTATTTCTAAAGTTGCCACCTTTTGGGGCAGAAAGGTTTGAGCAGGGGGTGGGATGGGCAATACTGAGAGTGGGGCAGTGGTGTTTTAGTGGTGATATCAATGGCCTAATTTGAAAATCCAGGCAGACAGCTTACACATAGAAATTCCTTCTGAAAACGTGGCTGTCTAGGTTAAAACCAGGCAGGTGGCAACCATAGGTATGGCATTTGTTATTAACTTAATTCTTTTGCAGAATGTAAAAAGGACACCTCAGTGTTGCATCTGTCACCACTTTCCTCCTTATCAGCAACTGACTATATTTTATGTAAAAAAACACAATTTTCAACAATAAATTGCCAACTGGTAAATTGTGTAGGAAACATTTAGCAGTCTTAACTCTCTGTAACATCACTACTTCACTCTCTAGCCACTAGCCACCAAGTTACTATACTTGCAACAAATGTGTACAGTAGGTTCAGTTGTAATAGTCATGTTGGTTATTGCATTAGGCAGGTATGGAAAGTTATGTAGATAGATATTACAATAAAAAATGTATTCCACCTAAATAACTACCAAAATACCCTAAGCTTGAATAAACAGCCTGTAAGGACTAACCCTGGTGGTCTAGCAGGCAGCAGGGTCCCCCGCTGTGTCACGGGGACGCCCGCCGCATGCTGCTTTATTCCTCCTGTGCCGGCTTCCCTATGGGGCGCGCGGGGTGCACATCCGGGTTTTATACGCCGGCGTGATGACGTCATTGTGCAAGGGCGCGAGATTCAAACTATTTAAAGGGATATCCGTATTTGTAAAATTGCCCGTTGTTAGGTTCAATTAGCTTGTTCCTGGGTGTTATATTCTTCGTGATCTATTCTATTCTATTGATCTTCTGTGTTTTGCCTTGCCTGCTTGTGACTACTCTGATTTCTCCTTTCCTGACCATTTGCCTGTCCACTGACTATTCTACGCTCTCCAATCCTGATTCTGGCCTGTCTGACTACTCTCTGCTTGTGCTGGCCCGGCCTGCGTGTTTCTGAGTGGTGTTCTTCCTTCCAGTATCCTGGTGAGACAATTGTGCCCCTTTTCTCGTCCAGAACCGTTAGCTTTGCTCCTTTCTCAAATAAGACATGACGGCATCCAATTAACCAAGGGCTCCTCCCCAGGTGAAAGGCGGCGTTATAGGCAAAAGTGAGAGCCGAGACCAGGGAGCTTAGCTTGGGTTCTGGATTTAGGGTGCCATTCATGACACAGCCTTGTGTTGCTGTCCTACACAACTAAATAGACTAGTGGGTGTCCAAACTGCAAAACTGGTCATAGACCACTTGCCATACTCCTCAGGCACTCTTGTCTCTCAACGATATGAATTTGTTTTGAGGGATTCCAGGCATCAGTCCCTGGGAAATTCAACTAGTCGAAATTTAGTAATAAAGTGTAATTTTTTCCAACTCGGATGAAAACTTGAATTCGATCAAACTCAATTTGAGTTTTTTCTCCGAAAAAAACTTGAATGTCAGGAAGGCTGCAAACATCCCCTAATTGATCCCCAGACCTCTCCCATTGACTTAAACAGCAATTCGGCAGGTTTTAAATGGTGAATAGTTGAATTTGAATTCTTAAAGGGCCAGAGTATGATAAATCTCAAAAATCAAATTACATTTTTTTAAAAAACTTGAATCAAATTTGGATATCTCCCTAGTCGAATTTGACAGTTTTGACCATAAAAAAAATAGAAAATCTGCCCCCAAATGTCTTATCTCATGGGTCAACTTCCCTGGGGATTTATCAATAGTTAAGGGCATTGTAGAAAAACCTATATTTTGGGTGGGTGTTATAGATGTCATACTTGTTGATTTGTCAAAATATATTGGAGGTCAAGGACTTTCCCCACCCCCACATACTGGATGAAAAATGGTATTACATTCTATGTTTGTTTGCTTTGCTAACAGAAAGTTAGCTAATAGAAAGTTCTTTGCAAGTATTATGAAAAGGATTCCTCCAAAGAATCTATTTCTTGATTAGAATAAAGGCTAGGGTATCATAATATTATTCATAGCAGTATATTTTACATTTGATATATTTTCCTTACATCAGCACATTTTAAAATTAATTACATAGTCAAACAGAATTGAGGTTTTGTTCATTTTATACAATGACAACACTATTAAACTATTTGCTTGTATAACATTTATTTTTATTATGAAGCATAAATTGCAAAAGCAGGGCCACAGTTTGATAAATCTGTATGTGATTTGTGCAAATGAAAACTTGGTAGATTTCCATTTTAGAAGGTGGGTCTGATGATAGCATACACCAGATCTTTTCTACTGGGTTTATCAAATGTGATGAAAGCTCATTATCTAACAGAATAGAAAAAAATCATATTTCAATATTTCTAATTTCAGTTACAATTTCTTCAAATATAATATGATATGAAAAAATGCTCACTTAGAATACAGTTTTGATGAGGTGCAATTTCTAGGAAACAAAAGTACAATGCTTTTTCTGAATCAATATTTCAATGTTTTTGCAAAATGAAAAATGATTTCCCCTTTAGGAAATCAGACTTTTTCCTTGATGGAAATTGGTATATTTATGCTCTTGCCAGCAATGCAACCATAATAATATACAGTATCAGACTTATTTGATGTGGAATCAAGCACAATAAGCCCAGTTCCTTAAATGTTTTTTCTGACAGAAATAGAGTTACTGACTTTGTTAACTTTACAGCTGCAGGTACAGTATAGTGGTTTGAAAGTGTCGATTAAGTATATATTTATGTAAATATGTATATTTATTCTCATATACACATGTACATACGTTTTCCTCATTATAAGGGTTCTTTAATGAAAGAGAAGGTTCAATCAAAGTATATATTTATGTACAAAAGCTATACACATATCTACAGAAATAATACACATACAAAACAAGTTACACTAGATAGAATGTATAAAGAATATTTACAAAGAAAACTACAAATATGAATATGTTGGATCTAAATCCAGTGTCGGACTGGGCCGGCGGGACACCGGGAAAAAACCCGGTGGGCCCTGGCCCTCATGGGCCCCCGCCAGCCCAGCCATGTTCCCCGATCGGGCTCCCCCTTAAAAAAGTCTCTGCTGCGCTTCCACGCAGCGCAGGCACACAGTGCAATGGCGTTCGCACAGGCGTGCACTGCACAGGCATTCGTGCAGGTGCACACCGCAACAGCATTTGCGCAGGAGCACGCAGAGGGAGAATGAGAGGCCCGAGAGGGAGGCGCGCAGAGGTAAGCCAGGAGGGGGCCCCCAGTGACTGCCTGGACGGGCCTTCATGTGGCAGTCCCAGTGGGCCCCCATTACTCCAGTCCGACCCTGTCTAAATCCACTGCCTCCCTGATACAAATCCTTCCATTGTGTCCAGCATCTGTGTCCTCACTGCCCAAACTCAAGGAACTCTCTGACTAACTTAAACTATTGTTTTAACATAGAGACCGACCATAGGTACATGTGTTAGGTTCTAATTGGTCACTAACCATTAAATTAATCTAAATAAATTGGGCATGGATTCCTGAGGCAGTCCATTCAAGAATCAAGACAATGGAATGTGGGAAAGCAGCATGGAGACATGAAGTTTTTAATTCTCAACTGCCCTTTGTCAAAGGGGAGGGGATTTAACAACTTTGTGCTAAATAGGGTGTCTTTGAAGTTTGCCTTTGTTATGTCCTGAAACCATCTAATATGTAAATGACACAACATTCTCAAATACACATCACAATGTAAATATAGAATATACTATATTACATATAATAAAGATCCAACACAAGCAAGTCTCCCTGAGGAAACACTAAGGGGGCTATTTATCAAACTCCAAATGCAAAAATCACAAAAAAAATATTTTTTTTAATAAAATCGGACTTCCACCCCGAGGATGGAAAAGTTCAAATCTTAAAATCCTGCATCTCAGACCTGCCAAGGTTGCATATAAGTCAATGGGAGAAGCCCCAATGATTTTTTGATGTGCGCTGTGTTTTGTGCAATTCCCCAAAGTTTGCAGGTGAAAATTCCAAAAATATCATGAAAATCGGATGAAAAAATCCAAAAAATTGTGAAAATCAGATTTTTTCCCGTAAGGCAAATTTTCGGGAAAATGTAATAATAAATAAGCGTAAAAAAACAGAGCAGATTTTATCGGAGTTTGTAGCAGAACATATTGAGATAAATTCGGACTTTGATAAATAACCCACTAAGGGTACATCGATAAAACAGAGCAGACTTATCAGTTACTTAGGGAAGTGCCGAAGTAGTTGTGGTGGTCTGGTGAGGGTAACTTTCAATACATGCATGACCCGAAGAGATCCCAGAAGTTTAGGTGGAGAATAGACACATCCTAAAGTGCTTAATAATGCTGCACCACAATACAGCTCATCTAAAATAATTTATGTTTATTTTTATGCCAATGAGAGTATCTAACAGTGTTTAAGGGATACTTAAAATTTTAAAACTTCTTAAAGCAGGATATACAAACTTATATGACATCACCACTCAAGACTTTGTTACCCATTGCTTTTGATTTAAATCTTCCATTTCCACTAGAGGTTTCATTCATAGTGGTATTATAAACTCTGATATTTGAAATCTTCCAAAATCATACATTGGCAGTAGTTATGAGCCTTCATGTTGGTACAGCATGTTACAATCCAGAGCAAGACATTTTATTTCAAGGCTACTTTTCAAATAAAATAGTGTAGCATTTTCCAGAAGTAACATGTCTCTTTTTTAACTGCTAAAACTGCTCTATGATATCTTTGTCTTGAGAAAATATATATTATTTTTTCTATAAGAGGTTATATTGCCACATGGATAAATACTTCAAGACATTCTATTACACATAAACAGATAACATCAGAAACTGGAAAGAACAATAGACAGATGGTCATTTCTCCAATTCAAAGAAACTGTTTGGCCACAGGTATCCCTTCTCAGCACATAGAAAATTCTGTATATTAAATTATTTACAGGGTACAATATTAAAACATACTCTGTGCAAGAAAACACAGGAAAGCACCATGATGAGTGTAGCTATTGCATAAACTGTGAGCTTGGAACACTGTCTCTCTTTAATAATAACCACATTTCCAGATAAATTACAGTACATGACAAAATGAATGTTCACAGAGAAAGTCAAACAAAACAGCTGAATAAAATATATTATATTATAACTCATTCTTTAGTAACGTTTTCATAGACAACTCTTCTTCTCATGGATCATTGTACAGATGACTTGCATATCTGCTTCAGGGGTTGAAGGTCAAAGTGTTCTGTCCCATACAAAAATAATCACAGAGGCAGCATTAGACACACTTTTATTTCTACTTTCCCACAATAAAATGTATGTGGCCAACATATGTACGTCCTTGGATCCAATCAGTTCAAATATAGGACAGTATTAGCTTTACCTTCATTTAAATAAAGGAATTAATTTAAATAAAAACAACACACACAGTCTATAATATATAAAGATAACTCATAAGGTATAATATTTTTACTTCCGGAACATATACATTTTCAATTGTCATCTTATGTCAGGATCAGGAATAGACATAAATATGTAGATATCACAGAAAATGTGTCTTATCTTTTATATTAATATCTCTGCTGGAGCACCAATATTGCACCAAGATTTCTAGTCAATGCTGATGACCTTGAAATGTCCTGGATAGAATGGGGTCTACAGGAAATCTTTACATTTTAGTTTAGTGTTGTTATTTAACAAAAGGGAGTTTGGTTGACTGTGTTTTGTTCTTTTGCTGTGCCATACAGTATATATATATATGGTTTATTCAGTGAAAAAGAATCATTTTTTTTCTCGAATCCCTTAAACCAGATTACTGTCAAGGAAGGTTTAGTATATTTCAATATATGTAATATCAATACTAAAAAATAAAGCTGCAAGACCACAAAGGTTTTTTTTATGATATGGAACACAGTTAATTTATTGAGGTTTTAAATACTTGTGCATGGAGAGCAGCTGTGAAGCCAATGTAGTTGTCTAAAAGAAGAGCTATTGGAGAAAGAGTACCGGTATATTTTTACTGAACTAGGAAAGATGCCAAAATGTATTTGAGCAAGAAGAAGCTATTCAGTAACTACAGATTATTGATATGTCAGTAACTGTATATAGCATTATATTCTGTGCTGCACTCTTAGTTCTTTATTTAAAGAGGATTTCCAGACCATTTTGCATAATGTAATGTATGAAACTGAAATTTTATGCAACTTTGCAATCTACATTCATAACAAATTTTCACACTGTGGTTTTACCATACCAAATTTGGTCAGCTGTAATCTTTTGCCTACAGTATTATATGGTTGATACTTATACTTACATAGAAACATATGTTGCAGTAAATGAGGTTGAAAACAAAACTCATCTGTCAAATTCATCCTATTTGCCAATTGGATCAGAGCCCTTCCCAGCCCATCTCTTGTCTAGGTTGCTGTCATGGTCTTCTCTAATAAGGTAGGGCAATGTATATGCTATTGCAGAGCTAAAAAATGCCTTAACAGCAATGCATTTGGCAAAATGTCTGCATTTTATTCATCACTAGTAACGTATGCTCCTTTGCAAATGATTGTAAGGGTACCTGGTTGTCTAGTGTGGTGGTGGGAATGCCCATATCTTTCTTCTTAGGTTGCAAATGCATTCTTCATGTTTGATGCATACTTCTTTTTATTCAGCACGTCAGGAGTGTGTTTGTATGTAAAGCCTGAATTAAAGCCATGCGCTAAAGAAATAAAAATAGCTGGCTCTGGTGAGGGTGTAGAATCACTCTGGGTAGAGATTTCGACTGGGCAAAAGGTATCAAAAAGAATTATCATTGGTGTATGCTATAAACCACCTCGTATAAGTGTCGAGTATGAAGCCAAGCTACTCTTGCAGATACAAGCGGCTTCACAGCTGGGTCAAGTTGTTGCTATGGGTGACTTCAATTATCCAGACATTGACTGGGGTAATGGGGTTGCTAAGACAGAAAAAGCTAGTAGGTTTGTAAATATGCTGAATGACAACTTTTTATTCCAGCTCGTTCAAGAACCTACTAGGAATAACTCTCTTTTGGACCTTGTAATAACTAACAATACTGAACTCATCTCTAACATTTGTGTGGGTGAGCATTTAGGGAATAGTGATCATAACATGGTCTCCTTTGAGATTCTGTTGCAGAAGCAATTCTATAAGGGAGTAACTAAAACATTACATTTCAGACGTGCAAACTTTGACAGTATAAGGGCATCTATGCAACATATTAAGTGGGAAATGCTTTTCACAGGGTTAAACACAGAACAAAAATGGGAAGTCTTTAAAATGCTGCTTAATAAATATACTTGTCAGTATATTCCACTTGTAAGCAAGGAACGTCGTTGCAAAGCAAAACCTTTTTGGTTCAATAGAAGCGTTGGTGTTGAGGTGGGTAAGAAAAGACGTGCTTTTAAGGCTTTCAAGTTAGCTGGTACAGCCAAAACATTTATAAGGTACAAGGAGGCTAATAAATCATGCAAAGAAGCTATAAGGCAAGCTAAAATTGCTATAGAAAAGGATATTGCAGCAAGCAGTAAAAAAAATCCAAAATTATTTTTTAAATATGTCAATAGTAAAAAAATGAAGCAGGAAGGGGTTGGACCCTTACTATCAGAGGGGGGTCAGCTGGTTGATGAAAACAAAATAAAAGCGCAGATACTGAACTCGTATTTTTCATCTGTCTACACAAATGAAGAACCAGTAAGTGAAGGTTTCCTTCTTAACACTCCCAATTCTAGTAATACAACTAATGATGCATGGTTCACACATGAAGAAATTCAAAAGAGACTTGAACATGTTAAGATTAACAAAGGTCCAGGGCCAGATGGTATTCATCCCAGGGTAATTAGCGAGCTTAGCTCTGTGATTGCCAAACCTCTTAACTTAATTTTTCAGGATTCATTGAGATCTGGCATAGTGCCGAGAGACTGCTAATTGCTAATTTACACACTCCCATGTACAAGGAGGCCACAACCGCCCGCTCCCTCCCTTCCAAGCAGACTCCCCCGTGCCAGAAAACCTGCCTATCTACGTTGGGACTGCGTGGGAGCTAAGCACTCCACCGTCCACCTATGCCCGCCCTACGCGTTTCGCCGATACACTCGGCTTCGTCAGGGGCATGCCCCTGACGAAGCCGAGTGTATCGGCGAAACGCGTACACTCTGCTTGGAAGGGAGGGAGCGGGCGGTTGTGGCCTCCTTGTACATGGGAGTGTGTAAAAAAATATGCGTTTATAACAACCAGTGAAGTCTCGTGTAGACCTCACCGTTCCACCTTACGCTTAATCTATTTTTAATTATATTTTATGGAGATTGTCCAGCACTGCCGACGGATTGGTTGGCTAGTGGGTGTGTACTTCAGAGAGCGTGTTTTTTAACAATATAACAGTAAAAGTTACGTTTTAAATTATATGTTGTTACTTGGAGTGTTACCACTTCCTGAACTGGCTTGCTTTGTGGCAAATGAAAGGTCACTTAATACTATTGGTGTCCAGCCATTTACCATGATTCTTTGGTTTGATTTTGAGTTCACATGTGTGTTACAAGCTTGCAGTGTAGTGGAACACAGTTACTAAATTGAGCTCAATTATTTTTTCTTAGCGTAATAGATCTTGCCAGACTAACTTAATTTCCTTTTACGAGAATGTAAGTAGAGACCTCGATTCTGGGATGGCAGTGGATATGATTTACTTAGACTTTGCTAAAGCATTTGATGCAGTGCCACACAAAAGGTTACTGGTTAAATTAAGGAATGTTGGCCTGGAACATAGTATTTGTACCTGGATAGAGAACTGGCTAAAAGATAGACTACAAAGAGTGGTGGTAAATGGAACATTTTCTAATTGGATCAGTGTTGTTAGTGGAGTACCGCAGGGCTCTGTACTAGGTCCCTTGCTTTTCAACTTGTTTATTAATGACCTGGAGGTGGGCATTGAAAGTACTGTTTCTATTTTTGCAGATGATACTAAATTGTGCAGAACTATAGGTTCCATGCAGGATGCTGCCACTTTGCAAAGTGATCTGTCTAAACTGGAAAACTGGGCAGCAAACTGGAAAATGAGGTTCAATGTTGATAAATGCAAGGTTTTGCACTTTGGCAAAAATAATATAAATGCAAGTTATACACTAAATGGCAATGTTTTGGGAGTTTCCTTAAATTAAAAGGATCTAGGGGTCTTTGTAGATAACACGTTGTCTAATTCTGGGCAGTGTCATTCTGTGACTACTAAAGCAAATAAAGTTCTGTCTTGCATAAAAAAGGGCATTAACTCAAGGGATGAAAACATAATTATGCCTCTTTATAGGTCCCTGGTAAGGCCTCATCTGGAGTACGCAGTGCAGTTTTGGACTCCAGTCCTTAAGAGGGATATAAATGAGCTGGAGAGAGTGCAGAGACGTGCAACTAAATTGGTTAGAGGAACGGAAGACTTAAATTATGAGGGTAGACTGTCAAGGTTGGGGTTGTTTTCTCTGGAAAAAAGGCGCTTGCGAGGGGACATGATTACACTTTACAAGTACATTAGAGGACATTATAGACAAATGGCAGGGGACCTTTTTACCCATAAAGTGGATCACCGTACCAGAGGCCACCCCTTTAGACTAGAAGAAAAGAACTTTCATTTGAAGCAACGTAGAGGGTTCTTCACAGTCAGGACAGTAAGGTTGTGGAATGCATTGCCGGGTGATGTTGTGATGGCTGATTCAGTTAATGCCTTTAAGAATGGCTTGGATGATTTTTTGGACAGACATAATATCAAAGGCTATTGTGATACTAAACTCTATAGTTAGTATAGGTATGGGTATATAGAATTTTAATTAAAAGTAGGGAGGGGTGTGTGTATGGATGCTGGGTTTTCATTTGGAGGGGTTGAACTTGATGGACTTTGTCTTTTTTCAACCCAATTTAACTATGTAACTATGTAACTATGTCTGAAGTCATCACACTTGGCGCAAAATTCGAATAGTTAAAGGTGCCTCGTCCTTTTGCTCATTGCCAAATGTAGGCCTATTGTCAGATCCTTTTTGGGTGCTCTTATTGTCTGGTTTTCCTATTCTTGACCCTTGCCTTTCACTGCCTGATTCATGACCTTTGCCTGCTATTGACTATTCTTCCGGATCCTGACTTTGTACTGCCTTTACCGATTGCTTTGACCCTGGCCTGTGTCCTTGACTACCCTTCTGGTTCCTAAATCTGTACTGCGCTGACTGACTGTTTTTTTTTTTTTTGAAACTTGTATGTTTATTATGTAATAAACTGGTTCAAAATATACATTTGACTTAAGTGTACTTAATTAAAGCACATATACACATAAACAGTATTCAGTCTGTTTGGTACAAAATAGAAAAATGAAAAAAAAGGAAGATAAGATAAAACAATATAAAGGCATCATGGAATAATAATAATAAAAAAAATAATAATAAGTAGTATATGGCATATATGGCATAATATGTAAGGTTTCAGGGTAGGCAACCCATTACTCATATCTCCAGTAACCACTAGTAGTAGTAATAATGGCAGAGGACATACAGATGCAGCCACTTTGGTTTATCTGTTTGACACAGAATAACTAAACACAGATATCCCATTTATCTCATTTAACACAGAAAACTGCGTCACAACATCCCACCTAATCAAAGCATTCACCATTGTGAACAATGGTGCTTTGGTATGCTAATGAAAAGGTTAAATGCATTAAATGAGTTAAGATGACTTTAGATAACACAGTTTATTCAATTAACCCTGAGTCATGACGCATTTAACTCACAAATCCAAGTGGCTTCATCTGTAACATCACGAGAGTCATAGAGGGTGTGAAGGGTCCCAAATTCGGCTACAATTGAGTTTGGACTCTAGTGTTCCTGCAGTCATTCTCTCCATATGTTCCCTGAATTCCAGTTGTTGGAGTAGGTGCTGTATATTAGGCGTCTCCTTTTGTTTCCAAGATTTCGCTATTAAAGTAGCCGCTGTATTGAAAATGTGGAACAACAGTTTCCTGTTAAGGCTAGGAGCTGACTGACTGTTTTGACTCTGGCCTATCCCACGACTACAATTTATCTTTCCCTGTACTTGCTGTAACACATTACGGTTCCCATGCTTGCCCAAAACCCCATCACCTTGGTTCTCTCACTGGCCTGATAGCATCCAAGTAGCAACAGGCTCCTCCCGACGTTAAAAGTGGCTGTTATAGACAGAAGCGTGAGCATTGATAACGAATCATGTGTTTGTGCTAGTGAATTAAAATCAAACAAATTAACATATTTTTTAAATGCTTTAAAAAAAATAATGACATGCATTTCAGATGACAGCATTTAAGTGAAGAGGAACACAATTATATTTCTAAATTGTCTGTTTTTTTACTCTAACTTAGTAGCTAGTAGCTTTAAACTGCGCCATTCAAGAATGGAGATAACATTGTCATTTAGTATTCATGGGCTTTCAATAATTTATATATTAATAATTCATTTTGAGTTCAACAATCTTTTCCCTGTTATCCTTTATCTGAAAATGAACTATTCATTCAAAAGTTTCATTTCTTTTAGTTGATGTTACAATATGTCACAGTCTATGAGTTTGCTCAAGAAATCGAAAAATCTTAATATGCAAATCAACGATAATATATTTCTTTACATGGTGAAATTGATTTGAACTCACTCCAAATTGCATCAGAATGTCCTCTATAAAATTGATTCTGTCTATTTTTGAGACCCCAAGGATATTTTTACATTGAATGTATCTGAAGGCTTTTAATGGTGATCTAATCTGATGCCCAGAAAAAAACTATGGGAAAGGAAACCAGCAAAATATTTTTGATAGTTTGCAGCTTATGCTGAAAAGACTAAGCATGCACAATGACATCTAGAAATATAGATTATATACAGTATACAGTGTTAGGCTAGACTAGGCTAGGAGTCACAGAAAAAGGCTGCAACTCTAGCAAAATCATGAACATGTATATTTTTAGAGCTAATGAACGCATAATGTAACAGATGTCCTTTTAAAATATACAGTTTGGACAGAAATATAATGGTACAACCATATGTTCTGTTACTATTCTACATCCATTCTACATGGTACAATTAACTATGTTTACCATCTGTATTCAATGACACAAATGCTCAGGATAATATTGCCCTATGCTGAGATGCAGTCGTATTAACTTTGGTTTTGGCATAGACACCAGGCTGGAATACAATTCATCTGTTGTGGTCAGTTTTAAAACAAAAAAACAACACAAGGTTAGTGAACACTACTATGTTGAACTCATAGGTGTTTCCATTACTTTGTCCATCACTAATGTATATTGTAGAATAACGTGGAACAAGGATGGTTAACAACATACACATCCGTTACATCCGTTTTCTCAAAGTATAAGAAAGTTCTCATCTCAGTTCTATTTGTTCTGTTCTTTCTGGTTCATTGAATAAAGCAAAATAAAATCTAACTTTCCAATCCTCAGAATGATATAATGCTGTTTTGCTAAGGTTCCAGCTGAAAGACTTATACCACATACCACTATCCAGTTTTATAAAATTTATTTCCTAGATGAAATATTAAACATATGCATCTCTGTTTTTATTAAACTGATAACGGATTAGAAATGTTGCATATAATATTTAGAAAAATATAACAGGCATTAATTTATGTTCTGTCATTTTTCTTTTGAACTGTGAAAAATGTATCTGCAACACTGAACAATAAATCAGAGATGCAGAATGAAGCTGCTCAATTACTTCCACCATTTATAAAAATAAATCTTTAAGTACCCTTGAATGTTCTTTTGCTTTCTTGTCTACAGACACCATAGCACAAAAAATGCAAATGATTTTGTTTATTAAATGATGTGGGGGAGGGGCATCAAACCAATTTTAATGTATTCATTTTAAATGAAACTTGGATTCAAGATCCAAGGGAAAAGAATCATGCATAATTTTAAGGCTTGATTATATTTGATTTCTCTGTCCACTAAAAAATATCTTTAGTGTGAGTGTATGTGTGTACATATGGGGTAAAGTTAAATTTGACCCCAGATTACTTCTTCACCCAGAGATTTGGGATGAGGAATATTTGCCCTTCCTTTACCACCTCCTGTGTCCTTGGCATCTTGACCCAAGGTTTCTGACCTATTACAGGGTTGTCTTTTAAGGAGTGTGCCCCTGAAGCTTAATTTGCTTGCTAGTAAATGTAATGTCTTTTTTTAAAATTTGCCCAGAAGCCCTCTTGCTGCTGAAAATGGTACAGTAAGACCAATTTGAAGTTTTTTTGGGGGTCTCTGGTTTCAGTAAGTGACTTTTTAATAGGCTATATATGTACATTATATATACAGTATATAAATATATACATATACCATATATATATACATTGAAGGGTATTTCCCTAAACATAGGAAAGATTTGACCTGGTTGCCCTTCCTGTACTTGAATCTTTTAGTTGTTTAATATACCTGAAATGACATTAAAAGCTATGAGGTGGGTTTGAAAGGGGTGCAGCTTTATTGACAATGTTATCATGAACACAAACTATTTACAATTGCCAACAAAACTCATGAACCAGAATGCTTGCCTATAGAACCCCCCAAGTCAACAGGTCACCCACCCAGAAAAACTATACATTTCCACATGTTACTGCACCCTGAACATCGCCATACCTTGCCTCCTGCTAAGGACTGTGTAAACTGATTCCCTTTGCACAGGAGATCCTGTACCAGAAGAGGAGTGAGGAGGACAGAAGATTTTTGCACCCTGAGCTGTTAGTGTTTCATTAGTCATTACAGCGCTTCCAAACAGACTGGCGGGATTTCCAGCTAAGCACTTCCCTTCCCTCACTCAATTACCATTCCACATACCCTTGCACATTATTTAACCCCTTCATCCCTAAGCCGGTCTAACTTGGTCAAAGCTCCCCTATCTCTATTCCTTTTGTCCTGGAGAAACACCATATTATGAGAAACACCATGATTTGCTTGAATCTTTAGTTATTCCAAAATTATCCACTTTACTCTATTTGGTTATAAGCTTTTTTGAATGTAAAGTGGTCTTGAATAAATGTTGAATAGAAAAACAGGGCCTTGAGCCTAATTTTTCCAACAGCCTTTGTTTATTGCCTCTTTTTTGAATTTGTTGTATTAAAGACTAACTGATGTAAAATTTACCATAAGATTTAAAGCTGCTATACCAGTACAGAGGTACTTCATCTCTATGATAAGTGACAACATTGCAATAGTATGGTACTCTTGGTGCAAATCCAGCCACCAATGAAGAGCTAGCTGCCCTGTTATATTTGCCTGCTCTGAGCATCCTTAGTAGTTACTGGATAAATGGACAATGTTTTTATAGTGGTTGAATGAGGTTCACCTGAGTAGTCAATGATGCTTTGTTAAGAGATTCTCACTTAAGACATATTTATATAGTGCCGGCGTATTCCACAGTACTTTACAGAGTTTATACATCATTCACATCAGTCCATGTCCCAGTGGAGCTTATAGTTTAAGGTCTCTATTACATTTATACATACTATGGTCAGTTGCATCAGGAGCCAGTTAACCTGTTTCTATTTGGAGGAAACCAAAGCACCAGGAGGTACAGCTGGAATTGAACAGAACTGCAAGACAGCAAAGCTAGGCATTGTACCATAATGCAACCCATGCTGAGTACATATGGAAAGTAATTAAAGCACTGCAACAATGCTATATTTGGGTGACTTTAATTGTTGATTAATTGCAATTGTAAGCCAATTGCAACCATATGTGTCTCCTTTTTTGGCTCATCACAGACCTGTTTCAAAAGAGAGATGTGAGTACCTCCAACAATAATGAGTCAATCAGTTAAAAAATTTAAAAATGTATTAGGACATAAGAAACAAGAATTAATGTGTTTTGTGCCTGCTGGGGCACTTACTCATAGGCCTGCCCAGTAAACAATTTCCCCAATGCTTTCCATTGTGTTTCTGTTTTTTTGTTTATTTCAACAATTTTAGAGCATGATCTTGCTAATATGAGACTTTTAACTGCTGATTGTTTCCATTTAAATTCTCAGGAACTTTGAAGATTAATATAATTTAGCAACATTGCCAAAGTTGATACTGTATGTCTTACTAGATTGACTTACTGCAGTTGGGTCAGTGCCAAGCTATAGATGCCAAGTTATACAATTCTTTTCAAACCCACCCCAGAGCTTTTAGTGTAATTTCAGGTATTTCATGATTATTATGCAGGTCGAGATTTACAACTATCAGCAAACAAAAATGATGTTCTAGTCAGTGCTTCTGTTTGGGTTCAGACATACTATAAGAACCATTTTGGTAAATTATTTTATCCTTTTAAACCTTTACAAATATTTTGTATTTCTGTCAAAGGCAAGTAACTAGAATTATTCCACCAATTGTAAATTGCCCTTGTTAGTTATATGTATTGTGCTGATTGTTCTCATCTCATTTAGTGAATTAGTGCTCATAAATGAAAGTCAAGTATTAATATTAATCAAATATGATCCTGATCATTGTGAAGTTACTGAAGATATGCTTTTAGCTCAATTAGTTTTATTGACCTGAACATTTAAGTAAATGAATGAAGTTCAATTAGCATTTGCTCTGATAATGCCCATTTAACAGCATGGGGGTTTCCTTTTTTATCAGTTCTTGATGTTTATATGTTTAGAAAAGCATTAGGTTATCTGACTATCTTTTATTAGGAGATTATAAAACAGGAAAATTGTGAGATATAAAATCAAGACCCTTCCATTAAATTAGATTCTGCATGTGTCTCTGTAAAGGGAAAGCAAATCCAATTAGTCAGTCAGCTGTCCCCACACAAAAAGTTACACATCCATTGCTTATCTCGATAGCATCTGGGATGCTTAATTTGCCTCTAAATTGAATTAGTTAATGGTTAGTGTAACCACTTAAATAAAAAGAAGAAACATTTTATATGCACAATATGGTGTCTTATTTTGCACACTAATCGTGTTATGTAGAATTCACATAACTGTGTTTTCATAGATTTGATTTCCCATAGAACACTTTCTAGGATTAGGGAACAGTCTTTTCAAATTAATTGGCATTGCAAGGCACATTTCTCTCTGACAAGGATGCTGTGGATTATAAAGGTAATGCTGTTTCATTATTGTATGTCTGTGTAAGGCAAAAATGTGTTTCTTAATATAAACATCCCATTAATAACATGTTAATAAACACCCCACTAACAGTAAGTAAACCAAAGCATTTCATTTTACATTCTAACTTTGTGTATGCAAGGAGATTTTCCCTTCTGAATGCTTTCAACTTCCCTTGTCTCCACTAGTCCTACCCACTGATATGTGCCTTCTGCAGAGCACAGAAATTCTGTGAAGAATTTACAACATTAAACATTTTTTAAGAGCATTTTTTAAATCGAAAATTACAAGTTAATTTTGTGCTAAAAATATTTTGCTCTATTTGGTTTTGTTAGTTCTTGTCATGTATATTGGGTCAATGATTATTAATTTAATTAAATGAATAAACTTCTAAAAAGATTCAAGGACTTTTCTTGGTTTATCTTCTTATATTAGGTACAAATCGTTTCTTCTGATTTTGGAGGTACACAAATTAATATGTGATGGGAAAGGGAGAAACATCAGTTGCATTGTAGGCACAACATATTCTGCTTTGTGTTTGTTTTACACTTTGAATTTTGCCCCCATAGTAAATGAGTCCTTATATGTTGTCCCTGTGCTTATACAGGGTTTTATCTGGGTGTTGGTTTTTTACCTTCCAAAACATATTGATAGGCTAATGTACTGCTGGTCATTACTATACTTTCATTGTCTTCAGTTTAAAACCATCCATTGAAATGAAATGTTAAGGTTTTTTCCAACCCTGAAAGAAAGTCGTGGCCAATACATCTGAGGATTAGTAATCTTTCACTGAAAGATTGCTCTAGCAAAATCATGCATAAATAAAATCATACACAGGTTGTGATCCACTTGTAAACCATTCCAGAGCTTGTTTAAATAATGAGGTCTGGTGCTTTTTATGTCTCTCAACTTACAGTAAACCCACAAGTTCTAATAGGTCCTTCTGTGTTACTTCTCCTAGTTAAAGGGTTAATACCCCCCCTTCCCCCCCTTGTTCAGCATGAATTCAATGAATAAATATTGTGCTAAATATACTTTCTGTTTTGATCATAAAACATCTGTTTTTATTTTTTGGAAAGATCATTGCCCATACAGTATAATCTCACTGCAAAATGAACTTTTTTTCTAATAAACAGTCACGACAAAGGGGGGGAAGGGAGGGGTTGTATATGGCAGTGTAATCTAACAAGGACCAATCATGGAGTGGCTTCATATTTACCTGTTTGCCCTGTTTAGCTGAATAAATAACAAAAAACATAAATATTTCATCATTAAAAAAACAGTAAAAAAGTATGTTCAGCACAAGTCCTTTTCATAGAGCAGAGTGGCTGGAAAATACAAAAGCAGGCATTTTCTCTCCATGTACCTCCTTCATGTACTGTATCTACACTCAGGCCGAAGCTGCAGCCACATATAGCTGCAGATAAGAATGGATATGCTTCTCTCTGCCCGCATCATGCATCTCTCCGCCTGCCTAAAAAATGCAAACAGAGAAACATAAACTGCACACCAGGTCTAGGTTTGGCCTAAGGCTATGGAGGCTAAGTGGTTATAACTTCTAATTTAAAGGGGGTCATACACCAGGCCTGACTTTGTTCTTAGAGATTGCCCTGGCTTGAATCAAAGCTAGTGCCCTAGTAGTCTATATATTATCAAACTATCTGCCTGATCTTTCTATGTACCCTTTAACAAATATATGTCTTTAACAAATATGCTTGCTTTTTCTTTATTATTCTTAAATATGTACCTGAAAAAGCATCTCAGAGTAACACAAAAGATAAAGTAGGCTGAAAACTTTAGTGAAAATGATCTAAATACAAAATGTACAAAATAATTGGCAGGTTACATAAGTTCCTCTAAGTCTTTTTTTCTAATCTCCTGCTGCATACAAACTGTTTTCTTGACAAGTTAATCTTCAATTTAAACTAAAATATGTCATGGGTATATCTTTGCAATTATATTTCCACTGTTACTATTTGTCTGCATGACACTTCATTAATTAAAAAAAAGAATTTGTATTTATTCAGATTCTTGGAACATGACACAATTCAGTAGTTTGTTTGCTACAGGTTTATATTTTAAAAAATTGAAGTTTCAGTTTGTAGCTGTACAAAAATACATTCAGAGATGTATTCAAGGATGCTTCAGATAACAATCCCAGTTTTTTCATTTTCTAGAGCCAAAAGCACAGTATTACAGAAGTTACAGTGGGGAGAATTAATGTTCCCTTGAGTCTTTGGCACATAGGACAATCTGACCTTAATTTTAAGCAGGTGGAACACACAGTAGTGAAAATAATCTACCTATCACTGCTTCCCCTAGTAATATCTGAGAAAGGTTCTGCTTAAGTTACACGTGGTGCTGACTTTCCATAGTGACACTAAAGAGGACATTTTTGAGTGGCTGCCCATCTGCCTTGAGCAGAATGTTAACTTTATATTGATTTGCCTATGAAAAGAAGATGGAGCCTGTTTTTTTACCGAAAACATTAAACTGAAAATATATCCCCCTTTCTGAGCATATCTGATTCCACAGACTGATAGGGCACTAAGATAGCCTGTTTCTATTTGCAGGGAACAATTTCCCATCCCATTTAGGCTCATGGTGTAAAGCAACCTTTCTCCCACCTTGTTCCATTGTGAAGTGAAAGATTCTGGGACTTTATTTCTGGAAGTTCAGTTAATGTTTATGCACCTTATCTACATAAGGCCAATTGAATGAGCTCCTGTCAAAAAGTTGGGAATATAATCCATTTTATTTAGTCCTCTAAATCTCTGCAAATCATCAAACAAAATGAAAGGATGCCACTTTTTCATATATTACGGTCTTATTATCCTTACCTTTTTTTACAATTGCTAAATAATTTTGTTCACTTTTTTATTATTTAAGTAATATTATAGGTGTTTACTACTAGGAATCTCAGCATAAGCGAAAATAAAAAAAACAAATACTGTTTATACTGTAGTGATAAAATAATAAATGATACATTTAGCATATAGATTTGAGTACAATATATTCTTGCATTGGATGTTTGTTTTTTAAAAAAAAGTGGAAAGCATTTAGCATAAAGGATAACAATACATTGACATAGAAGTCTCATTTATTTTAAGAAAATGAACTTTTCAATGCCTTGTCAAATGTACAATGTGTAGGTGCTGAAATAAACTGAAATAAATTGAAAATGCGTAGTTGTACAAGTTATTAGAAAAAACTGTTGTGATGATTTATCTCTTTATATATTGATAATGCCGTAAAGAGATGTCATTAGCTTTTCCCTAATATGTATTATCATACGCTTTGAATATAATTGATTGCTTTAAAATTACTGCAAATTACTAAAGGTCTTTCTGTGAAATTTGTCGATGGTAACATAATTGTCAAGACAGTAAAGTCTTAAAATATATATTCATCAATGAGAGAAGCTATATTTGCATGCAGTTAGGTATCTATGTTGTATTAAGAGGAGGTAAAAGATTCTTGTCTATGTTTATAAACTGAAGCTCGATTGATGTTATTTAGACCACAAGTAATTTATGTATATGTTCCATAGATATTTTTATTGACAAATCAGAAATACAATTGGGGTTAATTTGCTAGTGAGATTCTCACACACTTTGAGTATTTAAGAATTTATACAAAAAACTAACATTTTTTCTTAGGGTTTATTTTGTGTGCAACTCTTTTTTTCCTAAATATTAGGCTTCCTCGAAAAATTCTTCTAGTGGCCATCACATGTTTTGCACAGGAAATTTGTCACTAATAATTGTAAAAGGATAGAATATATTTTTTCACAGGAACACAGGTAAAAAAATATACAATTTTAAATTGTAAATCATTGTACTCTAACCCAGCTCAATACTAACAGGATGAACCAATACTCTAAAGAGCTTGGGGAGGCCAAAATAAATTGCTTGTCAATTACTATTTGTCATTTATTTAAAGAAAAAGTGCAACAAATCCAATCTGGCATTCTTATCTTATTGTTAAGTATGTAAAACCCCTAAACAGTATAATTCTTAAAGGGGGACAATCCTAAAAACAAACATTTAGGCACAGATTTATCAAGGGTTGAAATGAAAATGGCTAAAACTGTCAAATTCAACGAGGGAATTGTTAAAATTCGATTCGAGTTTTTTTTAAAATTTGAATTTGCTTTTCAAAATGTATCATACTCTGGCCCTTTAAGAACTCGAACTTGACTATTCACCACCTAAAACATGTTCTGTTTAAGTCAATGGGAGATGTCCTGTCAATTTGGAGTTGTTTGTAGCCTTCCTGACATTCAAGTTTTTAAAACTTAGAATTAGAAAATTATATTTTTTTAATAAATTTCTACCCTTGATAAATAATGGCAAATACAACATTTAATACATAAAACTTTTCTACTGTTGTATGATTCATATTTATCTTTCTGTACATACAGTACATTTTTCTTATGTCACACTACAGCATAACGGTTTTTAAAGGTCCACTGGAGATTGTATGTTAATAACCTAAAGGTCCCCATAGACGCAAAGATTTTGCTTTGGTGAATGACTGATTTTAGTGCAATCCAACCAGTTCGTCAAATTATCGTGAAGTTAGTGGGAATTGAACGATCGTTCATGTTACGATTTTTCGTCCGACTTCTGACGGCCTGGTTAAAAAATTTTCATTGGTCACAGTGAAATCGATCTATGTTTGCAGGGCCAAGCAGGCAGCTACCCTCAATTTTCCTTGCTTCAACTTGACAATATCGCTTGAAATTGTCTTTTTAGTTGATGGACAAATCGTACATTTAAACGATAGTTTCAAGATAATCTTGGTCTCACAATAACAAAAAGATCTTTTAAAAATCTATGGCCATCTTAAGAGTAGATTAAACTATCTTTTAGCTACACATTCATTGAAAACATGATATCTACTATACAATACTAGTGATGGGCGAATTTATTTATAAAAATAATGCAAATAGAAGACTTCTAAGTGAATATTACAATATAATACACAAAAGCCATGAATATCCTGTAAATTATATCCTTATAAACGGTGAGTTCTGATGTCATCAGTTATAAACGGTGAGTTCTGATGTCATTTCAGTCACATGACTCATTGAAATTTGTGTATTATAATAAATAAAGTACCCCCAGTTGTAAAATATGAGGATATTAGAAGTTACCTCTGAGTTCCATGACCTGTATAAAAACACTTGGCCTTCGGCCTCGTGTTTTTATATGGTCATGAAACTTCTCGGTAACTTATAATATCCTTATATTTTACAAAAGGGGGTACTTTATTCACTATATAATTTACTCTTACTAAGATAAATTAGGAAAAACCAGTCCTTCTTTACCTGCTAAATTTGGCCTAGAACAGTGACCCAGAGCAACCACTCTATACTTAGCTTTGGCCTTTTTACAGCAAATAGAACAAAATTCTAAATGGTGAATTCTAAAGATTTTAATGGTTGAAGACAACTCTGTTGTATGATATGCTGGGAGTTTAGTGGCATTGAACCATTGATCTCCAACAATTAACAAGTTCTTTTTTGCATTGGAATGGATTAGAAAAGACAACAAGTGTCACTGATTGGTAAAAGACAATGTCAGTGGTGATTGCCAGTGGAGCTAAAAGAATATTTGTTAAACCCTTGTAATAATAAGCCCAGGGTTGATGTGGATGGATGGATCTCAACTATAGGTGGAGCAGACATAGGAGCTTCAGATAAATACTATGCACAGAGATGTACGTTTTGTTGTGATTGCTTGTGCTTTCCGCATCAGTATGAAAAGTTTTATGATAAAAGTACTATAGTGGTGTTGCCATCTGGTTATTTTGCCAGGGATGACATTGATGGTAATATTTTTATTATTTATTGGTAAGCATACATTAAGAAACATTGTTAACCTCCTTCTTACAGAAATAATGGGAAATTATGGGTTGTGCAAACATCAGCAGTTGCTATGAACTTAATCCTAGATGCTCCCTAGATAGTTTTTACTCTTGATGGTTAATATTTTATTCCTTTGAGATGTTGGAATACAGCTGCTATATAGGGGCAGTTCATATCTTTCTTGTGAAGTACTGTATAGGAAACGGCTTTCATTTCTCTTGCATTCCTCTGCTCATATTTGCAGATTGTCAAGCACATGCAGTGTTCATCAGAGTGCATACAGCAAACTGGTGGCATTCATTTTCAGCTTAGAGGTGACAGACATCTAGTTAAGCATTCTGTTAAAACACTTACATTACGTGCTGTAGGCCTTCATATCACAGCTTGTTAATAACAGAAAATGGAAGCAGCTATATTTAAACTAGAGCACAGAGAACTCTGGTGCTTAAAGGATTAAAGAAGAGTGAAGCCTGGCGCTATGATGGAATGTTCCACAGATGCATTATTTTACTTTCACCTTCTAGTTAAGATCAAGGAATAGATAACTGCTAAAAAAATGCACCAGTTTAAGTAAATTTGGTAAATCTATCTATCTATCTATCTATCTATCTATCTATCTATCTATCTATCTATCTATCATCTATCTATCATAATTAATTATGTTTTGATATTCTACTGTACATAAGCTTTAGTGCTGTTTCCTTTCCAGGTGATGTTTCTTCACTATGCAAATCCACTGTGCCAGATCCACTTTGTTATATTGTTTAACTTTGCATTAAGACATTTGAACTAATGAATAGGAGAAATACTTCACAATCCCCATAAGAAACCAATAGAACACACAACACATCTGTTTACAAGTTTACATAATTCATATAAGATTTTTGAATTAACAGCCTTTTCTAAGCAAAATGCAAAAGTAAACTTTGCTTGTCTTTTAACTCCTTACCTGTGTGTCAAATATTTACTAAATTTGCAAAGGTTGATTTCCCCATAAAAAAAAAATCATGAGCAAACATACTCTAATGATCAAAGAATAAGTCATGCAGACTAAATGATTGGGTTAAATTATGCTATCAAAAGAATGTACAGTATTTAAGCTATAATTGTTTTAGTACAATATAAAAAACATCAGAGGGAAAAAGATAAAAACCAATAACATAAAATACGTATCTTCCAAAGTTTTTTGTTTTTATAATAAATGACTACCTATTTAAAGGGAGAGGTTGGAAGGTAAATTAAGTGCATTTAGAGTGTTATGAAATATTAAAATAGACACAATACAATAAAAAATTTCCAAATTGCAGTTACAAAAAATTATACTCCAAAAATATTAAGTTCATTATAAAAAATCAATATTTATTCAATACAAAATTTAAAAGAGTAGGCGTACTGACCCATTGATCCTCCCTGGCCTTATATACACAGTGATTGGGCATCATTAGCATTGCAGCAGTATCCAAATTGTACTGAATTATGCAAGATCAACATTGTATTCAACATGTGATGTAAAGGGTCAGTGTACATATACATTTACTAGTGAGTTTCAATGAAAAGCTCTATTTACAGTTCTGTTAGCCTGACTATATACCTGGACTGCTAGATCATTGTCCTTTCTACCATCTTGCAAATCGGTTATAACATAACAGGAATGTGATGGGATGCACTAAGGAGATTTGTGGTAAAAAAAAAGCTCAGAAAAGGATAACACTGCAAGTAACAACATAGAAGTAATTGTACAAACACTTTTTATTATTATTCCCTAAAAGACAAATGACAATTCTAAATTTAAATTGCCATAGTGCCCTTTTAAATAATGGATTCAGCCACATTTAATGAATGTGAATTAATTATATGTAAATAGTTATTTCTAGTTCAGTCACCAGGTGGTGCTATTGGGTGTTGGAAGCCAGGAGAAGCTCTTTAAAGAAGAGAAGAGTGTGCCACTTCATCTTTGGCCGTTGAGAAGGCAAAGTGAATGACAACAGGGAGCTTGAGGCTAACCACAACAACAAGGCACTGAGGTGAGCAATTAGATGCCAGGTTAGCTGAATGGAGCTCACTGTAGATGGTGAGAGTTAAAAGATATTGACTCTAATGAGGAAATATGGAGAGGTCAGTGCCCCAGCGATACCTCACCCAGATGGGGATCTAGTGGAGAAAGGATTGGGTTAAGTTCCTCAAAACAAGAGTCTAGTTCCTCAAAACAAAGGCTAACCTATGTGCTAAAGTATGTGAGTGTTCAGTGTCCACAGCATGAAGAAAGAGGCAAGGAAGTAGGCAGTAAGTTGGGGCCCAATGGCCTGTAAAATGTGGTTCTGTTTGTATTTAAAGTTGGGGAATTTATTTGGCAAGTACCATCAAAGAAGCTGACTGTGAATAAAGTGTTTCTGATTTCAATCAGGATCATGGGCAGGGTTAATGTTTATTATTACATATCTGGAATCGTAATGCTGCTCTGATGGTATTGGATGGGGAAATTGTGAACAAAAAAAACAAACAAGATAATAACCAATGAAGTACTGTTTATATTATGCTTTATTGTCGAATTTATTAAGCATGTACTATTGATACATCGTTTGGCTACTCATAACTGTTTTTCCTTTCCTGTAAAAGAGAAAAATTACAAAAAAAAAGTGTTTCTGATTTCATCTGCAACAACCTGTGATCCACAAGTTCCCTGTGTGAAGATGGTGTAGATACAATTCAGCCAAGCATTCCAAAAAGTTACTGGGCACCACATGGAAAACACAGGAAAGATCCAGTGCAGGAGAACACAGGCAGAAATGCTTTTCAGTAAGAGCCCTTATTTAATGTTTACCTCTGCACATGATAAATATATTTGTACAGTATGTGAGTTAATACATTCATTTAAGCATTGTCATTTGTTCTAGAAGCTCAAAACAATCAAACAGATTTGCATTTGGGGGAAGGGGGTGTCTGATGATACGAAACTCGTGTAATGCAATTTTAGTCTTGACTGGCCCCTATTGAAAATCTACACATACATACTAATTACACAAACAAGCTATTACAGCTCTCCAATAAAACTACTATAAGCTCCATCTGTCTCACTGCATCATAAATCTGTCATGTTTGTAACTGAATAATTATGAAGGAAACCTAATCTTAAGTAAAAAAAATGCTTGGTACCTCTGATACATCAACAATCACACACTGTGCTAATATTATTTCAACATCACATATGTTGTGCTTTTCATTTATGTACAGTTAAGAAGAAATATGATCCTTAAACAGATTAATAAAAACCTCTGTATTAGGTGCTTAAGGGCTAGTCCACACGAGGAGATTTTGTCGCCTGGCGACTAATCGCCTCGTCTTTTGAGCGACTCCCCGAACTGCCTCAGCGTTTTTCCCCATAGGTTGCAATGAAAAGTCGTCTGCGCTAATGCACACGCGGCGATGCGTTTTCAATAGTCGCTCAAAGTTGCCTCAGAGTGAAGGAAACATGTGAGGAGATGTGTGACGAGAATACCTGGTGGTCTAGCAGGGTTGCACCCAAGTCGGGGACATCCGCCATGTTCATCAATTTCCTGCATGCTGATGCACACTCCTCCATGTCCTGTTTAAAAGTGGTGCATGCCTCTTGTGCTTTTGGGTTTGTGTGCTTCTACCCGTGATGTCACCGTGCAAGGGAGTGAAATTTGAATGTTTAAAGAGCCCATGTCCAGTAACTGATTGCCCAACGTAGGTCTATTTATATACTATAGTTCCTGGTTGTAATTTTCTAAGTGTACTGACCAGTTCTTGACCCTGCACCCTGACCAAGCCTTGTCTGCTGTCCATCCCAACTCATGCCGTATCTTGACCATTCTCTCAAATTCCATCTATAATCTGCTATCTTGTGTACCGACCTAGCCTGTGACCTCGACTAGGCTCCTGCCTCTTGATTATGTACTGCGCATTCTCATTTGGTATTGACTTGGCCTGTCCTTGTCCACGCTCCCATTGTCCATTCCTGCTGCACATATGGTTCCCTTGCTCGCTCAGAACTCTCTCCTTGGTCCTCTCACTTTTAGACCTGGCAACATCCGAGTAGTGGAGGACTCCTCCCGAAGGGAAAGGCGGTTGCTAAAGACAGAACAGGGAGCCGTGACTGGGACCTTGGGGTTAATTCTGGGTTTTGGGATGCCTAACATCACAAGATGCTACAATGATGCCTGTATTTGAATACATTTTTCTGTTGAAATGGGTACTCAAGTTTACTGAGCTTTTGGTAAGTTTGTTTCTATAGAGTGTGTTGAGATTTGTATTGATATGTTCTGTGTTGAGGTTTGTATTGTGAGTGATATGAGGACCTGTACATTGTAAATATGTACATTTTTATTACTTCAGGATCCAACATTACACCAGATCCAAAGTCAGTGAATCTGTCTTTGGAATAAGATAGAAAATGAGCAGTCTCAAACAACCATCTACATATCTATCAGCAACTGTATGCTCAGCCACAGATTCTATTTGATTCTTTTATAATATTTAAGCCCTCAAAATAGATGTAATAAGTGCAAAGGCAATGTTCCCAAATTCATAATGATACTTCTAGTTATTGGTAGCACAGTTGAAGTCATATAATATGTCGGAATCAATCAACTAATGAAAGTGTTTATTTTACTCTGATGTGGCAAAAAAAGAAATACAGAAGAGAAGAAGCTCAAGTAAAATAATTTTGCTGAGTTTTCTAAACTTAACTACACTGCAATTTCATTAGCAAAGAACTCCTGCTGGCTTCATATGTTTTCATGAACCTTTGAAGGAATCATTTGATTTCTATTTTTGCAATAACTGGCAATTTGCTGAACTACATGTTCAATGGTATTCTATTGGTGGTTGGCATTCATCAGTTTAAGATATTTTGATTTTAGAAAACTGATAAGATTCTTATTGTTCAAGCCATGTGTATCATTACAGTCCATATGCCATAATTAAGATTATAATCCCTAAAGTCATTCTCTTCACTGTAATGGCTGCCTGAGGTGAAAGGGTCAACACAATTTAATCTCATGGATCTTTTTTTCTTTTATGTAATTTTTCTATAAAAACATCAACAACAAAGTCATTCAGCTCTACTTCCCAAATGTTATTACATAACTAAGATCATTCCCATTCCATAATGCAGTCCATATGGCTGGTTGTTTGATGTGTACTTAGGTCTCCATTTGGGATTCATGATTTGTACTTTTCAATCTGATTTCTATAAGGCACAGTTTTTTTTCAGTGGCCTGACCTGGTATAAACACATTATGGATTAATGCAACAATAAATTCTACCGGCAGCTATGCATACTGCAAAATTTAACCCTTCGCATAGGCACTTGTCCGACAAACCTATTTTGTTTGTTAATTACAGAAAAACGGGTATATTGCAGAGTACACCTTTAATTATTGCACCATCAGTGACCGAAGAAGTCCAGTTTGCTCTCCCAGACTATTCTAGGCAAATGTTAAACTTCAGGATCAGTCTTTTTAATGTAAATGAGTGTGGCACCTATAGAGCTAAGTACCAAATCAGATATACTTCTCCTTACCTTAAGATGAAATGTGTAAAAATCCTAATGCAAAGTAATTTATTTTTAACTGATTTTACTATATCATTTAAATTAATTATTCGAGGTAGGGCACATTCTAAACAAGAATCATAGCACCCAAAATTTCATTCACATCACACAATATTATCTATAGGCTTTAGACACAAATGGACTTCAGGGTCCGCTGTTTCTGGGGAGCTAAAGAAAAAGTAGAAATACCACACAAGTAACTGCACCACCACACACAATTAGGAAATAAAAGATCCAACCCATCCCAATTAATAAAACCTATTGGCTTATTTATTGAAGGTTGAATTTTAGTGGTTTTAGATGTTCTTGAAACCATAACTAAACCCCCAAACTCCAAAACCATGATTGTCATTGAATTTATTAAAATATCCAAATAAAAAAATGTACGGATGGAAAAAAAAAGAGCTGAACAATATGCTAAAAATACAAATATCTTGAAAACCTCAAAAAAATCCCAAAAACCTCTGAAAGTCTGTATTGTTTTAAAGTAGTCCAATAGGATCAGCACAGCTCCAATTGACTTCTATAGGACCTCAGCAACTTTTACTTGGCAAAGTTTTGCCTTCGAGGTTTTCATGGTTTTTATAACACTTAAATCTTGAATTTGTAGAGCTTTTTAGAAAATAGTAAATTCACAAATTTTACCATTACTATTGGGAAAAAAAATGAAATTTGATTGTTAGTAAATAGGCCCCCAACTTTATTTTAAGTTCTCATTTTGAAAACTAAGCACTCCCCATGTAAAAAAGTTACTTAACTGTCTGTATTGAGCATATGCCACCAATAAGCATAAATACAATAAAACTGGCTGAAAAAAAGTAAAAACACATGTGGGATAAAATACACTAGCAGCAAGGCAATGAAAGAAGCATTACCGACCCCCTGCCATTCCAATTGAGAGACAGTCAATTAAGGCAGCCACATACAGTCTGATCTTGTAATCTTGGCCCACAGTCCAAATGGATTTCTATTGTTATGAAGCTACATGCAAAGATCAGGAACCTTTGTAACATTGGAATCGGCAGATGAACATGGCCCATTGGCAGATGTCATTATCAAACCTGCCCAATTCCCAAATTGACATATATCCTTAGCAGTACACTGATATTGTCTGAGATTGGTGGGCCCACATATGCACGCAGATAACCATTTAAAATGCCATTTTGTATGATTTTATCTGTCATATAGCCTTCTTAAGATTATCATTGCAGTCCTTCAAATGAACCCCAAGCACACAGTGGCATAACTAGATATTTCTGGGCCCCACAGCAAACTATTTTACCTGCCTGCAAAATGTCTAGAGATTGAGCTGTTTTACTAATATTCATTGAAATTGTATATGAATTACGGCCTCATGGGGCCCCTATACCTCCTGGGCCCCCCTGCAGCCGCAGGGTCTGCTTCCTCTGTAGTTACGCTCCTGCAAGCACACTTCGTCAATGCCCTCAAAGAAGCATGTCATATGAAAAATGATGTCCCTTACAGGGAAAGGCAGTTTTATTTTAAGGCACATTGGGGCTCATTTATAAAATTTGCAAATTTGCTCCTGCACAGTAACCCAGAGCAACCAATCAGATGATTTATTTCAGTGTTCACCATGCAGCTGCCTGAAAAAACTAATCACTGATCGATTGCTATGGGTTACTGCCTAGGTGCAAATTTACCCAGTGTTTATAAATGAATCACATTGTCTGTTATAGCTCCTGCTGATATTAGGTATGAAGACTAATTGCAATTAGCAATGGGCGTGGATTTGCCGAAGGTGAATGTTTTCGCAAAACTATGGTGAGAATTCACCAGCGAAAAAATTCGCCGTGTTCAAAAAAATTTGGCCGCGTGTAAAAATTGTCGCGCGTTAAAATGAATTGGATGCTCATTGACTTTAATGCATTTGGAATTGCAAAATTTTTCCGAATTTTGCGTGTCAAAATTATTTTGATGCACATTATCTTTCTTTGTGTTTCGCTAATTTTTTGCCGTTTCACAAATTTTTCGGCATTGAACGGTTATTCTTGTTAAGCAGCTGGCTTAATGTCAATCACCCAATGACTCTCTATGTGTGGGCCCTAAATAAATCATACTCTGATTTTCTTCTGGCAGTGACTCCACTGACACAGTCTCATAGTTACCAGCTAAATGATAACAAGGCTCTTTAGACGGATCTGGTCAAAAAGATGTAAAAGGTATGTCTTAGAAACAGCTAATATACTGCTATACTATTCTAGTACTATTCTACTTTACATTGTAATTTAAGTTCATTTAAAGTGAATACATTTTCCTTATGCAGACAAGGCAATATGATAACTGTCATATTTCATATTTCTTTTATATAAACATAAATGTATTATAAATCTTAGTACCACATGCACCCATATGTTTATATGAGAATTAATAAACGTAAACCACCCCAATAAATAATATAGTCTCTTTGCAATTATATAGGTGCCTAAAAGGGACAAAATTATTCAGTTTTTCTTTGTCATTAGTCCACCATTAAAAAATGCACAGTACCTGTTTACTTTTCAGTTATTAAAAATTAGTGATTTCTTGAACTCAAATCTTGGAGAATAATATTCCAAAAAGTGTGTTTTTTCCTTTAGTGGGTTAATGACAAAAATAAAAAGTTCTCCACTTAAAACCTGTCAAGCTGTTTATTTTTGTCCAAAAAATAGCTCCTGAAGAAAAAAAATGTTTTTAAATGTGATTCTGCAGCAATTGATTGTGGAAAGCCCAAGAGAATCCAGGCTATTACTTGTTTTTCTGCAGTTGGAAGCCCTGAACATGGATGGGTTCGGATAAGAAATTTGCCCTATAGTAGTCACCAGTTTAAAAGTAAGCATATAATTGGTATCTTACTAGAGCAGGTGCAATCAGTTAGAGTTTTTTATATTTCCCGGTCCCTTTTTTGGAAACAGATACTGTATATTAGGTATAGATTTTGTGTCAGCTCCTGATTTTATTATTATTCAATCAATACATTATGCAATCAATACAAACCTCTACATCCATGAACTGGCACGCATAAATTGGTATAGTTCTTTGTAGTACAATTTATATAAAAAAATGGCTTAGAAGAAAGAATAGCAAAAGCAGGAGCAAACTCTTTTCCATGTTTATTTTTGACAGTATCTAGACTTCAGAGCTTTCTTGTTATTTTAACAGTATGAAGACAAGGAAACTACAAACAGAACGATTTGTCATTTATGTACTCAGTGCTTCCAGTTATGCTGATATGATGGCTGTTTTTGACTGGATTATCATCTTCTGACAAATCTGTCAAACTTTCATGCAGGATGCAGGTGTTCATTTCATTAAAGAAAAGGAAACTGACATTAGTTCCTCCCATTTTCTCTGATAATTTATTGTCAGCCATTTGCCCTGGGAAGTCTTCAGACTCAGACAGGAAACATTTGAAATAATGAAAATACTATGTCTATGATGCATACATGTGCATACAGTATGTATTTAAATGGCATAGTTCCTGTTTGATAATGACTAATCCTCCTTTGCATCTGAACTCAGAAGCATTGGGATTTATAGATGGAGGATATATAATTTCAGTGGGTAGATGTTAATATGAGAAAGAAAACACAATTAACTACACTTTAAAATTTAGATTATTATACTTTGGCATAACAAATGCCTGAGCAGATACATATTAGGAGGCAATTCTCAAGAAATAGCCAGATGCTTCTGTAAGCTATTTTAGCCTAACATTAGATCTTCACATCATTAATGGAAAGGATTGGTTACATTTGACCCTATTTCTTAGCTGGGCCATTCCATTAGTGTGTGGAGAAAGTAAGCAGTGTTTCTAAACTGCACCACTAAGCAGTGCAAACAGGATTTTGATCATCAGAGATTCTTGAACCAAAACCAAAATATTTATATGTCAAACACTGAAAGCAGTACTTGTGCAGTACCAATGTTGAACTTCAGGTAAAGTGCAGGGCATTTCACACACTGACACTCTCTTGGAGACAAATGTCAAACCTGGATCATTTGGGATGGAACCTCCAGGGAAATCCTCTAACTGGAAACCCTACACAATCCCTACACAAACAGGCAGCATCCAGTGGGGGAGATACCTCCAACTATTACTCCTACTGTGGAGCTCATCTACCACTAACCACATACCTCATACCTGGGGTCCCTGTTTCCTGACATTATTAAGGGCTGTCCTCATCCAAGTTACAGGCACTGGAACTTCCTTTATAAAATAGAGGGCAATATACTAGTAGGGGATGTTCCAAACCAGGATTGAATCCATGCGTCACATTTGGTTCTATGCAATAAGAAATGTAGTATCTATTCTATGCAGTGCATATGCCCATTTTGCATTACAGTATGTTGCTTTATAATAATTGGAGGATGTCTCCATGAATCAGCTTACAACATTCAGAAGATGAGAGACAACAGCAACACTGGGAAATATACAAAGCCACCTCGAAAGGCATGAGAGCATAAATGGTTTAGTTAAGGGAATTAGTCCACATCAACAGTAGATACATTCCATTGCAAAAGTAGCACCAGTAGATCATTCATTGAGTTTCTGCACTATACATGTGCCCACAACAAGCCGCACAGGAGATGACTACAACAGGCAAATGATGTTGGCTGCACAGTATTTAATAAAATAACCTTGTTGTACCAGTGTATATTTTAAAGTAGTGGAGCGCCAGGTCAACATTAGTTTCAGCTGGGGATGCCTAACAAACTGGTACCCCAAGTGTTTTTTTTATCTTTAATAATTTTTATTTCAAGTTCTGAGCTCTTTTACATTATTTATTGCAGTCCTATATATATACTCTGCCATCAGGCTTAGGTACATTCAATATGTCATTTGAAAAAACAAGGATAAAAAGTGATAAAGTAGATTACAGAGAGAAAAAACAAGGTAAGATTAGGGAGGGATCACTATGAAAAGGACTGTATCTAGGTAGCCATACTTGCCAAATATCCATGCCTTACATATGACCCCTTTGCTCCTAAGATTTATTTCTAACTGAACCCATGGGGCACCCACAGATGCTGGGGCAAGTCATAACTTCTACACTGTTAATCATCTGTATTACTTAAATGCCACAGGTTAAAATGTAACATACCTAAATGGCTAGGTAATACTTTTGTGCATGTACAGTTGATAAAGTAGCCTGAGCTCATATACTAGACTAGAGGATTTCTTTACTGCTCCCCGGTGATCACTTTAATTTATGATGCACATACGATTTTGAATGCACACATGCATTTTCACTAGTTAATGTACTCAACCTCAGAAATGGGGTCATGTTAAAAAATATGTAGCCAATGCAGGCCACCTGCTAGCAGCTAATGACTCTGACTGTGATCCAGTAACGTCAGGATATTTCCTTGAGAAAGCCAATAAATATATGAAACGTTTAAGTGTTCTGTAGCCGAGTGCAATAGCAGGTAAACTTCTATATTTAGATAGATTGCAAGCGAAATTTTCCTAGCTGTTGTTTTAGAGTTACTTACTTAATTCAAGAGTGTCATAAAATTTTAAGGACAACGTTTTTATGGCAGGGTTTTAATTCAAATATAAACAGTTGTAAAACAAAAAGAGACTTATGCTTATTTCCAGGCATTAGTGGATGTACTTTTAATATGGTCGTTCTACATAGCATTTTTTCCTTTGCACTGTTTGTTCTATTTATATCTAATAATTCAGTGAAATATTTTACAGGTCACTCCATGTAACATAGTAAGTAAGGTTGAAAAAAGACACACGTCCATCAAGTTCAACCTTTTTGTTTTTTTTTTAATCTGCCTAACTGCTAGTTGATCCAGAGGAAGTAAAAAAAACCCATCTGAAGCCTCTCCAATTTGCCTCAGAGGGGGAAAAAATTCCTTCCCGACTCCAAAATGGCAATCGTACTATGCCCTGGATCAACTTGTACTATGAGCTATCTTCCATAACCCTGTATTTCCTCACTTGCTAAAAAGCAATCCAACCCCTTCTTAAAGCTATCTAATGTATCAGCCTGTACAACTGATTCAGGGAGAGAATTCCACATCTTCACAGCTCTCACTGTAAAAAATCCCTTCCGAATATTTAGGCGGAACCTCTTTTCTTCTAATAGGTGACCTTGTGTCAGCTGGAAAGACCTACTGCTAAATAAAGCATTAGAGAGATTATTATATGAACCCCTTATACTGTATATTTATACATAGTTATCATATCTCCCCTTAAGCACCTCTTCTCCAGCGTGAACATCTCCAATTTGGCCAGTCTTTCCTCATAGCTAAGATTTTCCATACCTTTTACCAGCTTAGTTGCCCTTCTCTATACCCTCTCTAATACAATAATGTCCTGTTTGAGTGATGGAGACCAAAACTGTACGGCATATTGTAGATGGGGCCTTACAAGTGCTCTATACAGTGGAAGAATGACCCCTTCCTGCCGTGAATCAATGTCCCTTTTAATACAGCTCAAGACCTTATTTGCCCTTGATGCTGCTGACTGGCATTGCTTGCTACAGCCAAGTTTATCATCTACAAGGACTCCAAGGTACCTTTCAATAATGGATTTACCTAGTGCAGTCCCATTAAGGGTATAAGTGGCTTGGATATTTTTACATCCCAGGGGCATGACTTTTCATTTACTAAAATTGAATCTCATATGCCATTTAGCTGCCCAGATTGCCAGTTTGTCTAGATCGTGTTGCAAGTTGTAGAGTTATCTTTTGAACCCATATTTAAATAAGTCGTAGAAGTAACAAACAAGCATATTGGAACGAAATACGCAGTAGAATTCAATCCAAAAGGCCCAGAAACACAGGAACATCTACTGGACATCACTACGCTCCAATAATCCAATTTTTTAAAATTTATTTGAGTTATTATAATTGTTATATCCAATCTTAATTTTTACCTCTACACTCATTCACAATTAATAGATATTTAAGTTAAATGCTAAGCGGCAGATTTACTAAAGGGCGAAGTGACTAACACTGGCGACTATTCACCAGCGTTACTACTTTCAGGCACTTTGCCAATTTACTAATGGGCGCAGGCATAACTTTGCTAACGAAAGAGACAGACGCTAGTGGTCATTCCCACTCTATCGCCAGGCAAATTTTCGCTCTGGTAAATGGACGTTACACAGCAAATTCAATAAGATGCCGATTTTACTGAACGTTACCACTTTCGCCAGACTTGCCTTCACCTGCTCAGACCAGGTGAAGTGCATTGGAGTGCATACTGTATATCTTTCTCAAGATGGGCTCATATGTGTTGGGCATTATAACAACTCTATTTTCTTTATTAAGGTCCCTAGACTTGTGTAATGTAATGTATTTGCTGCAACATATACATCCATTCAACTTTATAATTTCCCGCCATATGCAAATTAGCCTGAGCGAAGACCTCTAATGAAGTTGCACTAGGCATAATTGAACGCTAGCGCATCTTCCATTTGATTGCCAAAGTAATGCTAGCGAACATTCACCAGCATTTGGCGCCCTGGACGCAACTTCGCATTTTAGTAAATTAGCGTTGTATGAGCGAATTTTCCCCTGCTGATCCACTACTGTCTTCTGACACCTGTGTTGAGGAGGTAAAATATATTTTATGTTATAAATGTAAAAAGTTCTGGCAGTATTCAGAGCAACCGGCAGAGCACAGCAACCCATAAGGTTGACCGGTAGGGATGGGCGAATTTGACCTGTATCGTTTCGCCAAAAATTCGTCACCGGCAAAATGATGCCAACGCCCTTTTTTTTTTGACGCGTGTCTTTTTTTTTGTGATGCACGCCGCCATACAAGTCTATGGGCGTCATTTTTGCGACAAAACAAGGCGAAAAAATTCGCCCATCCCTATTGACCAGTATTACATTTTCCCCCACAGGAGCCTAAATAATGAAGTGCAGTAGTTGTGCAATTCCTATTTACAGTACCATAAATTCATCCAGGGGAGAGACAGACAATACAGGGCCAGACCAGGTGGATACCTAATACTTGCTAGGGATAAATAGTTAGGTTGTGGAAGTTACTAGCTCGTAGTAGCTCGTTCTAGAAGTGTGCTAGAAGAGATTAAATAGCGATTTTATTAAAGAATAATAAAACATTACAGAAAACAAAATAACTTTAAATTACAGTAATATCAAAGCAAACAGAAAGCTTTAGTTAGAAAGAAACAGTTACATTTTGCAACAGAGTTTAATTTGCATTTGATTTTCCCCTATCATTTGTTTCAATAAATAATTATCTCTCTTAAAATAATATTTACAACCCATTCAATAGTTATTTGTTTGTCATTTTATACCTCATCTGCCAGAGGTGGTATTATAGCACAGAAATTATTATGTACAAGGTTTCCAGAAGAAATGATGTAGGGTCTAGTTAGTGGCAGACTAGTGGGACCATTGTGGCCAGTAGTCTGGATAATGCGTGAAACTGTATGTAGGCACTACAGAGAGGAAGAGGCATTGGGAGAGGAGGCCCCATTTAACAGCTAATGGCACTCTGCAGTGCACTTCTGCATGATAGGGGTCCTGGAGGCTTCAGGAAACACCCTGTGTGAGAATGTCTGAGGGATTGTGAGAGGATCTCCATAAAACTGTATTTGAGTAACTCATTAAAGGAAAACTATACCCCAAATGAATACTTAAGCAACAGAATACTACAACTCTCACTGTAAAGGAAGACATGTGGAAGCAAAATACAGAACATTGTCTGTTAATTGTTTTATGTCACCTAACATGTATGATTTGTTTGGCCCTGTGTGCCCTGTGAATTAAAATCCCAGGAGGCAGCGTTTCTTAAAATGACAATTTTCTATTCAAGATTACCCAATAGCACATACAACAAAAAGTATATTATCATGAAAATGGTTTATTTACATATGAGTTGTTTAATGCAATGTATTGTTATACATCCAAATGTTTTACTTATTAAGGGGGCCTTGACCACAGATGTTTTTTTTTACTTGTGGGGGAGGGGCTTGGCCACCAGTGGGGGGCCGGGTTACTTGTGGGAGGGCCTAGAACATTTTATTGTATAGGGCCCCGCAAATTCTGATTATGGCCTTGCTCTGGATAGTCAGCTACATTCACTACAATGTATACATAATGGGAAATTAAGAGGGGGTTTTTGGTCAATCTGATTTGGAAAATGTCTGTGGCACCTGAGAGAAAGGATAGCTAGACGGACTAATTTTTTTATGAAGAATAGTTGTAGCTCATCACTATTGGCGTGTTCTACCGCCACTAATAATATGAACTCTGATTGATAACTTGACACAGTCTCCTTCCCTTTTGCTCGGTTTTCAAAAGTTCATGCTGGTGAAACCCAGAGTGAAGAGTAAAGTAAATTGTGTTCTAGCTTAGTACTATTTTACTTCCTCCACAGGGAGCACAATCCATTCAGTCTCCTGATCCTAAATATCGGTACAGAGAATAACCCCTGCCTTACACTAGAATTGTATATATAAACTGTCAGACACTTTTACTATGACATGCAATAATCATTATACAGGACAGTAAAATAAATAATAATCTTTATTTGTAGAAGAGACATTCCTAACAATTTGAATTCAAAGAACCAAAATGACAGTTCTCATTTACATGAATCAGTGAGAACGGATGTTCAAATGTTCTCTTTATTTGAGCTACTGTATAAAACAATAAACAGCTCCTTCCAAATAGTCTATTTATTTGAACAATAAAATGAAGTATATACTTTTTAAATGTTTTATTTAACTAAATTATAGCAAAAAAAAATCATGTTCCTTTTCAGCCCGCAAACTCCTCATTTGTATTTACTCCATTGCAGTCTTCAAGTATTTTGTATTCTCTGATTCTTCAACAGCCAGACATCTGAAACAAAAGTATGGGAATCATATATCAGTGAGCAGGACAAATCTGTTGGCAGCAGTGTGCATCTCTTTTGGATTAAAGGTGCTGCATTTTTACAGATGAGTTTGCAAAAGAAAGTAGAAAATTGTGATGCCAGCTTACTTCTGATATTTTTATTTCTGTCTGGTATTTATTGAGTAGATGTTGTTGGGGTTTTTAGATAACTACACATACAAATACATGATTTTCATAGTTAATGTGTTAAACTGTGGCCTATAAAAGTCAATAGCAAATCCCTGTGCACAGTTCAACCCAGAAAATTATATTTTCTTTATTTTACCAAGGATTTTACAGTATGGCTTCTAAACCCCAAACAAAACCATTAATATAACAAAAACAGTATAATTATTCATTTGACATAAAGTGTACAATGGTACACTGGGCTCAGAAACTATTGGTGTGGGGTCTATGACATATATGCTTATCAACATTTAACTTTTAATAGGAAAACATACAAAATTTGCACAAGGTGGGTCTTTGTATATTTTGGTTAGGCCCAGCACAATGTATTTTCTCCGTATTTAAATGTAAGTGAAGTCATGTCTCTGGCCCCACTGCAGAGGCAGTTAATGTTTTTTTCTATATTGTAAATGAAGGGGGGCCCATGCCTAAGAAGTACTTGCTACTGCCATTGTCTCCTGCTTACAAATATTCAACTTTTATTGAAATGTATTCTATTGAAATCTCCAGGGTCAGACTGGAGGGCCCCCTCCTGAACCCCTTCTGCCCGCCGCCACAAACGTGAGCAAAATACACGCCACGTAGAAGACATGCCGTTGTGTTAACTCTATTTTCTGCACAGCCTCTGTGAATGTGCTGTGCAAATTAGCGTACGCAAAAGATGCAATGTGCATGCGCATAAGACACACCGCGTCATTAACTTTCTTTTCTGGGCAGCGAGGACCCATGAGGGCCAGGGCCCACCATGTTTTTTCCCGTTGTCCTGCCGGCCCAGTCTGACCCTGGAAATCTCTCTCTCTCTTGTTATCAAGAGTATTCAGATCAGTCGATTCTGAGGGAATAATATTTATATTGTACATTTATATAGTTTAAGTTAAAGGACCATGCATTGTTCTTTACAATATTTTGTCAATATGTTTAGCCTCTGCGTTACAACAGTTACTACAGAAAAGCAGTAGTGATCTTCCTTTCTCTGCTAAATACTTTGTGGTTACCATCTTGAATTGTTTGCATCTTTAGGTATATATATATATATATATATATATATATATATATGTATATGTATATATATGTATATATATATATATATATATATATATATATATATATATATATATATATATATATATATATATATATAATATATATATATATATACACATACAGTTATGGGACCTGTTATGCATTATGCTTGGGACCTGGGGTTTCTGGATAAGGGATCTTTCTGTAATCTGGATCGCCAAACCTTGAAATCTACTAAAAAGTCATTTAAACATTAAATAAATCCAACAGGATTGTTTTGTCTCCTATAACGATTAATTGTATCTTAGCTGGGATGAAGTACAAGGTACTGTTTTATTATTACAGAAAAAAAGCAAAATTAGAATTATTTTATTAATATATAGTCTGTGGGAGTGGCCTTCCCGTAATTCAGATCTTTCTGGATAAAGGGGTTTCGGGGTAATGGATCACATTCCTGTATATCTTTGTGTATATGCAGGTACTAGCATATGCTGTACAATTAAGGGTGTCATGTTGATGCTTGCCCATCGTCAGTAAAAGCCACAAAAATGATCTTGTGCACAATTTGTAGAAACCTGTTTGCACAGAGCAATGTTTGAGTAGTGCTAAATGCTCTGTGCTGCGCTTAATTTATTCTGTGACCTTGCATGATAACATGACACAGATTACAGGGAACATTGCTGGAAGTTTATTTATAAGAGAGTTTATAATCCTATGAGAGGAAGGAATAAGTATCCTTTTCCCTCACTTGGCAAGAAGAAGAAATGAGTTTCTGTGTGAGCAATCAAAAAGGTAGTTTCATTGGGGCCAAAGCAGGTGTAGAAGTTCCACTAGTGTGTCATGCATTAAAAGTGTTAAATTGAATTTAACTAACCAATTATGAACTGATGGCATGAATTATGCAGTAACATATGTAATAGTATTAGTAACCTATTAGAATCTACAGGTAATCTGAATCCAATAATCTGTATCCTGTTACTATGTACTAAGCATGGGAACAGTTATTAAGAAGAATATATATATACACACATGTATCTATATATGTCACATATATCTATATATATCTATATATATATCTATCTATCTATCTATCTATATATATATATATATATATATATATATATATATATATATATATATATATATATATATATATATATATATATATATATATATACTGGGATGTTCCTGGGAAATTAAATTACTGATTCTGTGTCAGCACACAACTCCTCCACTGTTTCTGGTGCACGTTCAATGGTGGCCACCCCACACCGTAGAAGATTCAATGTAGACAAGAACAGCACCTTCTTAATTTAATAAAAGGCCTTTATTCAAACACGGCACAGACCAATAGTAGCCTGGGAAATGAAAAGACATGCCACTGTTATCTTTTTGTTGAAAGTGGAGTAAAATATTATGCAGGATCAGAGGGGTTCCCAAACTGTGTGTATATATATATATATATATATAGATATATATATAGATATATATATATATATAATCTGTGTAAAACGACCGCACTCTGTAGACCAGACTTAGTGTAATTCTTGTGGGTGCAGGGTCCAAAAATTCATATAGAGATTTGCTGATAAGGATCCGCACACCAAAATTATTTCATCAAAAATCAGTGCTTTATTCGGTACATAGATCTATGTACCGAATAAAGCACTGATTTTTGATGAAATAATTTTGGTGTGCGGATCCTTATCAGCAAATCTCTATATATATATATATATGGGACCTATTATTCAGAATTCTCAGGACCCGGGTCTTTCCGTAATATGGATCACCATACTTTAAAGCTATTAAAATGATTTAAACATTAAATAAACTCAATAGGATTGTGTAGCCTCCAATAAGGATTAGTTATATCTTAGTTAGGATGAAGTAGAAGGTACTGTCTTATTATTAAAGAGAAAAGGGAAATTTCTTTTAAATTGGTAAATTACTTCATTAAACTGGAGTCTATGTGAGATGTGAGCCTTCCTGTAATTCAGAGCTATATGGATAACAGATACAGATAACTGCTTTTTTCTGTGTTTTTAAAACTTCTCTAAAGCTGGCGTTCCAAGATCAATCTATTGCTTATGAAAGTACTTTTCATGAATGACAGTTAAATGAGCAATGCCAATCAGACATTTAAACCTAATTGTAATAATGCTAGTCTGTTACCATTCTGGATGGTTTCAATGTGTTGAATCACTGATCTGGTCTGATTACCTAGCAACACTGAACTCTGGCCCCAGAGGTTACA
Source organism: Xenopus laevis (assembly GCF_017654675.1). Lineage (NCBI taxonomy): Eukaryota > Metazoa > Chordata > Amphibia > Anura > Pipidae > Xenopus > Xenopus laevis. Next base: position 70,498,254 of record NC_054376.1, read on the forward strand.
TTTTGCTCATCATACTCTCAAGCTCATTATTGCTTTGTGCTGTAATGTCTGGATTTTGCATCTGTTTTCATCCTGTTTGTCACAAAGGCTCTATTTTACCAGTACAACATTTCTTCTCTTTTGGTCAGTCTCATGCATGCACTATGATAGAGCTTCAATATTCCTTCTGTTGGCTACAGCTTGTACAGCAATGCTTTTGGCAATATTGCATCATAAGATTTACCACATTTAAACTGTCACCTTTCTGCAAATTTCCAGGTATATCTGATGCATGTTCAAGCCTCTTAGAAGTGGTAAACGTATATAGAATTATTTGAGCCTTCTACAGTATTTCCATATTCTATTTCCATAGCAAATGATGCCGATGCCCTCAGCAATTATGGCTTAATGTTGTCATGAATGCTGCCACTAATTAGGTTGATCTCACAACTTTATCTGTTATAAGTACAGGAACTATAAATAGGTCTTAAATAAGTAACTGAGCACCATTATTATTACCATCTTTATTATTTATCATCTTTATATCATCTTATACAATGTTACTTATTATATGCAAAGATGTAGATAAAATAAGAATTTCAGACAGACAACCCCTGCACCACAGAACTTATTATTTCAGTTTGGTACAACATCAGGGAGACATAGGAAATTAGCCACGGCATTCTAAGATTCTACTTGGAGTTTCACCCTTATATATTTGCAGATATAATGCCAGAGGCAGCTTCAGGAACCCCTATAAATCTTGCCACATCCACTATATTCTAAATGAACAAATATAGAAAAATGAATTGTAATAAAATGTATATTAAACATGAGATCAGCAATGCTAGACTATACTGTACACATAGAGGACAAGCATCAAAATACATAAATGTAACATAGTAAGTAAAGTTTAAAAAACACACAAGTCCATCAAGATCAACCTTTAAAGTTTATAGAAAACCTGCTTAGCTGCTATTTGATCCAGAGGAATGCAAAAACCCCATTTGAAGCCTCTCCAAATTTCCTTGGGGGCAGGGAATTCCTTCCTGACTCCAAGATGGCATTCAGACTAGTCCCTGGATCAACTTGTACTATGAGTTATCTTTCATTACCCTGTAATAAATAATTACATTTATTGAAATAAACATTAGGCCTCTCCAAGTCATTTTTTGCTTTTCCTACTACCTATACCCAATATGTTTTAATGTACTGTATCATCATTTATTTACAGATGAAGCCACTTGGATTTGTGAGTTAAATGCATCATGACTCAGGGTTAATTGAAGAAACTGTGTTATCTAAAGTCATCTTAACTCATTTAATGCATTTAACCTTTTCATTAGCATACGAAAGCACCATTGTTCATAATGGTAAATGCTTTAATTAGATGGGATGTTGTGACGCAGTTTTCTGTGTTAAAGGAGATAAATGGGATATCTGTGTTTAGTTATTCTGTGTCAAACAGACAAACCAAAGTGGCTGCATCTGTATATAGCGCTGTCAAGATACGCAGTGCTTTACTGTATAACAACTGCTAGAATATAATCAACAGAGAGTACAATCGTACCTCCACTGTACATACATAGTAACATACATAGTAAGTTATGTTGAAAAAAGACACAAGTCCATCATGTTCAACCTTTAATAGCTATATATAGCCTGTCTAACTGCAAGTTGATCCAGAGGAAGTGTCAGGGAGCCGGGAGCTCCCTCCAGGGAGGTTGTCAGGATCAAGGAGGAAGCCCTCTTGAGGGAGCAAGGTCGCGGTATCCAAAGGGTTAAGCAGAATCAGTAGTAGTGGTCACAGGCAGGAGTTAACGAGGGCAGGCAGATCAGAATCAAATATCAAGAGTTCAGGCAGGGGGTCAGAACCAAGGCAGGAGCTAGAAACAGACTGGGAGCTGGAAACAGGCTGGAAACAGGCTGGGATCAGGCTGGAATCAAGCTGGAATCAGGAAACAGGAAACAAACAGGAACCCAGGATTAATGGCAGCAAATCCTATTCTTGGGCGCCGTCACAGTGTTTTGGGCGCCCTTTTATGACGAGATCCCGGCACCAGTGATGACATCATCATGCAGCGACGCTGCAGCCATGTGTTCAGCATGGGCGCCGCCATCTTGGATCTTCACTGTGACCGCCGGGAATGTAAACAGCGCCATGGAGTACTTCTGGGTCGCGTACTTCTGGCAGTCCTGACAGTACCCCCTCCCCCACGGGGGGCCTCTGGACCACCAGGACAAGGCTTTTGGGGAAACCTGGCGTGGAAATCCCTCACAAGACGAGCAGCATGAACATCAGAGTGTCCTTCCCAGGAGCATTCTTCAGGGCCAAAGCCCTTCCACTTGATGAGGTACTGAAGAGAACCCCTGGAGATTCTGGAGTCAAGGATCTTTTCCACCTCATATTCTTGTTGACCATCCACAGAGATAGTAGGAGGGGGAGACTGGTCAACAGAAAAGCGGTTGGAGGTAGCGGGTTTCACCAAGGAGACATGAAACACGTTGGGGATTCGCATCTCAGGGGGAAGCTGAAGTCTGACAGCCACAGGATTGATAATCTCCAAGATGGGAAATGGACCCACAAACTTCGGACCCAACTTGGGAGATGGCACCTTCAGACGAATGTTTCCGGAAGAAAGCCAAACTTTATCACCAACCTTGAAGAGAGGAGAGGACCTACGTCTCCGATCAGCGAAGGTCTTGTTCACAAGAGCACTCTTCTCCAAATTAGACTTGGTTGCCACCCAAATAGCGGACATATGGGCTGCATGGTCATCAGCGGCTGGGACATCAGTCAAAACAAAGTCTTGTGGAAAGGCTTGAGGATGTTGGCCATACACAGACATGAATGGAGATCTTCCAGTAGATGTATGACAGGCGTTGTTATGAGCAAATTCCGCCCACGGGAGAAGGTCAGACCAATCATCTTGGCAGAGGGAGACATGATTTCTCAGGAATTGTTCTAAGGCTTGATTCACTCGCTCCGCTGCCCCATTCGTTTGGGGATGATAGGCAGAGGAGAATTGGAGAGCAATACCCAAGAAGACCTTGCATAAGGAACGCCAAAACTTCGCCGTGAACTGGGAACCTCTGTCAGAGACAATCTCCGCCGGGAAGCCATGCAGGCGGAAAATGAATTGAATAAACAACTGCGACAACTCCACTGCAGATGGAAGCTTCCGTAAAGGGATTAAATGGGCCATCTTGCTAAAACGATCTATGACAACCCAGATCACGGTATTCCCTCTGGAGGGAGGAAGTTCGACTATGAAGTCCATTGCCTAGCCTAGAATGGCTAGGCTTGGAAGTGGCACAAACGGTACAAGCAGCAACAAAGTCTTTGACATCTTTACGAATAGTCGGCCACCAGACTAGACGCCGTAAAAGTTCTAGAGTCTTAACAGGACCAGGATGTCCCGCTTGCTTGGAGCTATGAGTCTGTTGCAGGATAGGCAGACGAAGTTCAAGAGGTACAAATGCCATTCCGATGGGGGTATCAGGAGGGGCAGAAGATTGACCAGCCAGAATTTGATCAGCAAATTGAGGGTACAAAGAAGCGATTATCTTGACAGGAGGAATAATTGGCTCTTGTCTTTCAGGAGAATGATCCACCGGAGTGAAACTTCGGGACAGAGCATCGACTTTCCGATTCTTGGAGCCAGGGCGATAAGTCAAGACAAAGTTAAATCGAGAGAAGAAGAGAGCCCACCTTGCTTGTCTGGGATTCAGCCTCTTGAGAGATTGAATGAACTCAAGATTCTTATGATCTGTGTAGATCGTGACTGGGATCAAGGAACCTTCAAGGAGGTGACGCCACTCTTCTAAGGCAAGCTTGACAGCCAGGAGTTCTCGATTTCCTACATCATAATTTTGTTTGGCAGGAGAGAACTTCTTAGAGAAATATGCACATGGGTGCAACTTTCCATCATAGGGATGTCTTTGGGACAAGATAGCTCCAGCTCCAACTTCAGAAGCATCTACCTCGATGAAGAAAGGTAACTCCGGATCAGGATGGCGGAGAACCGAAGTGGAAGTGAAGGCATCCTTCAGGGATTGAAAGGCTTCAATAGCAGACGGGGGCCACAAGCTGGGTTTACCCCCTTTTCGGATGAGGGCCAGGATAGGAGCAATTCGAGAAGAGAACCCCTTAATGAATTGCCGGTAGTAATTGGCAAAACCAATGAATCTCTGGATTGCCTTAGTGCTCAGCGGTAGGGGCCACTCTTGGATTGCAGACACTTTCACAGGATCCATCTCGAAACCCTCTGGGGAGATGATATAGCCCAGAAAAGGAATCTTGGACACTTCAAACACACATTTCTCCAGTTTGGCAAAGAGAGAGTTCTTCCTCAAACGAGAGAGTACTTCCTTCACCTGGGAGCGATGGCTTGCAAGGTCCTTGGAGAAAATCAGGATGTCATCTAGGTACACGACCACAAACTTTCCCAAGAGATCCCTGAAAATGTCGTTCACGAATTCTTGAAAGACAGCGGGGGCATTGCAGAGACAAAATGGCATTACAAGGTACTCATAGTGCCCATCACGAGTGTTGAATGCTGTCTTCCATTCATCACCTTCCCGGATGCGGATAAGGTTATACGCCCCACGGAGATCCAACTTAGAGAAGATTTTAGCCCCCTTCAGTTGGTCAAAAAGTTCTGCAATCAGAGGCAAGGGATACTGGTTCTTAACGGTGATTTTATTAAGACCTCGGTAGTCAATACAAGGACGTAGGCCTCCATCCTTCTTCTCCACGAAGAAGAATCCAGCCCCTGCAGGAGAAGTAGAAGGGCGAATAAACCCCCGCTGGAGATTTTCTTGGATATATTCCTTCATGGCAGTGGTCTCTGCTGGGGAGAGAGGATAAGTGCGACCTCTAGGAGGCATGGTTCCAGGCAGGAGATCAACTGGACAATCGTAGTGACGATGAGGAGGGAGAAATTCTTCAGACTTTTTACAGAAGACATCAGAGAATTCCTTATAGAAGGAGGGAAGCGTCTTCAAATCTGACGTAGAAATATTCACCCTCTGGATGGGTTCAACAGGAAGGCAGTGCTGTTGGCAGTATGGACTCCAACGGGAAACCTGCCCCGAGGACCAATCAATGATAGGGTTATGCAGGCGTAACCAGGGAAGCCCCAAGACGACAGGAACAGAAGGACAGGAAATAATCAGGAACGATAACTTTTCTTTGTGTAAAGTCCCAACCTGCACAGGCAATTCCCCAGTCGTCATGGAAATAAACTCAGATTCAAGGGGTCTGTCATCAATGGCGGTTACTCGAAGAGGAGGAGTCAATGGAAATAGTGGAACATTCATATACTTAGCAAAGAGAGCGTCCATGAAATTTCCGGCAGCACCAGAGTCAATGAATGCTGAGCCAACAATGGTCTTAGTGGCCAGACGGATCTGTAAAGGCAGAAGAAACCTGTGAGAGTTCTCTTGACATTTGGGAACAACATCCCTCACATGAGACTTTCCCGGGTCACCTTGAAGAGGGGAACTCTGAGGCTTTACAGGAATAACACCCCTCACACGAGTCTTTCCCGGGTTACCTTGAAGAGGGGAACTCGGAGGCTTCACAGGACAAGAGTTGGCAAAGTGGGATTGACCACCACAATAGAGACAAAGTCCAGCCGTACGTCTCCGGAGTTTCTCCTGTTCAGAGAGACGAACTCTTCCGACTTGCATAGGTTCCTCCGGAGGAATAACAGAAGGCTGCTGAGGGGTAAAAGGTAACAGCGGTCTTTGGAAGCGAGGAGCCAACATGGGTTGAAATTTCTTGACTCGATCCCTATCAGCCTGATGTTCTCTCTGACGGGTGTTCACCTTGACAGACAAGGCAATAAGGTCTTCAACCTGCGTGGGTAATTCACGGGAGACCAGGTCATCTTTGAGGCGGATAGAGAGTCCATTGTAGAAGGCAGCATGATAGGCATCATTGTTCCAACAAGTCTCTGCAGCGAGAGTACGGAAATCAATGGCATATTCCGCTACACTGCGATTCCCTTGGCGGATCTGGAACAGACGAGAAGCAGCGGTCGCCACCCGACCGGGAGCATCGAACACCGTCCGGAATTCTTGAAGGAAGGCTTTGGAATCATCTAATAAAGGAAATTCTTTCTCCCAATGCGGAGATGCCCATTCAAGCGCTTTCCCTGCCAGACGAGTGATTACGAAACCAACCTTAGCTCGCTCAGAGACAAATTCTGCAGGTTGCAGGGCGAACCGGATCTGGCACTGATTCACAAAACCACGACAGGCTTGAGGGTCGCCACTGTAGAGAGGCGGTGCAGGAATACGTGGACCAGAAGTGGAGGACTGTGTAGCCATGTCGGCAGCAACTGGCATGGGCGTTGTCGGCATTGGAATAGTCGGCGTCAGCATGGATAACTTTTCCAAAATCGCCTCCAGCGTGTGTCCGACAAAATTTTGCCGAGCTTCGTACGCCTCCATGCGAGTATGCAGACCTCGAAAGGCCCTGCCTAAATCTGGCTGAGCTTCCTCAGTGGGATCCATGGCCCAAGAATAATGTCAGGGAGCCGGGAGCTCCCTCCAGGGAGGTTGTCAGGATCAAGGAGGAAGCCCTCTTGAGGGAGCAAGGTCGCGGTATCCAAAGGGTTAAGCAGAATCAGTAGTAGTGGTCACAGGCAGGAGTTAACGAGGGCAGGCAGATCAGAATCAAATATCAAGAGTTCAGGCAGGGGGTCAGAACCAAGGCAGGAGCTATTGGAAACAGGCTGGAAATCAGGCTGGAATCAGGCTGGAATCAAGCTGGAATCAGGAAACAGGAAACAAACAGGAACCCAGGATTAATGGCAGCAAATCCTATTCTTGGGCGCCGTCACAGTGTTTTGGGCGCCCTTTTATGACGAGATCCTGGCACCAGTGATAACATCATCATGCAGCGACGCTGCAGCCATGTGTTCAGCATGGGCGCCGCCATCTTGGATCTTCACTGTGAGCGCCGGGAATGTAAACAGCGCCGTGGAGTACTTCTGGGTCGCGTACTTCTGGCAGTCCTGACAGGAAGGCAATCTTCTATAACACTGTATTCCCTCACTTGCTAAAAAAAATCAAACCCCTTCCTAAGGGAGAGAATGCCACATCTTTACAGTTGTCACTGTAAAAAAACCCAAATATGGAAATATAACCTCCTTTCTTCTAATCAGAATGGGTGCCTTTAGGTCAGCTGGAAGGACTTATTGGTAAACCTGCCCTCCAAAGGGTCAAAATGCTTTTATACATCTAACATATTTGCAGTTACAATATATACTCTTAATTGTTTTAACCTTACCCTTACTGCCTTTCTCTCTCTTTTTCTGGAATAACTAATTTGGATAATCATACAGTATAGTGGATGGGTCAACACTGATGGCTTTCCAAATATTATTTGGGTGTTAAAAAATAACATTGTGCTGTGAAGTAGGTTTCACCCAAAGTGCTTGCACAGGGGGGTGATCATAGGCTATAAGACTTTAATTGTCTAATTTGGCCACCACTTTGGTGACTAAACCAATTCAAAGATATGTTGGTTTGGCAATTTCTCAAAATTAGCAGATTTAAGAAGATTTTAGTAATCAAGCTCTGTGCCTCCAGTGTTACAGATAAGGAACATTTAACCATACCAAGGTTTAAAATGTTAAAGGGTTTATTTTCTTCAGAAAATATGCTGTGAAGAATCAAGCATATTGGAATAGGCATTTGTAAAACATAAATGTTATACTTCTTTATATATACTGTATATACTAATATACTATACTAAACTACCAGAACTACTGAAGAAGAATGGTTCTTGCTTCTCATTGTATTGTTTTTCACCCCAAGTATATATTATTTCTAGAATAGGATGCTTTAACTAAAATGTAAGCAAACTTCAATATTATTTTCTCACTTAGACAATCTATTGTTAGTAACTTAGCTAATGTAAAAATTGTTATTTTTACGTAAATGTATTTCAAGGGGATATTTCATAAATATCAAGTAAGAAAAAAACATTTTTTACTTGGCACATCTACAGTTCCATTGTACTTTTGTAGAGTTTGTTTTTCTCTTTTCAGCAACATCTGAATTTATTTTGAGTTTTACAGTTTACAGGCACTTAAAACAATGATTTCATGTGTGTAGAAATTTGTAGAAACCATATATATTTCCATATGTTAAAATCACTTCTTACTTAATATGTCATTTTCTGTAAATGCAACAACTGTCAACTCTAATATGAAACCTGTAATCTGTTAGTCAAAAGCTGTCTGTTTCCAGACCAAGGAAAAATATATAAAAGTGTGTCTAGAATGCCTTGTATATTTGGAGATACACATAAAACCAAAAAACAGGGTTTTATTCAGGCAAACCACATTCTTTATTCAAGCTCTGATATATTGCTTTAAAATAGCAATTATTTATAGTTTATCATATAAAAATTTTTTAAATAATTAAAACTGTTCATCAAATATAGGTTGATTTCTTGTCTCTTTTTATATTTTAAAAGACGAATTTTGCATATTTTGCACTCACATGTTAAAGGTATTTTTAGTTTCTTCTCACTGGTATCTGTTTGAGAATTTAGAATGAATGCATTAAGTATACATTGTTGGGCTAGGTGGAAGGATCCCTTGAAATTTCCAGGGACAGTTATCTGTTTAAGTGTGCTTTGCTGAGCCCAAACTATACAAGTAGTGCTGAATTATTACAATCATATGCAATAGTTGGGCAAAGGGACTCCACTGCACAAAAGTGTCAATCATGCTAATTAACATGCAATCAATTGTTATCCACACACCACATGGTGCACAGTCAATGTAATTCAAAAGCAGAGCTATACTTTTTAAAGTGTTTATTTTATTAAGGGCCAGATTGGTTAATGATCTTTTAGTAGCCCCTGGAAATAACGGTAAAATGTACACACAGTTCTGTAATTTTGTGACCCCTGCTAGTACGAAGTTAGGTTCTACATACCCTTTCTAGTGATGGGCGAATTTATTCGAATTCGCGGCGAATTTGCGCGATTCGCCACCAGTGAATAAATTCGCAAAACGCCCGCGAAAATTAGCCCGAATAAATTCGTCAAAAACGGGCGCCGGTGTCAAAAACGGGCGCCGGCATAAAAAACGAGACGCAAATTTTTCGGCGAAACGGCGCAAATTCGCCCATCACTAAAACTTTCCTACTTTGTCGAGCTAGGTTACTAATAAGAGATAGAACCATACTGGATTTCCTCTTTCAGCATTTATTATGAGAACTGATGTCAGCTAGAAATAAAATTAAGCAATTGAAGTCAGGGCCTATTTGTTATTATTTAACACTTTCACAGTAGTTTTGCTAAACAATTTGCACATGCCAAAATTTGGAATGGCTGGCAAAAAAATTCGCTCATCACTAATTATGTCCATAATTAAAGGAAAACTATACCCCCTGAACAATGTAGGTCTCTATAAAAATATCTTGCATAAAAGTAGAATGTGCCATTTGGCAATCATGAATAGTAATAGTCATTTTAAAAGATAAGGGTCCTAGGATTCACAGTGCACACAAACAAACCATACAAACCATATGTTAGGTCAAATGAGCCAGTTAACAGACAGAGTTCTGTCTTTTTCTTCCACACTTCTTCCTGTTACAGTTAGAGCTGTAGTATTTCTGGTCAGGTGATCTCTGAGGCAGCACAGTGAACATCACGAAATGGTGGTTCAAGGCAAGAGATGTAAAAGGGCAATATTTACTTAAATATATATACAGTACCAGTTTGGTAATATAACTCTTAATTTTATATAAACTATCTGTTGCTTAATTGTTAATTTTGGGGGTATAGTTTTCCTTTAAGGGTGATGTGCCTGAAATACATTCGACTTAGAACCCTTTATTTTATTATATATAGTAATAAACTGCACTTTTTGGAGTTTGAAGTTGTCGCTCAAATTTATGAGGATGCTATAGAGTGTGAACCCAAAAGGACTTTGGATACATTTGGTTTAAAGCACAGATGCAAACTATGAGAGGAGAAACACAGTGAGTTTTAAGTTGCTTTTCTTTACATTGTCAACCGCACTAGCCAGTTCAAGAGATAATTGAATATTTGAAGCAAAAGCCAACCAGCTTTACATCCACAGGTATTTTTTAATATATCCATGGTCATACATATTCTGGCTAATTACTAAATGGGATGATGTGTGACAGAGAGTTTTGACAGTGTGCTCACTGCTTTTACACTTCTGCCTTAGGTATTTTTATCTAAGTAATAATGATTACCTTATACCCTACAGTTAAATTTAAAGGTTTCAATTTCACACAAATGTAAATAATATTTAAGCACTACATGAAATAGTATCTTAATCTGCAGCTTGTAACTGTGGTTAACATTTGTGTTAAAACCTAAAGTTATATATAGAATGTGATCTCATTGCCATTCAGGTATTGGAGAATGGAATCTGCTGGCTCCCTACAAAACTTTGACAATTCACTTGAGCTTTGACTATGAAATGCAGGATTTCCTTTTTATAAAAGCTCTGGCCAACATTGCTTGATTATGTGCTAGAATTGGGATGTAGGATATCACTCATCAGAGACCAAATTGAAAACACTAAACTAATTTTCACTTTTGAATTAAACCAGGTTAACCCTGAGTCCTACAGAAATGATACTGAGCTTTTTAGAAAAGTGATAGAGGGGCACATTTACAAAGCTCGAGTGAAGGATTCGAATTAAAAAAACTTCGAATTTCGAAGTGTTTTTTGGGCTACTTCGACCATCGAATGGGCTACTTCGACCTTCGACTACGACTTCGACTACGAATCGAACGATTCGAACTAAAAATCGTTCGACTATTCGAACATTCGATAATCGAAGTACTGTCTCTTTAAGAAAAACTTGGACCCCCTACTTCGGCAGCTAAAAGCTACCGAAGTCAATGTTAGCCTATGGGGAAGGTCCCCATAGGCTTGCCTAAGGTTTTTTGATCGAAGGATATTCCTTCGATCGTTGGATTAAAATCCTTCGAATCGTTCGATTCGAAGGATTTAATCGTTCGATCTAACGAATAATCCTTCGATCGTTCGATCGCAGGATTTGCGCTAAATCGTTCGACTTCGATATTCGAAGTCGAACGATTTTAGTTCCTAGTCGAATATTGAGGGTTAATTAACCCTCGATATTCGACTCTTGATGAATCGGCCCCTTAGACTTTTTTAACATTACTTTTTATTGTTCCCAATTTAGGCAACTTGATATGTTTTTCTTCATTATAGTTAGAAATAAGAAGTCATATTCCCATTAATAATTGAATAATTGCAGTATATATATATATATATATATATATATATATATATATATATATATATATATATATATATATATATATATATATACATACAATATATATATATAGATATATAGATATATATATATATATACAATCGACAAAATGGACAGCACTCACTGTTAATGCTCAATACATGTGCACAAATCAATCAGCGACGTTTCGAGCCATTCCGGCCCTTCCTTAAGCCGTGTGTAACATTGGTATAAAGATATTATCCGTGTTCATAATGGTATTTAAAGTTCAGAAAAGGAAGTATATATCCAGAAGAAGGTGAGCACTCACAGGTCTTAAAATGCAAAGATGGTGAAATTTATTAAGATGAAAAAGTAACTGACGTTTCGGCTAGCCTTCTAGCCTTTCTCAAAGTACAACACGCAGTACTGACCAAACATTTAGAAAACATAAGTGATGACGTAATCAAGTGTCAGGGGGAGTGGACTAAGGTGAAATGAAAAGGTACAGAGTGCCCAAGAAGTTGTATATACATCAATATAAAATTAGGAATATCATTAGCCACTCTATGTATAACGTGGTATCTTAATATAAAGGTAAAATGAAACAAATATCAAACTAAATAAGTGGGTTAACAGTAAATAATTTCCTAAATGTAATTAGCGCACAGTATTGCATAGAAAGCGTAGCAGCAAAAAACACATTGAGTAAACTGAAGCAGATTGGTCCAGTCAGTTTTGCTACACAGTAAAGACATATTGATACCTTCAGGAAAAACAGAGTAATTAGTAAAAGACATATTGTTATCATAAAGTGTAAACACAGTAAGCAAAAAAAGCATCTTGTTACAATAGGGTGTTAACGGAGGTGATATGCGGCAACCAGGAGGTTTGAATACAATAATGTCTCAATCCGTGATAAAAGACTTACTGTCAATATCGAAATCGAAGCTGGATCAAAAGGAGAAATAGTCGTTCGGTGGTGGTGTCCATATCTGTACTGAGGGCCCCTGGCCTTCCACCTAAACTGATGGCATGGGAGCCCCAGGACACTTTCTGTCTATCTAAGGAACTGTCCAGCTGCCTTGTTTAGAAGAATTTAACAACATGGAAGTCTTTTTTTATGAAAAACAGTTGTAGCACAGAGGAAAGGAGCAGGATAGGACAATGTACTGTATATGCTAAAAACACCCTAACCACAGTGTAATTTTAACTTCCCATTGACTTCAATTTATTCACAATTTTCTTCCCAAATTGAAATGCACCAGTTTAGTTTATTGCTAACAATTTCTATTTAATATGAAACATGCTAGTATACATTATCAGCAGAATTTTGCTGTCATCTTGGAGAGAATGTACCAAATGTCTCTCTCTCCTTTTAACTCCTTTTTTTTAACATCTATTGATTTACTAAACCTGAATATGAAGCCAGACATACACATTAAACCATGTATGATAAATATAGTATTTATTTGATTTTACAGTGTGAACTATTGAACTCTGAATGAATTTTTAGCTTGTTTTTTTAGCAGCAATTCAAAATCCAGCTCTATTAACATAGATATAGCATTGCTTCCCTGTCATGTCTAGTTTGGGTGACAGGGGATAAAATATATCTAAAATACTAAATGGTTATTTCAACAGCCATAAAATTCCAGAAATGTTCGATATTAACAACTTCCTCATAATACCCTCATTTATTGCTCTATTCCTTGTGTCTTCCTTTGACTCTACTATTTATTCATGGCTCATATCTAGTCGCTGATTAATTGTACGTCTCTCACAGAAAGACCATCTAAAATAATGCCCTCTCCTCAGATATGATGTAATTAATCTCTTAATTCGTGGCCAAGAAAATGAACCTTATTAGTGACACACCCAAATTAAATGAATTAACACGTTAAGGGCAATTTCATACTTGCAAACAATGCTAATAACATATAATCATTATTTCATAGATTCATTGGCATTTAAATAACGCATACACATAAGGCATATTTTAGAATTATATTTGCAGGTGAAGAATGGTACCAATTTCATTTTATAAGGGGGAAAGTCCTTTCAATAATATATACCGCTTGTATCAAAGCAAATAATCAGTAGCATATATTAGTAAAGACAATCACCTTAAATTGATTTCACAGAGAACTACTATTTATGCCACTGAAACAGATAATTGGATTTATCCTGTGGCCTTCAAGAATAAGCATTGGTGAATTCCTAACGACCACTAAGCATAGCCGACAAATTAAACAGGCTTCAACCAGGCAAATACAAATGTAATCTTAGTTTTTAATGTTGACCTTTCAAGCAAACCAATTCACTCTACCCTATTGCAATGTTTTTGATTTCTGAAATGGATATTACATACACCGTGTAGAGCCACAACTAACCTTGATTTTTACATGTAGAGAATAATTAGTTAGGAGCATTGATATGTATTTCTTATAAAACATTAGGTAAAAGGTATGTCAATTAATTTAATTTTACCTTACATGGCTTTATCTCTGGAAAGGTTAATTGTGTTGGACCATAGGATCATATGCATGAGCCCCGTAACTATCACCTGCAGGTGGTTGTTCCTAGCACTTATCGAATGCAAGCTGAATTATGTGCTAGGGGACATCCAAGGGGATGCCCAAATGCCATCCAAGCCCATCCCTCATGCCCCAATGCATGTAGCACTCTGCTGCATTTTAGAATTTAAAGGCTCAGAGTGCAGAGGGCAGAGTGCAGAGTGCTTTGCCCCCATTTTTGCACTTTGTACCCTGCCCCAACATCAATAAATAAGGTCCTGTAGCTCAACAAGTTTGGTATCTCTTGAACATGCAGGGAATGCAATACAAGTTCAATTTGTAATTGTAACATGTATTCCTTCATTCATATTGATTATTTTTAAACTGATTAATACCCAATCTGTTTAGTGACATTGCGTTTCTTTCTGTGAAACATAGCCTGTTTTCTGCCAAAGGCAAAGAAAGATAAAGCTTTCCAAGATCACAAGAAGCTGACTGAAATATAATCAAGCTTCTATTCTTTATAATCTTCTATGATTCAATGAGCTTATCCCATTAACATAAAAATAGAAGACTACCTTACTTGCCCTTGCAACTGTTAGAATTACAAATGGAATCCTGTAATACTCCATAAGCAATATATAGTAAAATGCAGATTACTTAAAATGTTGGTCAGTGCTTGTTGCATCTTAAATATTACAGACACAGTACAGATGGTCTATAATGCAGACTGAATGGGTTATGTGTAAAACCTTATATTATCTATACTTTTTGTGTTATAAAATAAACAATGCATCTGAGGAAGTTCATTTTATAATGATAGAAAAGGGTGTATCAAGTAACCTTTTCTCTGTTTTTACATGGATTACCCTCCCTTCTGTACAGAATAATCTTTTTTCATTTCAGGAAGGTAGAGGTCAAATGATTTGCTAGCTTCCCATTGTTCTCTAAATACAATATTGCCCATCAATCAGGCATGGCATTAAACTATTGGATAACAAAATTGATGGTAGTGCTCTCATGACTTGTCCAGAAGCTCGGCATTAGAAAAGCTCTGTACTAAAGATTTCTAGTGTTAATAGTTTTTGCTGCTCTTGATCTTAATACATAAAGATCATATCCTGTGAACTGTCACCAAATGGATGTTTAAAAGTAAAATAGAAATTACTCAACTTGCCATTTCAGTTTGATTCCAAGCTTTAAAGCTGAACAACATTCAGTCAGTTTAAATGGAAAGTGAACTATTAAATATGACATTGAGCACAATGCAATAAAATTCACTTTTTAAACTGCTAAAAAATGACACAATACTTACAATGAGAAGCCAAACTTTGTGTAAACATATAAAGTACTGTGTGGGGGGTTGAACAAAGGTTCCAGAACCAAACATTTTTAATGATGAATTAAATATCCTACACAGTCATGTTTTATTACACTGTCACCTCACAGAGGGACCCTGTGGGGCAGAAACATTAATTAATCTGCCTTGCTTCTTCATTACAATCCTATGTGTGCCATCTCCTTATGCCTTGACCTTTATATGTACTGGCACCTAGGTATTAACTATATTTTTTGCTTGCACCATATGAATTATAATATTTACAGGAATAGAATATATTAGTATGCATTCTATACTATATAAGCACATATATAGATGGATGGAGAAAAAACATTAGTCATGTTTTTCTCATGTACAGTAACTGAATTAGGTACATTATCTGGAAATCTTTATTCAGCTATATATCTGTGTATATAGTATGTAATTCAAGCACTTTACAGTGGTGGAGGAATACCTAGATAAATAGCATGTATGGGTTAGTGGTCAAGATCTAGTGATAACAGCAGTGTCTTCTTCTGTCACTTCGTTCTGACGTCTCATCAAAGCAGCCCACACTTTCTTACTTACATCCTTAATATTACACTTAGGGGCAGATTTATCAAAGGTCGAGGTGAATTTTCAAATGAAACAAATTTGAATTTCAAGCTATTATTTGTATACTTCGACTAGGGAATAGTCCAAACTCGATTTGAATTTGAAAAAAATTAAAAAATTGAAATTTATCATGTACTGTCGCTTTAAAAATTTGACTTTGACCATTATAAAACCTGCCGAATTGCGGTTTTACACTATGGGGGACCTCCTGGAACCTATTTGGAGTCAATTGGTGGACTTTGAAAAATCAAAGTTTTTTTTTTGGAAAAACTTCGAATCAAATGCGCTATTCCTTCGATTTGTACGATTCAAATTTTGCCAAATACGGACCTATTCGATCGAAACAGACCTATTTGACCAGAAAAAATAAAACTTTGACTTAATTTCGGTTGGTCTTTTTGAATTCAAATTTCAACGTTTTTTCAATTCAAAATTCGACCCTTGATAAATATGCCCCTTACACACACACACATAGATCGAAATATTGTACTGAAAGTAAATGGAGAGCAGGCCCGGACTGGCAATCTGTGGGTTCTGGCAAATGCCAGAAGGGCTGCTGTATGGTTCCATAGAAAGTTACCATAGAGTGGGCTGGTTGGGGGCTGTTTGGGCTGGTAGGGGGCTGTTTGGGCCTCTGCGTACTTGGAATGGCAGGGCCTATTTTGACTCCCAGTCCAGGCCTGATGGAGAGCAAAACCTGGCTGGGTTAAATCATTTTGAGTGGAAACATTCAGAAATGCTGAAGGAGGTGTTCCTACTATTATACAATGGTAGTTATTTGAAACCAGAGATTCTGTACAAAAAAATATCCTCCTGGTCTTAAAATTCAGTCTTCAAATACTGTCTGTATAAATAAAGATTCTTTGTGAGGTTGGGATCCATAGTTTATTAGTTATGTCAGCTTTGGCTGATTTTCAGTTTTAAATTTCCTGACACCTAAATGCAGATTTGAAGAAAGAGCCTTTTTGTAGGAAGGTATCCTACAATATATACTGTAGTAAAGAAGGAAAATGGAAATTGAAATCCTTTAAAGCAACTCAGGATATTTTTTATTCTTACTTCAACATTTGATTATTTATGTCCTCGTACAGAATTCTTGCATGCAACACCATATTCTACTTTGTAAAGTTACATTCGTTTACATTTCTAAAGGAATTTAAATTTGTAAAAAGTGGATAAAATATTATTCATAATATGCAAGAAAATTAGATGGAAACAGACAAATATCCAGCCCTTAAATGTAAATAAAGGAGAAAAGGGAAAAAGAACAGAGACCAATTACATGTTAAGGAGAAATTTAAGTTACAATTCATAATAATACTAAAAAAAAGAAAGCATCATATATAAGACTTAGTTTGCAGTTTTAATAAGTATTTATTATAATAACTATTACCATACTGTATATTTCTGATATCACAGAATATGAGGCGTGCAATGGTGAGTGAATGGGCAAATGGTACATGAAATAATGCAGTATATTATGATATTTTATCATCTATTTTATATTGAATGTTTGATGAAATACCAAATACTGCAATTTCTGGATATGGTCTCAAGTGACTACTCATCTATGGACTTTGGACAATTTCACCAAATTTGTTTGCATTTGATGATAGTGCTGGCCCAAGTTGCCCGGATATCCTAGGCAAGCTAACCGGCCACCTTGCACCCCCAGTGCATGAGTGTGCATTAATGAATATGTGCACACAAAATAACAACGCTGCAACATTAGGACTGACCTGCGTGCTGTCTGGGGACAAGGACTTGGACAAGGAGTAGGTGACATATACCATCTATATACTGTATTAGATTTATGCTGGTTTTTATGTGCTGAAGACATTTTTGAAGGTCTTTTAATTAAGAAATGTGATGAAGTTCTATTCAAAATGTATATAATATACTCCTGCTTACTCAAACAGTTCTTCCATGACACTAGTTGGAAAAGAGAATAGTTTACTGTCATCAGAATTGTATCTAATTTAAAAATAGAACTGGCAATATAAACCAGAAAAAACTGAGTAAAGTGACCTTTTTTGGAAGAATAAAAATGTTGGTTTTAACTGAAAACAATCTGCAAATGTTAGGAAATTTTGTTAGTGTTGGTAAAAGGGGTTTCTCAAGTTTTAAAGGAAAACTAAATCCTTGACCTCATTGTAGACACGGATCTTGGTTGAGCATGTACAATTAAATCTATGTCCTGAATCAGCTTCTACTGCGCACTATCCCGCAAGTTAAATATAGGCAACTATCAGAAGAGGATGAGAACACAGGCATAAGGTGATCCCTTTGAACTCCGTTGCACAACTCTGGAATTTTATAGCAGGTCAGCAGAAAGGAGACATCTAAAAATAATAAATGCTGCAGGCAGGCAGGGAGCTTGGAGTGGGGAAGTAAATTGAGCAATGGAGAGGGGTGGAGGAACTCATGGGTCTAGTTCTCTTTTAACTGGTTCTAATTATGATCATGAATGTTATACTCCCTTTAGAGAATCCTATACAAGCAGAAAAAGTGGTTATAGGTTTTTTTGTTTAGAACATATTCTTGAACACTTTACTACATACACCATTGAAATTTTTTAGGCAAGGACCAGTTTATATGAGCTAAACAATATGTGAATAAAATATATGTCAATCCTTCCTAATGCTCAGTATAGACCGCAAATTGTTTATAAAAAAGCTCAAGCTCAATATTTAAAAAAAAAAGTCTCCAGTTTACATAACAGTGTCAGGAAACACTGGGAATCAAACCTTGGCCTGCATCAACCATCGGAGCCATGGGGGCTTGTGGGGTTGGTGCTGGTCAGTTATCCTGAAGTCTATCCATTATGTCTCCCTGCTGTCCTCTCATCTCCACCTATCTCGTTAATCTGATGTGGTTTCAGTCTGCAATTAAGGGACTTTAGAAGCCTGCTCCCGGGAACCCTTGTTGCTTGATCATGAAGCCTTATAGCCTGATCTAGCCTGCGGTTTTCATAGTCCTGTGTTCCCTTCAACCTGGTTCCTGCTCGGTTCTCTGTTCCTCCACTCCAGTTCCCTTATGCCTGAACTCTGTTGGCTCTCCTGGTATTTGACCTCACCTGGACTATTCTCTGTCTTCAGCCTGCCCAGACCTTGGCCTGTTTACCAGACATTCCTTGTTTACCTCCTGTCCAGACCATCGACCTGTATGATGGACCTGTCATTGCTAGCTGCCTTTTCTAAACACTGGCCTGGTATAAGGACTTGAGTTCCTCTTCACACTTGCTCAGATTCTCTGTTCTTGTTCTTTAATAAATCTTCTTTTCTTCATTGCAACATCACTGCTGCTTTTAATTCTACCAATTGCATGTTCTACTCAGGTTATACAGCATATAGGTTTCTACCAGCTAGTCATCCTTCATTGGTCAAGCCTGAAAAAACATATTTTCCCCTAGAGAATATGCTTTGTAATAGAGCATGGTGAAATGAGATCCTTAATCAAATGTTTAGACCCTAATAGGGTGAAATCAGTCACAGTGAACATTTAAACAGATGCAAAAGAAATGCAGGTTAAAACATTTCCTTTCATAGAAAGATAGGGTTAACGCTGAAGAAAACAAAATAATATACTAGTCTATTTTCTGTCAATTCTTTTTAAATTGTTTACCTTTCAATTAGCCAAATTAGTTTTTTTGAAAAAAAAATGTAAGACACAATAATGTTTCACACAAACCTGCTTCCAGCTACTGTGGAAAAACAACAAAAGGCAATAAACTATAACTAAAAAAATTTTGGTAAGGATAATATAACCATACACAATAATTTCCCATGGGAAAATGGAATTTACTTTTATTATCAAAGGTTTATAGTAACGAAAGATTTCCAATGCTTAATACCACCCTTGATTTTACACAGAAAAAAAGAGTTAGTTGTCGACTCCTTTGATTTATTAGGTGCCAAAAAATAAACCCATGAACCTCACTGTATAAAGAAACAGCATTCAAATGGTCACTCCAGGTTTCCTGCTAAGTGCAAAGACTGCTAAATTAATTAGAGGAACAAAAAAGCTGTTCCATTGGGTTACAATAAATTGACCAACATTTTTTTAAGCAATTGTTGAACATCATTCTGAATGTAATGGCAACTCTGGTTGACCTTTTTTTCTCTATATTTACAGATTAAAATCCCTTCTCAATCTTATCAATAGTTTATATGGAACCTTTGTAGGTATAATGCTTACATTTAAATAATGTGAACTGCTTTTCATTTTTGCTTTGCTTAGTGATATATTATTTGTACTTATAAGATATGGACTGATCAAATATCAAATATTAAAGTTTGTTAAAGTGCGTTCTTACTCTAAAATTTGAAGCTCTTCCATTTTTCTAATGGCATAAATGGTTGCAAAAGAGGCTTAAAATGAAGTTGCATGATTATTAGTGATGGGCGAATTTATTCGCCAGGCGCGAATTTGCGGCCAATTTGCGAAATGCCTGCGAAAATTCGCTGGCGTCAAAATAAATTGTCGCCGGCGACAGAAAAAAAAATGGACGCCGGCATCAAAAACGAGACGCCGGCGCAGTTTCACGAATTTGTTGGCAAAGCGAAACGGCGCAAATTCCCCATCACTAATGATTATGTGTGGAATAGGATCAACTGGATGGATAAGAACATAAAAGGGACATTAATGTTTTGATCAGTTAATGTCTCTGAAGGGTTATCTAACTTTCAAAGGCACATCCCTGCAAACATGAAAGGTGGTTAAATGTTAACAAGTTATAATGATTATGTTTTTAATTATGTTTTTCATTGTTTTTTAAACCCTAGCAACAAATTATCTCTAGGAGGTTCATGTATTTATTGATATTGCATGTCAATAATTTTCATTTTAAAATAAGCAACATTTTGGGGGGGTCAAAGTTGATAGCAATTGTTGACCAATGATATATTTATGTAAATATGTATTTTTATTCACATATACACATGTACATAAGTATTTCTGGTTATAAGGGTTCTAATGAAATATATAGTTTAATGAAAATATATATTTATTTACAAAAGCTATACACGTATCTACAGAAATGATACACATACAAGTTACATTACATAGAATGTATAATGAATGTTTACAAAGAAAATCCACTGCCTCCCTGATACTCGTCTTTACATCTGTGTCCTCATTGCAGGAACTCCAGGAACTATCTCTCTAACTTAAACCATTCTGATTGATCAGTGACCACTGATTGGTCAGTGGCCATTACATTAATCTAGGGGAGCTGGACATGGATTCCTGAGGTATTCCATTCAAGAATCAATACAATGGAAGGTGGGAAAGGCAGTGTGGAGACAGGAAGGTTTGAATTCTCAACTGCACTATTTCAAAGGGATGGTCTTTGAAGCTTGCCTCTGTTATTTCCTGATGCCATCTAATATGTAAATGACAAAACAAATCAGATACATAACACAACATATGTAAAATATACAAACATTGTATATAATAAAGATATGGCACAAGCAAGTCTCCCTAAGGTAACAGTAATGATGCTCAATCTCTGTGTTAAATTATGTGGGTGACAAAGCTGTGCAATGTCTTATCTTTCATTTAGCCAGTTGATCAGTCAAAAAAATGTAATGTAAGCACATATATGGCCATCAATTCCTCAATCATACCACAAAATGCATTTACATAAATCAGAAGTAGTGATGGGCGAATTTATTCGCCAGGTGCGAATTCGCTGCGAATTTGCGAGATTCGGTGCCAGCGAAAATTCGCTGGAAAAATTTGCGCCTGGCGAATAAAAAAAATATTTTCAACGACGTCTGGAAAAAACGGACGCCGGCATCAAAAAAACGGGCGCAGGCATCAAAACGGGCGGTACTGTGTATTTATGTTTTTTTATCGTTTTTGATGTTACTACCATTTCATAATATTATTCTGTATTCATTGATCCTCTCAATAAACCTCTCTCTTTTAGGACAGTGTTATCAGAAACTGTACTGTATATTTGCAGTTCATTTTCAAAAATGTGTTCTATTATGAAAATGAATCTGAGATTTTACATATGTGTTGAGGTTACTTTGCAAATAATATAACTGACTAAATCTTGATGGCAGAGACATAAATATAAGTAGCTGTAATTGGAAATATACAAGAAGAAAGTAGCAAGTGGTTAAATGTATACACATGTATGGTCTCCTTTGTTTATTTTGAATTGACCTGCATCCTTCAATGGTTTTTATCATGGCAGAAGAACAAGACTAATTGCCATAAAACCCTTAAGTAATTAAAATCTGGGGGGTCCTAAGACTGTTAAAAGTTTACAAGATTAAGTAGAAATCTGCAGTCCTATATCGACTATGTGTGTTCTAACACCTCATCAGTTCCAGATATGACCCTCATAGAACCAGATTTCCTTCAAGCTTGTTATTTTACCTGAGGATATAAGCCTTTTTGTCTGAAAGCAAACTCAGCAATGCTATTCTAATATTCAGCATTCAAATTTGGGGTTCTTAAAAGCCAAAAATGTTGAAGATGCATATGATAATATACTTTTCTGTGTACACATTTCCCTTTTGTTGAGAGTTTAATTATTTTTTCATTTTTAATTTTACTAATTATTAGTTAAAATATTTTTGGAAGTATAAGAATACATGAAGAATTATGGGTATATTGTGTATATAATATAGTTTTAACTTTTGTTACGGAAAAATAGTATTAGAACATTATTCTGCAATATAAATGTTTGCGACAGCCAGTATTATATTTTTCAGTTATTTTGATCTGTCAATTTCCCCATTCTTCTTCATTGCTTTTCTTAGTTATGGCCTGTGTGTCAATGAAATGTATTTCCATGGTGGAAAATCTCCAACCAAATCCTGTCCAGCTGTTTGAGAAGGAAATAGATAAAGCAGGTTTTAGTACACCATGACCAGAAGTCATGCAATAGAGATTCAACTATAAAGGCACTTTCATTCTGTTTTTATTGTAAGACACAGAGTATCACTTCGCAAAGATTTAGATGCATTTAAATTTCAGATTGTATTATGTTGCAAGTATTTTTGTGAAAAATTGTGCATTTTACTTTTCAAAATGTAAATTTTGAGATTTATTATGCTCAAATACTCAAACTTGAATAATAATATTAATTCTAAAAAGCTAGAGAGAGAATTTAATAGGAGTTGTATTATAAAAATCACATCTTTTTCAATTTGAGTTTTAGGGATTTACATGAAATTTAACATGAAGAACATAACATGATTTTACTGTGTTTGAGCTGTTTTGAGCACATTTTTTAAGTGATCAAGCTTTTTACTTTTGAATTTTTTTTTTTATAAATAAGTGCACATCAAATAATAAAAAAATAGTAATTATTAATTCTACCCCCTTATTATTTGTGACAATTAATAAATATGGGTAGGTGCTACATCTACCCTATGAAAGCAAATTAATTAAATTGACCTGTCATACCTATTGTTGTTCTCACACAACAATATCTGGTATTTTTGTGTGAGTACAACTGCGTTTGTCTGTTACATTTTATTAATGGCTGTAATTGCCTCATCATTATTTGCAATTATGTGTAGATCAATCCTTTATTAGTATTGTAGGGATGTGAAAGAGTTCATATTTTATTCTTTAGGATTTGAGATAAGGCAGGATTTGACACAAGGAACTGTGGTTATATTTTTTATACAGTATTTTATAACCTTTGCCGTTTATGAATACAAATGTTATTTAGTATTACAGTATATTGGATCTACTGCTTGGTGTTGAAATTCAGTTGAAAAATATCATGTTAGCTGGAACTTTAGCTTTCAGTACAGACTTGACAAAAGGTGACCCATGTACTGTAGATCATTTGTATTAAGTCACAGTACCCAGACCAGTGCATGAGGATTAGTGAGGGTCCATCTTGAGTATAATTTGCATTTATCAATCCTAGCTTGTAAAATATAAAAAAAAGGATTGAAAGAGGTTGTAATTCCCTACCTGAGCAGCATGTACTTGGACCTTGGTGCAGGGGAAAATATTTAATACATACACATTACAATTATGTTTGGAAATATATAATTTAGTCCTTGGGAACAATTTATATAAAGGCGAACCAACCATCTATCGTCAACATTTGGCACAGACATGTCTATTTATATGTCCTTCCATCCTGCTCCTACCATAAGAAGGTCTCTTTACCAGTTTTCGGTTTCCTCTTTCCCAAATTCATTCTCCTAACAAACATATTCAAGATCCTTCACAACCACTTCCTAAATCTCAGATCTCAAAATACACACAAAGGAACCTACTCAGTTCCACATGCTCTTTGAATATTTTCTCCTGACATAACCTGACCTTCCTCTTCTGCCCCATATTCATGTTCTTTCCTTCCTCCAAGCTTTCAAACACTTGCTGAAGACCCAGGGTTTGACTTTTTTCATTCCACCATTTCTGGAGTTTGTGGTAGCTGATACAGCTAGATCGTTTACTCTGACTATTGAGCTGTCTGACATGAGAACATGGGCAGTGATATATTACAATACCAAATAATGCACAACTCACTTTCTCTCAATGCTTGTCTCTACCAGTTTTTATCCAAGTACTCATTGCTTCTTTCTTTATGTGTTATGGGTAAAATACAAACCAAGGAGCAGAGAAATTAGTAAAACAAGACATCACATTAAGATCAAAAGGGTTTTTTTTAATTTCTAAATAGCTGACCGACACAGTTACAACTGAAATTCAGTTTTGTAAGTTCCTAAATATGCAAGCATGTCTTAGAAAACATTGTTCACTCACCTTTTCACTTACCCTTTGCAGTTTATGCAAAAGCATATAGCAAAGCATGGTATTCAATTTTATATTGCATCTACAACTTGGGGGTGAAAGACAGTTGAATAAAATCATGTTAGATGCAACTTTAGCTTTTAGCTCAGACTTTCACATTATAACGCAAGTCCAAGTGCAATGGAAACAAAGTTTGAGTAAAGCAATAAAAGTTGATTTTTTAGAGGATTGTTTGTTGATTCATTTGGAGATAAAACAGAAACATTACATGGCAAATATTTTTTCCCTGTTTTAAAGGGTGTTGTGTTCACAAAAATATATTACATTGCTATATTGCTTGGCATTTCAGGAGTTCTGGGTACATACTACTTTAATTACATCTATCTGCATTTTACCTGGAATTGTATGTTCTTCTTCTTTACCTTATTATGTTTGGTGCATTTTTATTAAAATCTTGGTTTTATCACTTTAAATCCAGTTAAATCTGCATAGTATTATCCTTTTTATTATACTTCTTTTGTTCTTTCTCAGATAATATATTAGTTCTTATGTTTTTCTCATCATATTTCATTCTTAATCTACAGAGATTTATTGTTAGTACAATGTCTTGTTTAAAGTGTTCCATGAACCATAAAACTGACTCTCCTACATCTGAACAACAAAATATGATTTTGTTTCTAAAGCATTGCTTAAAAGAAAAGTCATAAAATCAAGACAAATTGGCTCGATCCTGTATGAAGCTGTAGACTGCAAGTTAAAGTTCCAAGCTCCAACTTAAAACACAAGTTCTTCAAATTTGAAACAGACATTAAAAATTACAAACAGCTATTTCCATTTAAATATTGCACAGATGTGGCATACCTGCGCTCCAAAATTACCATCAAATTTCTATTTCGAAAAATGAAAGGAACACGAAGTGGACTAAGTAATATGATTTCCGCAGGAAAAATTTCTAGCTACTTTTCCATCTTAGAAAAATCTCACCATCTGGAGAGGTGATATGTTGCTATTACCGTTATTTAATCCATTTGTTTAGCATGCCCTAATTCACATTTAGAACTGCTGAAGTCTAAATTGTGACATGATAGACAAAACATCGCCAATGTGAATATGTTGACTTTACTTCAGTAAGTCTCAGAAAGTGATAAAAATTGTAATAATAATAGTTATTATTCACTTTATTCTAACTGCCTGCAGTGTAAAAGATTCCATACCCTACCTGCCAAACTCATGTAATAAATCTGCATACACACACATAATTTAAACTATATACTGTATGTACAAGTGTGGGATGTATTATCCAAAATACTTATAGCATGGGATTTTTTGGATAGGTTATATTTCTATCATTCAGAAAACAAGTGTAATTGCTTACACATCAGTAGATATTCATGATGGTTTAGTACACTTAAGTTAAAAAGCATTGGCCTCCAAAAATAGGTGATTGAAGCCAAGGTCTCCCTCAAATATCCCTTTCCCTATAGTATATGCACTGTTATACTGTAGAATGGCAAAAAGTTCATGAAAATGTTCATATACTATATGTTTATAATACAATAAATAATGTGAATGTAAGTATGGTTCTATTTGCTTTTACACTTTCATTCAACCTATCCACCATTGTGTTAAAAGATGCAGCAGTACACTAAAAATGTTTTATGCAGGATGATAGCCCATATAAATATAATATATGCAGTCACCCTGCATAAAAGGAATTTATCTGTGTACTGCTGCATCTTTAACCTGGTATAACATCGACTCGCTTCATGGAAGGAAAAAGTCTTTCAGTAACAGCTCTTGACACCATTACAGGTGTACACCTTACAGTGGGCAAGCTCTCCAATCATACACATTATCTACTAGTGCTGAAAACAACATTTCAGTGACTAGTAAGACATTTTTGTCTCTGGGGGTGGCAGCAACCCTCCCTTACTGTGAACCGATCTCATTAAGCATGCAGCAATGAGCTATAGAAATTTGTATTTGCCATTCACTTCTAGTTACTGTGCCTTCAGACTATAATGCAGTATTATAGATATGCCATATATTTATGAATGCTTGAGAAAAAAAATCCAACACAAATATAGTTTTCACTATGAGTGGTCATTTTTACATTAAAAGGTAAATGAACAAATTGATAAAATGCTGAGATAAACTGATCTTCTCAAAATTCATGCAAATTAACCTCAACACTGTAGAGGTGACACTAGTACCTTATGGCCATGTTTACTTTTACGGGTTTTTTTTTTTAAACTGGTGCTAAAGGACTATACAGTCCTGAAGGCGAACCTACAGGAGTACAGTACACAAACTAACTTGTTCCAGATCACCTGATATCAAAGCTTTGTATAAACGCTTATCTAAACAATACATCTTTTATGTTCTGTCATGTTTGACAGAATACTTGGGAAAATCTGGGACACATGTTATATCTGTCCCAGGTTTTTGTCAAAGTGGTTCCTGGCATGTAGCCAGGCCAGGTTCTCTTGAACACTTTTCCCAGTGTGTGTAGGGGCTAGTAGCTGGGAAGGATAGTGAGGTTTTCACTCTGAGCTGGCGTCCGGAGTATCTGGAGAGAGAAACAAGAAAATACCTCTTAAAAAACTGTGTGCTGAAAGTCTGATTGAGGCTTCTGCAACTTTATGATACTAATGTTGTAAGTTCTGGACATCTTTAGTTTCTTTGTACTCCAAACTATGTTTTGAAGCAGGACTGTTAATCCTATACTGAAGCAAGTGTGCTGAAGCTGTTTATTTTGTTCCCAATAAAAGCCAGCCAAGCTGCATTGAACTCTTAAAGCTGATGTTAGATCAGATGGATGGATCAAATACTGTATGTTTATGACACTGCTGCTTGAAATGCCCATGTCTGATTTATCAATGAGAGTAAAAGAAGCTAAGGAAAGTATGTGAATGCAACATAGAAACAACTGGAAAACAAATGTTATATAAATAACATAAAAAAATTAAAAAAAATTTACACTTGTAAAAATTAAATGTATTAAAATTATAGAGATAAGATAATGATATTATGACTCCACAGCTATATATTGATACAAAGATATAAATCCACCTACCCCTTGCACACTTTTTATCTTTTCATCTTTATGATGGCATTTCCCAATAATTCTAGATTAAAGAAGATACACATAGAAAAACTTCCTTCAAATATCATTTTACCAAAATGATAGTTTTTACCTCTAAGGCACCTACCTGTCATGTATAGTCCAACCAAATTAAATCTTTCTACTTTTTACAGATTATGACCTAATGGTAGAAAACTTCTTTTTTGACTATTTGCTATTTTTGACTACAAGGGGCTCATTTATTAAAGCAACGCAGCGCATAAGTGGACGCAAAAGATTGTCTGCGCCATCACAAGCGTGATCGCTAATATATTTGCGTGATATTGCGCATAACACAGAGCTTTTGCGATGGTTTTGTTTATGCGCATTGCGCAAAAGATTGGGCATTTATGTCGCAAACGATGCCGTGGTTGTTAGGGGCGTGGCTGTGGGCGTGGCTACAATGCGCTTGCACTGCGGCCGTCACAGATTTGCGTCTGTATATGTGCAAAACTGCACCCGGGCAACAGCACCACAATTTTTACGACTGCCTCTTCGTGGCGTAATAGTAACGCTCTTCAAAATGCGCATTCCTGCCCAGCTGCGCTAGTATATTCACATTTTTGCGTTTCATGTTGCTTAAAAGAGAATTTTATATATGTGTGCAGAGCCACACTGCTAAACTGGGTTCTGGCAAATACAATGGTGCTGCTGTTGGTGGGGATGTTTGTTAACTCAAAGTTAACTCAAAGATGAACAACCCCTGTAAAGTGCATATTAACCACGCCTTCCACCCAACATGTTTATATTGACCAAGGTTCCTTTAAGGGTATCAGGTAGGCTAAACACCTTTGCAACCAAACAAATATTAGCACAGAAACAAATGCAGATGCGTCTAAGTGAACGCAATATGCGCAATATGTGACGCAACTAATTAAAGCAGCGCATTCATACATGAGCACAACTAATCCTTACCTTTGCGGTATCTTCCTGTGCGCACAATTTATTATAAGCACTGCGACAGCTGATACGCAGTTTCACACGTCGCACCTGTCTGTGTCTACATTAGCGCACAAATTGCACTGTTAAGGTATCGTGCACTACATTATTAAATACTCGCATGCGCTGGGCAAATGTAAGGCCACTGCGCTCTTTTTAGCGCTGCGCTGCGTTAATAAATGAGCCCCCAAGTGTTTAAGTGATATCATTTCAAGGAGAGGGTGTTGATATAGATTATGTCTTTTAGCATCAGTGATCAGTGCAATCCATAACATCATGTTTTGAAAAGAGGGTAATAGGGAGGTTAAGGGAACCCTAGGAATGCTGTATCTGCCACAACATGCTTTCATGGCTATATGTATGACACTGGAGCTAAGGTAAATGAATATTTTAAAGCTAGCCTTTAGGCATAGCTTTATAAATACAAGGTTTCAAGGTAAATTATTTAAACATTAACCAGTTTTATTCAGCCCAGCCCAAGTTTGTACAGTGTATTAAAATGCTGTATTATTAATATTAATCATCATCATCATGAATTTATAAAGTGACATTTTATTCTATTGCTGTACAATACATCAAAAATACAAATTACATACAAAAATTGACTGATACAAGAGGTAAAGTGATCCCTGCTCAGACCGTACAAGCTTAAAAGAGAAGGGAGCATGAAACATACAGTAACACAATTTAAAAGACAAAAAGGAATGCAGGATTGGAGGTAGGACCCTAGGGGCCCCATATTACATAAACAATCAAAGGCAGGCAAAAATACTTTTTTAAAATTTTATTAGTAATATGTAGTTAATTCAAATGTGCCTACTTAAAAAGTTACATAGTTTGCCTTCTGCGGTTATGGTTGTGGACTTTGCTTGTGTCAGGATGGGATATGGGTTAAACTGACAAATGGACAGTGGGAACAAAGGAAAGACCTGGTGCTAAAACACAAGGGCTGTATGACAAGGGATCTGAATTACCAGCAGTCAGATTACATTGATATATGTTTAAAGACTGGCAGAATCATATGTAGCTGTGATCAGATGAGAAGGAATGAGTTAAGGCTGGGGGTGGTGAAAAAGAGGGATGTGATGTCAGGGGAAAAAGCAGTTCACTTCTTTATCTTCTGAGCAGGTAGAAAAAGCCCACCTACCACCCCACCCCAAATTTTTGCATATTTTGTGAAATGTCAGGAGTTTCTCTTCTTTATGTTGTCCTACCATCTATTAAACTATTAATGGAATGTGGATGTTTTCCTGCATGCACTGTTATTTTGTGGTGTCGGTACTCTTATACAGTATAAACTTGAGCATCTGCACGGGATAGTTCATGTTAATTGAATGCCAAATGCTTGATCCAGGGAATGTTTCAGATCTCCATTGGGGTCAGGAAGGATTTGTTTCCCTTTTGAAGCAGTTTGGCACTGGCTTCAGGCTGGGTTTTTTGCCTTCCTCTGGATCAGAACAATGGATATATGATAATGTATTTTAAGTTTTATTTGTCATAGCAGCCGTAGGACCTTGCCAGAGTACTGCACAGGTAATTTTAGAAGAGGGAGAAAGGAGGTTCTCTCCTTTGACTGCACAGTGGGTTGATTGATACAGATGCTACTACTGCTTGTTCTAGGTGACAGCCTACTTGGATTTCCTATCATCGACACACTGCAGATTCAGGACAGACAGCATGAACTTCTCTCATGGTAGTAGCAGATTTGGGGGCATCTTCTCTGTGGGTGGATGCAGCATAATGGTCAGTGGTGAATATAATGACATAGTGCTGATCTCATTCTTCATAGTAGCGACCTCTTATGGCATTCTGCAGTTGAATACTGCCTTTGGTTGGGCTCACAAGGTCCTATGTATATGATAAAATGGGAATAAATGCTGTGACAATTTTGCAATTTCTGCTCCTGGTGTAACAATGGGGTTCAGTGGGATGGCTGAAAGCAAAGGGTCAATTGAGGAGTTCCCTTGTCAAGGAGAAAGATCAGAGAGAGCCATGAAAGAGTTACTCTGCTAATATTTGAGACATCAAAATATTTTTTGGTAGACAACAGCCTACTTTGGTATTGTCAGGAAAGTATCTTATTCCTAATTCTAGGGGCAGTGCTACCCATCAAAAATATAATTTTCAAGTTATCATTGTAAGGCACATTTTTCAGGTTGTATTGTAAAAAGATGTAAGTTCAGTTCTGCATTTTGTAATAAAGTTTGAGACAAGCTTTGAGGTATCCTGAAATGAAATGAAAGAAACAAAGAGTACATTTAAATATAGAGTATGTGGGCTGAAACGTATAGGCCAACTGGTCTTCACATGCCATTACATACAATGTGGTTCTAAAATCATCACCCCTGTATTTAATGTTAAGCAATATATTTTACACTAATTGAACCCTTTTTGTCTTAACAATGACCCAGTAAATTTTTAAAATACACTTTACAGTCCAATTTTCCCTTGTATACCATTAATGATATGACATCATAGCCACATTAAAAGCATTCACCTCTAAGATCTAAAGGTCCAAAACTCAAATCAGATGCTGCTTATTTAGCAATAAAGTACTGGTAAATATTTCATTAACTGGTCCCCAGCTACAAAACCCTGTACAAACAGAGGCATTGATTATTCCTGCTAATTTTGCCTGCTTATATAATGTTCTTATCAGGTCTTAATATGCTATAATGCAACTTCAGCTCTTTATTCAAAGCGTAATTAGTCTTTTAAAAAAGCCAATAAGCTGCTGCCTGGCTAGACTGCCTAATAAATTAAAGCTGGTACAGGTGATTTTCTTTTCTTCTAAGTTAACAGCAACGGTTAAAGAAAAATGTCAATGTCTGTGATACTTTGTAGCTTTTATTTTATATTGTAGCACAACATAAAGAATGATAAAAAAAAAATGTATGATTGTGAAAATATCTGACCTGACCTTTCTATTTCTAAGTATGCACTCACTGTTGAACTGGCTCACTTGAAGACATATTAAGCCCAGGTGCCAGGGGCAATCTTTGACTAGGCAGTTCTTCCTAAGCACAGCTGGACTTTCTTAGTTCTGGGAGCATGTCATTACTATATATAAGTATTCCAAGAGGGTACTTTTTGTAACCCTTTCTCCTTCTGTGCAAAGCTGTACAAAATAGTAAATTCTTAAGACCTACATATATCAAGGTCAGACAGGGCCTGTGGGAAACCAATAAAAAACTTGTCAGGCCCTGCCAGCCCAGGCCTGCTTCCCCGGCTAATGAGATTGTGTGCTACCTGACTCCCCTCCATTCCAATTGTACAGTGCTAGCAATATGCTGGCGCTATATAAATACATGTTAATAATATGAAGAGAAAAGAAGGTACGCGTTGGTAGGGGGAGGGGTTTGCGGTTGGTTTCGCTGCTTGCAGGTCACTGCCTGGGTAAAAATGGGTGTCATAAGTCCTGCCCATATGCAGGACAGCATCAGTAGAGGAGGTATCAGAACACATAAGCATAGCATGGAGGAGACCTTCTCAATTGTGCTTTTGACAGGGTGAGCAAGAACTTTTGGTTCCTATGGCTGTGGCTGCTGCACATAGCAAGATGTAACCATTGTGCTGTGGCCCATACACTGAATTAAACACATGGGTACATATTCATTTAAGGATGTAGTTGCACTGGCGTGAATTTTAAATATAGCATTAATATACTGATGTGAAATATTGTGATTATTTAGTGCAAATAGCGGTTTCCCTATAAACGTTTTACTGTTTCAGGTTAAAATATATCACATTTAGATACTTCTACATTTAACTTTGTGAGTTATGATACTTTCAGTACTTTATACTCAAAATATTTTATCATACATAACATCTTTTGTGCTGTATGCAAAACAGTAGGCAAGATATATACATAAGCATTTTTATAATTTAAATCAGATCCGACAGCCAATTTCTTTTCTTTCTTTGTCCAACTAAAAGCAGCTGTAAGTAAAATGGCATTACATTGTACCTTAACCTACAAACTCCGTTTAATGGGCGCACTTTATTTTTTTCATATGTTCTTGCTTTTAGCTTATCTAGATCAGTGAAGTAAATGGAAACTTTATCTGGATGAAATTAGAAGGTGAGGGGATATGATTGTGCACATTCGCTGGAGATTACAATGGGTTGCAGTCACTGGAAACAACTGGGGTAAAAGAAAAAACATGTAACAAGGAAAACAACAGAATAAAAGGAATATATTTGGAATTTATATATTTTTGAATAGTTAAATTGGAGTGCTTGGATAAAACAGAACAGAGTAGAAGTATTATTGTGGTATTTCCACACAAATGGCATTAGTAAAATAGGAATAGGAGTAGTAAAAAGTAGTACTTAGGTGCTGGGTACAGATTTTAGGGATATGTAATAATTACATACAAAATCTTAAATAAAAAAAGACTTAGTTACAACTCAGAGCAGAGTTATTTCAAAGTAAGTACTTTTATGCATTTAAATGCAAGAATGTTGTGCACATTTTTGTACCTTGTACTTGCTCTTGCAAAATTGGTTTATTATATAATTTATTGTGAAGGAGACGAAAAGCTCTGTTTTCTATCTTCTGCTGCTCCGTTTGTACATTCTTTCTTTTTGAGACATTACATACTCATTTTATTTTAAATATCAACTGAACACAGGTGATACTTATATTCTGCATATTCTCCCCTAGGGAAATAGTTATTTTGTTGCATGACAGTGATTGGTTCCATTCAGTGAACATGTATAATAAGACGATTCAGGTTTGAACAAGTACATTTCAACACAGACTGATGAAAAGGAGACACAAGGTAGCTTTGAGCTTGTTTGCGTGATGATATCAAAATGAATGAGTGAAAAGCTTGTTGATGTAATGTTATATTGTGGTACAGAGGTTATGAATTTTTCTATAGTAGGTGGGCAGATGTTAAGAGAGAAGCTTTGAATAACTGGCAGAGAAATTTAACTATTCACTCAAATGCAATATGAAAACATGTGTGCTTTGAAATATTATATTACCATGAATGTATATGAATTATTAATGTAATATTATACAAGTATTGTTCATATGATGTTATTATTCCTACATGTATCTGAAATCTATACATGTAAATGTGTCATATAATATATACTGTAGAGTAGATAAAGTATTTATCTCAAACAGTTATTCTGATCATTTCTTTCTTTAATTCCAGGTTAAAAAGATATATTTATATATATATATATATCCTGCCATTTCAGGAGCAGATCATTAGATCATTGAGAAGGTCAGTGTCTTTCTGCTCCAAAGAGAAGGCAATTTATTCCAAGGAGGACAGAAATAAATTGGTATTTATGATTCATTTAACACCTATTCAATGTAACTTATGAACAAAGCATGTTTAAAAAATGCAAGCTCAACTCTTTTCACAAAGGTAGATCCATATAGATGCTCCATAGCAGCTCCTGTCAAGTGCCAGTTGCACCTGTTCAGCCTGCTCTGACTTGCATGGACTTACAGGTCATGCCAGGGTTCACATAGCCATTCATAGCCTCAACTGACTTTTGCCAAGGTAATCAGACACTCTGGGTAACTTTGCATTGTGGGTAAAAAAACTAACAATTTGCACCCTAGTTTTGCACTTTGTGCTGCATTTGTAATTAAACCTATTGGTCTTACGCAGGATGGTTGAAAAGATTGTGCTACCTTTAGTAACATTTTGTATTATGATATAGGGGCCCATTTACTTAGCTTGAGTGAAGGAATAGAAGAAAAAAAACTTCGAATTTAGAATTTGGCTACTTCGACCATCGAATAGGCTACTTCGACCTTCGACTACGACTTCGACTTCGAATTGAACGATTCGAACTAAAAATCGTTCGACTATTCGACCATTCGATAGTCGAAGTACTGTCTCTTTAAAAAAATACTTTGACCGCCTACTTCGGCAAGTAAAACCTACTGAGGCCAATGTTAGCCTATGGTGAAGGTCCCCATAGGCTTCCTAACAATTTTCTGATCGAAGGAAAATCATTCGATCGATGGATTATTCCTTTGATCGTTCGATCGTAGCAATTGAGTTAAATCCTTTGACTTCGATATTTGAAGTCGAAGGATTTACATTCGGCAGTCAAATATCGAGGGTTAATTAACCCTCGATATTCGACCCAATGTAAATTTGCCCCATACTGTTACTAAACATAATCTCTAAGCAAGCATGCGCATGAATCAGAGATGTATATTTCATGAAATGGACTCATTTGTGCAGTTATCCTAATTGTCTCCTGTGAACTAGTATTAGCTTGAAGGCAGTTACTGGCTGTGGAGGGTGAGTTAAGGATTACTATTGATCTTAAGAAGGTAGTTCACCTTAAAATGAACTTTTAGGGATCCATTTACTAGAGTGCGATAGAGGGTGACAATGGCTCCATAAATAACATCAGAAAATGTGGTTTGCACTGCAATAATATCTGTATTTGCTGAATATTTTAAATACAGGTACATATATCAATGAGTATGTAAACTGTTTTATTCAGTTTACTAAAGTCTAGTCCTAGAATTGTTGATAAATCAATCCAAAATTGCTGCTAGTTTTTGTTTTCACCAAGGGAACAGCGTAATGTAAAATAACACCACAATAAAGATGACTGGAGAAAATTATAATAAATAACGTAGTATTAGTGAACTAACTGAGTTCTTATAAACTAATCATTAGTGCTGTCTTCTGCCATGGTGAAAAAAAATCTTTAAAATGTATAGCAGATTAATGGAGCTGTCCTCATTGAACACCAAAACTTTCACAACTCTAAAAAAATAATGCTTAATGTAGCCATCCTGCACAAATAATTTACCATTTGATAACCATGTCATTGTAAGAATTGCAATTCTTAAGAGTATTAGAGAACTTTTGATATGCTGAAATCACATTGTAATACTAGAATATAATATAATGCTAGAATATAAATTAACACATACAAATATAGATGTAACACATGGGGCAGATTTACTAAGCTCGAGTGAATAGTTTGAATCCAAAAATATTCGAATTTGAAGTAATTTTTTGGGTACTTCGAGCATCGAATTGGATAAATTCGATCGAATCAAATGATTCAAACGATTCGAAGTAAAAAACGTTCGATCATTCGACCATTCGATAATTGAAGTACTGTCTCTTTAAAAAATCCTTCGACTCAATACTTCGCCAAATAAAAGCTACCGAATTGAATGTTAGCCTATGATCGATCGATTAAAATCGTTCTAATTGTTCGATCCGAACGATTCCATCGTTTGATCGAATAATTTTTATTTGATCGTTCAATCGTACCTTTTGCGCTAAGATCCTTCAAATTCGATATTCGAATTCAAAGGATTTTACTTCGAGGGTCGAATTCGAGGGTTTTTTAACCCTCGAAATTTGACCCTTGATAAATCTGCCCCATGAATTCATTCTCGAAAGAAGCATGCCATGCTGTCATTTAACCTATATTTAATAATGTCAATACATATGATGGGACATTTATTACCCGGTCTCACGGGATACAGGAGTGTGAAGTGCAAAAACATGCACAAGGTGCCATGTTTTCTGTATTTTGAACCCTTCCTCATGTCTGAGTGCCCTCAGACTTAGTTCCTTGAAAGAGACAAGGAGCTAAGCTTTGTGTATTGATACAGCGCTGTCTGCTTTCTTCAGCCCTATATTCATCAGTGCTAGGCAGAGAGAGGCACATTGACATCCGCTCACTCACCTTCTACTCATCACCTAAATTTTTTATTTAGATGCACAAGTTAAGAAGCACCGTTATGCACCACAGGCAGCAAAGAAGTACTGTACTGAATGTAGTAAAGACAGGGCTGCATTATGCCCACAAATTGTGTGCCAGATTTTTAATCTGGTGCAAGGAGCAGTGCTCAGCATGACCTTGGATTCAAGTGTCTCTTGAATAATTACAAGGGTGTGCAATTTTGCACTTTATAATGCTTTAGCACATGCTTCCAGGGACATCAGAAATAACTTGTTTAATACAGCAAAATAAAATATTCTTTTTGTTCAGACCACACACAGTTTTTCATTGTTTAGAAAAAAATCCTTTAGTAAACATCTAAGGGTTCAGAAAAATTCCATTCAATGAACATAAAATGAAATGATATTCATTGTGTTTGATCAGAATATTTGCATGCAAATTGAAGCCCAGAAAACATGCATTTCTGGAATGAAAACATAATGAACCGATGGTTATACAAATACATCATTCTGCAAGATGACCTGTCACAAAGCACCCACTGCTTGGGCATGTTCATTCAATATGATATAGTAAGTAAACATTCGATAGGGCAAATACTAACAGATAATAGAAAAATTGACAGGTAGAAAAGATTTACTTCCTCATTCCCATTTTCCTTCTCCAAAGGCCAAACCATAAAAAAAGAAACTTTTCAAGACAAGGACAGAAAAATGTGACTCTTGCTAATGGCTGTTGAACTTTGAACCCTTCACAGCCTCTAATGAATTTCCAAACATTACCTTGAATCCTGCTATCTGCCATGTTTCATGAGGTGGCAGGAGCATTTCATTCTTCCTATGTCCAAGGGAAATTAAAGATGTAAGGATCAGACACAGACCATAGCCAACCATGTAGCGTTTTGTGCTGATCTGGAAATAGGAGCTGTAAGTATTAAAGCAATCTTGCAGTTCATATATCTGCTCTATGACCTCTGGGTCATACCTGCTCAGTTTAGCATTGGACTTAAAAGCAAATTTTACATTATTGATGACAGCACAGTGAAAATGAAGCAGACATTAACCACAACCGACTCTGAATCAAATATCATTAGTCACTGTGCAGACACGCAGATTTATGCTTTGATTTCTATAACATACTTCCATAGTTATTTGCAAATTCTTTTAAAATATCCCAAAACAGTGTATCTGTTTAGATATGTATACTAGCTTTGTGAATATATTTGTTTAATTCATTAATAATGCCTGTGTATGCTTGCTATGTAAAATGTTTTGTTTACCTAAGGCCCACAACAAAAATGACTCTAAAGCACATTGTTAAATTGTTAGATTCCTTGCCTGTTTTTGGGGTGATGGGATGTAAGAGAGAGGATTTTTAAACCTGGAATTAAGGAGAGTAGACCGAAGTTACAGTTTACTAGTTGAATAAGATGAACACATTGTTTCTTCTTTCTTTACTACATAGATAGGAAATACCATACAAATACAATGAATTCAGAGGAATGGAATAAGATTTTAAAATGAAAATCTGCTTTATTTACCTTTTTCGGCATTAATAACATGTGGCTGGCATTTTATAAAAGCAGGGAGAAAAAAAGGAGGAATCACGCAGTTATAATAGTGAATAGTTGTTAAATTGAAAAGCGAACCCACTCATTTCCCTACTTAGAATGGCACTATTTTAAGTAGGGAAATCTGACTTGATAAAACTCTAGATAAACTTTATCATAAATAAAATGCAAATACCAAACCAAACTTAATATATATCACATTCTGCACTTTCTCATGCTTGAGAGATCATACTGCACATATTTTTCATGTGGTTTTCTTTAGTCATGTTTCAGTGTGACATTTTTACATGCATAGAATAATTACACACAGCTGCAACACATGCTTTTCTTTATTGGTCTTGCAAAACAGCCATTTTGGAGCAAAAGACTGTTGTATTTTGGTGCCAATATGTCACTATATATAGACATTCTAGACCTTTTGCGGGTCAAGTTTGCATTTTGCCAGGGTATTCTCTATTGTTCCTACTGTATTTCACTGCATGTGGACTCTTGACCTGCTCAATCACATCCTAGTCACTTCCTATGCTTGACTTCCAGGTACAAATTTAGTCTGTTCATAACATTGTATATTTGCATCCAGCTTCTTTTTTATGTGATCTTTGCTTCACCTCTGCCTTATAATACTGATTTGATAATGTGCTCTGGTTTTCACCAAAGTTTTTTGGGAAGAACTTTGAATCATATTTGATCAAATGCGCTATTACATCTGCGCTGTTACATCTGCGCTGTTACATCTGCGCTGTTACATCTGCGCTATTACATCGATACATTAATAATAACCGAAGTGGTGACAGACACACAGTGCTTTTACTTGGACAGCAACTGTAGTCAACCCCCCCATTGGTTGTAGTCCTTTTCTTAGCATGGATAGATTTGGCTATTTCTCTACTATCTGCATAGTTACTCCATTATGTACTATAAGAATAAAGCAAACAGAAACCTTAACGCCTTTAATCCACAACAATAAATCAACAGTATCAGCACAATCCATCTCTCACATTAACAATATTTTCTGTCCAAATAGGGCAGCTTCTCTCTTCAACAATGCTCTTTCAACAGCTCTTGACTCACTTGCTCCTTCTATCACCCGTTACAGCCGACCAGCTAAACCCCAACCCTGGCACACTAGTGTAACACAGTACCTCAGAAGATGTAGTACATCAGCTGAACGACGGTAGAGAAAGTCACAAACTGATCCTGACTTCATCCACTTCAAATTCATGCTCTCCTGCTACAATCGAGCTCTATCATTAGCTAAAGAACAATACTTCTCTTCTTTAATATCCACTCTGTCCACAGCGAATGTTTGCCACATTTAACTTACTTCTATGCCCCCCTCCACCCCCTGCACTCATTAATGTAACTGCCCAAGATCTTGCTCATTTATTTAATGAAAAAATGTATCTCATTAGGCTGAGTATACCGTCTGACAACAATCTCAGACTAACTTGCAGTCCACTCACATCCACTTTGCACTCCTTCACCCCTGCAACTCTAGATGAAGTTAGCAAACTTCTAGCCTGCTCAAAACGCACAACCTGCTCCCTTGACCCCCATGCCCTCTCACCTCCTCTGCCCAATGTCTGATACACTGTCTCCTGCACTTACCCACCTATTTAACCTTTCACTTTCTACTGGTACTTTTCTATCCTTAGACAAACGAGCACTAATCATTCCTATCCTCAAAAAACCTTCCCTTGATCCCAGCTGTCCCGCTAACTATCGTCTGGTTTCCCTTCTTCCATTCGCATCCAAAATGCTAGAAAGGCTTGTTTACAAACACCTGATCCAGCAACTCACCCACAACTCCCTTCTCAATCCCCTGCAATGTGACTTCTGCCCAACACACTCAACTGAAACTGCACTCACCAAAGTAACCAATGATCTTCGACTGCCAAAGTCTAAAGGTCACTATTACATAAAAATTCTTCTAGATCTCTTTGCAGCCTTTGACACAGTTGACCACACGCTCCTCCTTGACATTCTACAATCATCTGGCATTCGTGACACTGCTCTTTCATGGTTTACATCTTATCTGTCTGACCGTTCCTTTAAAGTTGCCTTCTCTAACTCTATTTCTACTATGTTCCCTCTCCCTGTTGGAGTTCCTCAAGGCTCTGTTCTAGGCCCTCTGCTGTTCTCACTGTATACAACTTCACTAGGAAAACTTATTCAGTCATTTGGACTTCAGTATCAACTTTATGCTGATGACAACCAACTCTACTTGTCTGCTCCCGATCTTTTTTAATTCTGTCCTTTCCCAAGCTATAGACTCTCTCTGCTGTCTCCTCCTGGATGTCACAGTGCCACCTGAAACTGAACCTTTAAAAAACAGAACTCATTATATTTCCTCCAAGATCTTCCCCTGTCCCTCACAGTAAACAACACAACCTTTCATTCCACCACACAAGCACGCTGCCTAGGAGTTATCACATATAACACTTGCAAAATCGTGTTGTATTCAACAGCACAACTTTGCCCGAATACAATCATATCTCAATTCAGAATCAACTGAAACACTGATTCAGTCTCACATCACCTCCCGCCTTGCTTACTGCAACTTGCAGGTATTCCAACAAGTCACCTTTCACAACTCCAATCTGTTCTAAATGCGACCACTAGACTCATTCATCTCTCTCACCTCTCAACATCAGCTGCTGC
The DNA here is from genome assembly GCF_017654675.1 of Xenopus laevis. Taxonomy (NCBI): domain Eukaryota; kingdom Metazoa; phylum Chordata; class Amphibia; order Anura; family Pipidae; genus Xenopus; species Xenopus laevis. The sequence goes on from NC_054376.1 coordinate 70,538,675, forward strand.
CATATGCATGTCCCTTCACTGGCTCCCAATCCCCTCTAGAATCAAATTCAAATTACTAATTTCAAGACCCTCAATAATGAAGCCCCTGCCTATATTTCATCTCTGATCTCCAAATACTTCCGTCACTCAACCTTTGCTCTGCTTCTGATCTTCGCCTTGCTTCTCCTCTCATCACTTCTGCCAAATCTGGTCTACAAGACTTCTCTCAGGCTTCTGCTTTTCTCTGGAACTCTCTGCTTCTTTCCAAACTTTCAAGTGCTCATTAAAGACTCACCTGTTTAAAGAAGCTTATTCAATGTACCTTAATTAATCAATCATTGCTGTATCATAAATCACAAAATTGTTTCTAAAATCCTCAAATGTCTCAATTGTACCCTAACCTTTACTTTGTAAACTCTAATTGATAAAGACCCTAATGTGGGCCGAAACGTTGGATGCATTATTGAGAAATATAATATTGATGGTCACTAATCATGGAATGCGGGTCCTCTTCAAATAAATATATATTTATATATATATATATATATATAAAAATGTATGTATGTGTATATATATATATATATATATATATATATATATATATATATATATATTGTTCTCTCGTATGTAAGTAAAACAAAATATTGGGGGTTATTTACTAAAATCCATTTTAGTAAAACCACTTTGATTAAACTCCCATCCATCTTTTTACCTTACTTATCAATAAATTAACTCGAAAAGATCTGGTGCTGGAAAAGACTTGATAAAATCTTTGGATTATTGTACAAAACCCAGGCAATATAATGATATCTTCCAATTGTAAACGGGACATCTGCCATTGACTTCTACATGACCTCGGCAGGTTTGAGATATTTTTTTGTTCGGACTTTTAGCAGGCTCGGGATTTCTACAGAAAAATTTTGTTTTCTCCTTTAAAACTCCAACAAGAAATAAAATGAACTTTAATAAATAACCACCATTATGTTAGATACACATTTTTATTTACACAGCTAAAGTAAAAAATTGTACAACTGGAAAATCTTTATGACCTTTTGGAACAAATCCCATTATTTAATAGACTTCCCTTCAGATACTTTATGCATTCTTTCATGAGTGTCTAAAATGTTTTCATATGATTGGTTACTAATAACCACAGATGGTAAGAATATCATGCTTACATTAATATGCGTAAATCCATGTCTGTAAGTCTTAAAATTTATTGCTCAACTGTGCATTCCAAGCTCCTGCAGAAATCAAGTGGTTAACTCCTAAAATATTATGGTGACTCCCATTCTCCCTGTTAAATGGGTGAACATAAAAAAAGTCTGTCAGATAACTGTTTTAAAGATCTTTTTATAAGAATATGTATTCAATTAGAATGAGAAAGCAGTCTTTGGACTGTGGTTCATTTAAAAAAATGTCTTTGCACCTAATACGTATTTGAAGCAGCTTTAGTGCCACATTATTCTATCAGTTCCACAAAAAAATATTTATTTTTGGCTATTCATATTTTTTTAAATATATGCTTTATTGCTTACTAGGGATGAGTGAAACTATTTGCCAAGTTTTGCAGCGAAAATGACAACCATAGGCTCTAATGGGTGAAAAAAACATTTGCGCGTTAAAAACAATTGTTGTGCAATTTGTTGCGTCAAAAGAAATTTTGTTGCCCAGAGACTTCAATGCATTTCACAGAATTTTTGCCATTTTGTGGGTTCAGATTTGGCCATCACTATGCATACCTATATTTATCTATAAATGAGGCCTATTCATCAAGTGCAAGGCCCTGCTATAAAGCCTTGAGTCTTTGTGACATTTTGTTAGATGAACACTTATAGAGTGTGAGTTGGTTATAGCCAAATCCTTTACAGTATTTTATTTAGTTATGTATACTAAACTGTGCTTTGCAGTCTGCACTCTAAAAACAGAGCAGCTAAATAGCTTAATATTTTCATTTACATTTCCCTGCATTTCTCTTAAAATGTGTTAACTCACTAGGCCAGACTCTCCTCAATACTAACCTTAGAACTATAAACCAAAGCTCTTGACAATATTCAGTTCCCCAGTTGATCACAGAAAGTGATTGCCAGATCATTTGCTTTACCCTCCCCACCATCATAAAGGGAGAATATTGATTGAAACACACTATCATCCAACCTTTTCCCTCAACTAAGTTAGTTACTTGACCCTTCCTCTTAATGGTAACCTCTTCCATGGGAATGGCTGCCCTGGAACAGATGTAGAAACCTGCAGCAATACAGCAGTGTGCAAAGTGTTGCTGTAACAGCACCAAACTTGGACACATACAAAGACATTGTACACATTTATTTACATCTCACTACTCTTGTCTGCATCTATCAAACATGCAACATTGTAGCTGAAGCTGCTTCAAACTAACACTGCAGAAAAGTAGCTGTAGGGCACATACAGTATTCTATACATACTGTAGGAACTGAAGGTTAATACATTTTCTTTGTTAACTAGATCTTCAATAAAATAAAACACCCTCAACTCCTCAAAATACCCTACTGATAACTTCTCTGTCTTGCACTAAACACAGCTGAGATATCCACACAGTTTACAGCATTTGAAATGTGACCGATAGATAAACCTCAGAGTAAAAAGTCATTGGGTACTGATTATGCACTACTAAAGGTTTGGCTTAAGGCGCAGACTGGATGATAAGTTACCACCATTGAACAATGTTATATTTATTATTATAAATGCCATTTAACTGGCTGCTGTATCAATGTTAATTGTTATGGGACTTTGTTTAAATGTTCTTCTGCCCCGAGCAACTTTGCACTAAGTAGATCAGGTCTGTGGCTATGTGGTAGCACATAAGGCCATTCACACGGGGCACTGTAAAATGAAAACAATACTTGAAGTTGCATTGTGGGCAGTGAGTTAATAAACAGTAAACCAATGAAGAAGCCACCATTCTCTTGGTTATTGTATATTTATGTTACCTTTGTTATGCTATTTAAATATGGCTGTGCTGTAATTTTTTCAAGAATAGGTCAAAGTAAATATTTCATAAACATTCAAATTTAATATATTTGGCATATGTTAACACAGCAGGGCATAGCACCATGTTTATTGCCCACTAATGATGAGCAGAATTTTTTGCAACGTTTTATCATGACAAAGATGCCCATAGACTCCTATGTGTGAAAAAAATTGTCACCTGTCAAAAAAAATTTGTTGCCTGTACACTTCAATGCATTTGGCAAATTTCACACTTTTTTGTGAATATTTAGCAAAGTGAAATGGGTCAGATTCGCCCATCACTATTGGCCACAATACCCATTAGTTACACCTGCCCCTGACAGGCACAAGCATCTTTTTAAAAGGGATTCTGTCATGGAAAAGGAACAGTTAATAGTGCTCCTCCAGCAGAATCCTGCATTGAAATCCATTTTTCATAAGAGCAAACAGATTTTTATATTTGATTTTGGAATCTGACATGGGGCTGGACATGTTGTCAGTTTCCCAGGTGCTCCCAGTCATGTGACTTGTGCTCTGATAAACTTCATTCACTCTTTACTGCTGCACTGCAAGTTGGAGTGATTTTACCCCGAAACTTTCCACACCCTCAGAAGCCAAACAAAAGAACAACGGGAAGGTAAACAGACAGGGCGATTCTCTATCCCCTGCCGCTCTGAGGCGGTTTCTATTCTGCTGCTCCCTCCCTCTGTGCTTACCTTTATGGGGTTCTAGGAGTGTTTGTGACGTCATATACAGTGGTGAAGTAAAGCTTTTTAATTGTTGGTAAAGAGCACCCAACTGTATATTCTCACAAGATCTAAATTAAAACAGCATTGAACTAATGTTAAGTCCAAGTCCACAATATTAATTCCTTAATTAATAAATATTATGGACTGAACATTTGTTGATGTGTTTTTTCACTTTTTACTGAGCACATACGTATCTGGATATTCTGCACTAGGAGCTTTCTTGATTGCACTTCCTCACAGAATGTATTTCCAAGTCTATATGTTAGTTCTGCAAGGTGGACACGTTTGGTGGGAGCTGTAATCAAACACTTATACCTTGAATACAGCACTTATACACTCAAACACTTATACCTTGAAGCTCTGAATGATGCACTAAAAAACATGAAAACCTGGAAAACCTCTAAAAATTAGATTTTTTTGGACAATGTCTAGCAAAAACAAAAATCCAAAAACCTCTAAAAGTCTAAGTTGATTTAAAGGAGAAATACCCCCCAATAAGAAAAGCTCCTATCTACTACTTTAGACAGTCCCCCCCTCCCTGCTTCCTCCCGCAGAGTATTTTACCCCTGAAAGTGTCCCTAACAGTTTGCTCACATATCGGTGCAGATTAAGTGCAGCAGAGCTCATGGGCACCACCTTCCGGAACTTCTTCTGTAAGGGAGCTCCATATTGGCGTGTGCACAGTTGGAACAGTCTTCCGGTTCTTAGCAACTCTGATAATTGCAGGAGGGAAGAGAACCCGAAGCAGACCGGAGATCTGGAAGATGGCGTCCATGAGCTACCCTGCGGTTACTCTGCACATATACTTGAGCAAATTGTTAAGGGCACTTTCAGGGTAATGAACTTTGCAGGGAGGGGGGGGCTGTCTAGGGTATTAGGTAGGGGCTTTTCTTATTGGGGGTTTAGTTTTCCTAAGTGGTCCAATCAGATCAGAGCAGTTACCATTGACTTCTATAGGATCTCAACAACTTTTACTTGGCAAAAAATATAGGAAAACCACAAAACCACAAAAAAATTTAGGATACCCACACATTTTTCAAGCTTTGTGGAAAAAAAATCAAGATTTAGTTGTTAGTAAATGGGTCCCATAAGGTATCGTGAATCAAATTACAGAAATAACCCTGATCTGAAAAACCCCAGATCCCAAGCATTACAGATAATAGATCCCATTGTCGTATTAAATTTTTTATGACTCTTCTTTGTTAAGAATCCTTAAAACACATTTAAAGAGTGGCTAGTGTTGAGTGAAGCTGGACCATTTGGAAACCATAGACATGTTTGCAACATAGTACAATTTTTCAGAAATGTCACCAACGGCATTGGAGTATGTGAGATTGTGTCAGCTGTTTTTTCTGTATTTCCTCTCCCAGGTGGAACCAAAAGCAAAACAAAATTTAGCCATGATATTGGTGTTTTTTTACTGGTACAAAATAACAAGGGTTTTTGCTGATTAAACATAACATATGGTGAAGTTCTTATAATTATGTGTTTTTGTGTGGTGCAAAAAAAGGTTTTTTTCGATAAAACAAAATGCATGACAAAATCCAGGCATGGCTTTGCAAAAATGATTTCAAACTTTGCCATAAAACTGTACCTAGTGTACAATTACCAGTGAGTTAGTTATTAGCTGCATTTAAAAAATATATTTAAAAAAGGTTTATATAAAGGCAGTACAGGTACAGGCGTGGGATCTATTATCCAGAATGCTCAGGACCTGTATTTTAGATAATGGATCTTTCCATTATTTTGATCACCATACTTTAAAGGTGGCAATACATGTTAAGATTTTTAAAAGATCTTTTGTAATCCTGAAATGACTGTTTAAATGTACGATTTGCCCATCAACAAAAAAGACTATTTCAAGCAATCTTGCCTATTTGAAGCCAGGAAAATAGTGGGTAGCTGCCTGCTTGGTCCTGCAAACAATTGGACAATAAATAGATTTCACAGTAAACAATGAAAAATTTTCAACCTGACCAATCGATTTTCTTACAGATGTCGGTCAAAAAGTTGTTAGATGTGCAATCATTTGGTGCCCACTAGCCTCACTATAATTTGATGGATTTTTTGGATCGATTAAAATTGGCCATTATGGAAAGGAAAATCTTAACGTCTATAGCCACTTTAGCCTGCTAAAAATAATATAAAGTTAAATAAATCCGATTGGATTATTTAGGATTTATGTAGTAGGATTATTTAAGATTCATGCAATAGGATTATTTTGGATTCATGCAACTTTGACTTTAGGATCAAGTGGAAAATACTGCTTTCTGTATAATGGATTTCTAGATAAGGGACCCAATTCCTGTATTTGCTTCACTTTGTAAGCATGATAAAAAAGGGGTTGATCAATATTCAATACATTTTATAATATTTTTTTTAAATGATAGTGGTTGGTAAAACAATAACAAGAGGTTCTTCAAATTTTGTGTATTGTGTATTTTACACAATGAAACAATACGTTGAGAACTGAGTCAGTTTTCCTTGCATATAACTCCCCATGGATCAGAACAGTGTTTGATTGCTCAAAGCAGGTCTGATAAGTTTGATAAATATGTCAATTCATTCAAAACATTCTTGTCTATCTAAAAATGTTCCTGACACTAAGGAAAGTTTTGATATTCCCATTTTGATATTGGATAATACTGCCCAAGTGTCATCACAAGCCCAGTTTTCAATTTACTGAGTCTCTTTGCCTTGCAATATTACAGGGGCAGTTCATCTTTAAAGATACGGAAAACAATCTTAGGGGCATGCCAAGTTACACTTCCAATGATTAAAGTCACTTAACTGTAACTCTGGCTCGTGTTTTTACTTTTTCAAAAACAAACTGGTCTGGGCTATTGCCTACAGAGAACCTCACTGCCATCTTCTCCCTTTAGCGATGTAGAAAGTACATAAGTAGCATTTTCATAAGTTATTTTCTGTGCTTGCATGGTGCTCCTACAACATATGCACTTGCTTTCTTGTAATACTTGTGCTAACCTCATTCAATAAAACAACAGTGTTATAACTTATAAAGTTATCAAAAAAGTAAGATCTAAATTGTGAATAGACTCCGATTTAAATTATTATCATTCAAATATGTGAAAATTTCAACTAGCTTGCGTGATTTGTTACTCCAGATAAATATCAGATCTATTGTAATAGAATACTGAACTACCCCTTTAAGCCATGATATGTTTGAAAGGTTCACACATATCTGATTTATTAAAAGCTATTAATTTTAATTGCATAGCTGTCAATACAGTTAAGTTGAGGTGTCCATGGTCTTTTCACTTCTGCTTTGGTGTTTAGCAGCCAGATACACTAAGATGATTAAGCACTTAAAAGAGATTTTGTAACCGAGGGGTCAAAATAGGGCAGTATGACAATATTTTGGGCTCCTTTCAAAACAAATGTCATCGATCATTGCCCATTTTGTAATTCACCTTAAACTTGGCCATATACATTTAACATACTAGTTTAGTTTTAACTCTTTCATAGAAGTTGGTATTTATTTTTTCATTTAAATTTATTTATTTTTAGTCTTAGTATACATTTAATTTCTTGGAATGATCAAAACATTTGTTAGGTTTTACATAAAAAACTGCCTGTTCTAGAGCAGAAAATTCTTTCCACGGGAGTCAGGGCAGCAATTAAAAAAACAGACTTCCAGATTTGATCCAGTGTCTCCTCTATTTATTTTGATTAACACATACTTAACTTATTCCTATCTGCTTTTTATTGCCCATAGGGACTGGATATTCTTCCTGTATTCTTCCTGGAACATTTGGAAAGCATGGATTCAAACTGTATGTTTTTCTTGTGCCGTTAACTGAATGCTTGATAGCAACATGGTTTTAATACTAAAAGGTTTTGTTGCAAATATTTACAAATCCGGTTAAAACTTAAAACTTTCTATCTGAAATGAAATGTCATACAAGGCATACAGTTCTAGCTTTTGTTATATACAGTATTTTTTTAGCTACAGATTTAAAATATATTTTTCTCTTCACTAGCATTACATTTTTGCCCAAAGTCATTGTAAATCCCCCTGTAATATAATTTGAATAGATTAAAATCTAGAATAAACATATTACTTACCAAAGTTTAGGTTTTTATGTATGTAAATGTAATTTAATGTATAATTGATCATGGAGCAACAATGTTTATTTAAATGTCCTTGTAACAAGTATTATTTAGGATTAGCAGGTCTATCAAAACCTCCCAAGCGGACAAGGGAAGGGTTAATTATATTAAAGAAGGCTGGAAAGAAAGAGATTTTAAGAAGGCCTTACAGGGTCTCCTGCAGCAAGATAAGCAAGTGTCCACTGATACAATCATTGGGGAATGCTGCCAGTTTCTCAGTGATACTCATTAGTTTCTAAGGAAAAGCTGAGGTGCTGATGTGTGTTGCACCCCCACCTGTCCCCAGCAGCTAAACTCTAGACTCAGTCTGTGCAAATGAAATCAGATAGTTCCTTGCTGGGTGACTTACACTCCCTTGTGGCCCCATTCTATAAGATTCCTGTCTTAATAATAAACTGATCCTTATGTATTATGGAAAGGGAGGAAAGAGGTCATTATACAGAAAAGAATGGTTTAACGATAGAGAAAGTGGGAGCCAAAGAAAAGCAGAGGCTGTGGTTATACATTATAATATCTTTTCACTGACAAAAAGAAAAGGTCTGTACAATGTTTTTGTCAGCTTCTGAACAGCTGGAATATACGTGAATTGATATTGAATGAAGCTTTCACAGCAGCAGAAATATTTCTTCAATTTGCTGCATTTGTATGTACTTGCCAATAATTCATCCTGATTTATATTTTTCAGATTGTGAGTGTGATTCACATTCCAAACAGATAATGCCCATATGTAAATCATCTCATTTCACTTCAATACTAAAATATATATGTATAACTTGCAAGGCTGTTTGTATACCAAACGGAGGATAAACTTTAAGGTCACAGGCAAAAACAATATCCTTATTTCCTTTGCAAATGTTTTTGACACACTGCATTGTATTGTTTGTACTAAGCTCTGTCAGGCGATTGTGACTATGACCTGTCAGTGTTCGCTAGTTAATTCAATGAAGGTTCCACACCTGCTTAGTGCCTTTGAAAACAATTCCTTTTCATCATGAGCTACATATGTGGACTGTTCGAAAGGGTAAAAAAAAGAAGTTTCAAGACAGTTTTAATGGTGTACATATGGAAGATATTAGAAGTAAAAACTAACAAGAAAATTAGGCAAAGAGTTCATAGAAAAATTTAAGGGAAAACGTGTGTGTTTCCTCTGAAGATAAGTTTGAGTTTCTAAAGAAATGATCATTTATATTTGGGACAGCAAAGGTTTTATCAGCTTTTTATGGGGTAAATAAATATGTTGTGAATGCTTTACCCCCACCCCATGAGCTGTCTTGTTTTGGGTGGCATGGTGACATAGTGGCTAGTAGTCCTGACCTGGGCATTACCTGTATATAGAGTTTGTTTCTAACCTCAGTATCTGTGTGAGTTTCTTTATATAGGCAGGTTACCTGGTGTGTACTGCATGAATGTGAGTAATGTGAGTATAGTTGAGTTTGTTTAGTGAAAAATCTTGAATTTTTAACCTTCATGAATTTTGGGAGTTTTAGGTTGTTTGACATTGGTGGCAATTCAATAAAATCGTACAATGCTAAATGAAACACAACGTTTTTTGTTTGTTTGTTGTTTGCAAACTCAAAGAATTTTAGGGGTTTTTTTTATCCTATTGTTTTGACCTGAAATATTAGAAAATAAGGCAAATTAATGGATGGAAGTTAGGTTGAGTTTGTTTTGTGTAAAATGAGTTTTAGCAAATAACCCCCATAGTATTAGGTATGCAGTAGTACTTTAAATTATTTTATGTAAAAACACAGAAAGGAAATAAAGTAAGAAACATGAAAGAGCAGTGGATTCATATGGATTACTACACACAAGCAGATAGCATTGAATGACTAGAGATCAGAGTTACAAAAGGACAAAGTTGGTTTATGCAACTGTCGTATTGCTTTTGTTCCCCTACTAAGAGTGGTAAGGGAAATTAAATTGAACAAGGGTTGTAGTCTATTATAATTGGTCATGCTGAAGCAGAGTTGTGATGACTAGTAAGGAATTGGAAGAGAATAAAAAGATCAGGATGAATGGTGCCACCAAATCACACAATAAATTGTAAAGTGAGCAGACCATTTTTCATTCAGAGACATAATTCAGCATTAGCTTGGACCTAACCATGTTTCTGATCACAAGGTGTGCTCAAAGGATAATTTATTGTGCACACAGTCTGCAAGAAAATAGATGGAAATTGGTTAGGGTTTAGACCAGTGATCCCCAACCAGTGGCTTGCGAGCAACATGTTGCTCACTAACTCCTTGGATGTTGCTCTCAGTTGCCTCAAAGCAGGTGTTTATTTTTGAATGCCTGGCTTGTTGCTACATTTTAATTGCATAAAAACTAGGTCTATTGTCAACGTCAGCCTCCTGTAGGCTGGCAGTCCACACAGGAGCTACTAAATAGCCAATCACAGCCCTTATTTGGCATCTCAAGTGAGTTTTTTCATGCTTGTGTTGCTCCCCAACTCATTTTATATTTGAATGTGGCTCACAAGTAAAAAAAGGTTGGGGACCCCTGGTTTAGACTATTCCTTACCTTGAGCATGAAAGGGCAAATGATAGTAACCAACCCACTAACTTCTCACCCATGGCTACGGTGGGCTGTGAAATTATATTAATTATATAAAAATACCCCAAACTACTTATAAAAGTAAACCTTTTGATGAATGGTTTCTTTGTGATTGCCTGATTACAAGTGTGTAAGCCACACTTTGCTGGTTAATGAATGCACTCAAGACTAATAGACAGAATGACTGCAGTGTTGTTTAAAGTCTCATAGCTATAATATTGCATTTACTTATAGACTAATGCTATATTACATGCATAGGATGTTTTATCCAGAATGATTTAGACCTGGGCTTTCTGCTAAAAATCCTTTAAACATGAATGAAATGACTTTTAGTTAGTTTATAGAACAGTTGCTTTCCTTTCAGATGAAATGCATTCCCCATTGAATATATGTAGACCTTAATGTAAAGGTTCTAGCTTCATAACCGTAAGAACATAGAATACAGAGTTTGCATGATAAATTGTTACTGAACTTAGATTTACAAATGAAGGTGCTTCTTACACAGAGTGAGTCATTGAGTGACTTTACTTCAGTATTTGTGTACTCTACTTCATGTGGACTTCAGTTTATGTGTACAGCATATGATCTATAAGAGTTGTGTTTCATACCCACTAGTGTGGAAGCAATATGATTCCAGCAGAACACGTTGTCGTCATATGTCTTGCATTGCAAGAATTAATCTAAAGACCTTTTTGGAGGAAGCCTAAATTACTGAGTGCTGAACTAAACAGCACGAAAAGCAGTGAGCAAAGAAACAGGACCACTAAAGCACATACTTTAGTGAAACATTGGGACACATTTACTCAACAAACTGCATACCACACAAACAATGGGTGTTCAGTTACATACCAAGTTCCTCACGCACACATTCCTACGAAACAATTTCAATATGCTTAAAATCCAGAGTTAGTTAAGATGCCCATTTACAGTCAACAGGCTTCTGAGCGTATCCTTACTGAGCCATTAAAAAGCAAGTGTCACCAAATTAAAAGCAAGTGCAATTTTATCAAAGGAAGAAGCAAACCTGTCAGGATCCACTAGAAAAGCTCCAGCATGTGCATTCACGTGCACATGATTCGGCGCAGGCCATCTTAGCGGGGCACTTGTCCGTTTCTGATGTGTGCGCACACTTTGACGCATGCACATGTTCTGATGTACGTGCACATTCTGACGCGTGCAGGCACTTTCAGCTTAAAGAGACACCAAGGCCCATGCTCAATGCCGGGTGATCATCTTACTGATACTTACTTCTGAGAAATTCTGATTATGACTTTGGCTTACTTCTGACTACTCTTTGTGATTTCCCTTGGATTGACGCTAGATTCCTGAACATTCTGTGTATGACTCGGCTTGTTCCTGACTTCGATTTTCTTGCCTGCAGTTAAGCGCCAATTCCATTGACTACCTTCCGTGGCCCTACTATTCCTTAGCTGGGATTTCTCTGTCTCATCTCCAGGGTGCAGCCCAGTGGGAAGCATGGGGAAGGCTAATACCATCAGACTCATCGTGGTACCTAACAAAACCATTATAAGATCCAACACCCAACCAATAAGAAAAATCCAAGGCTACATCATCTTACTGTATGAAAGACCGCAACCTCTCATTAAGTCCCCATATACATGTTTATTACACAGTTTATGAAGGAGAAGAAATTGCTTGGTTGATTCCTAGTTGGAAGTTCTACTTTCACTTCCATACCCAAACATATTTCTCTACAACACTGCATACATTTGTATGGATAGGTTCTTAAATATAAAAAATCCCACTGAATCACTCTAAACTTTCCTCTCCATACCTAAACATAAGTACCTAAAATATTTCATAAATGTATCTTCTTACAAAAAGTAATTTGTTTGAAGCTGAAAATGTTATTGCTATGGTCTTATAATGGCTTTGTACCTCATCAACATCAAGCCTTCACCCCACTGTACTCTTTATAAACAGAGCACATGGTCTTAAAAGCTATTTTTAGGTACAAAGTAGCAGCCATGTATGTTTGGAATGATTTCCCTTGGCTATTTGTATATAACTTTTTAAGCAAGCTTGCACACTACACTAGTATTATTGTTTAATGTACAGATTATAGCCTAATGTTGTTTATAGCTGCCACTGAGTCTTTAGGATGTATTCTCACGCATGTTTAGCTTAATTAGTTGGGGCTTAAATGCTTCCCTGCTTGTCATACTAGAGCTCCTGAGTAAAGGGTAATTAAACATGGTTCTAAGGCTCAGGTACCTATTTAAAGGGTATGCTACCTTTCAGCATTAACACTGGGGGGCTCATTTAAGATTGCTTGAGATTTTCAGCTGGAGCAATTTTTAAGGAAAGCCCACGTGAGTTTCAACATAATCTATACCTACTGTCCTTTTGTGTAAAGCAGACACCTATTAAAGCATTCCTTTGTGCCATTTTCTCCTCCTCCTTAAAAGATCTTAATGCTTTCAGCCAAAGGTCAATGGAGAGGTCAGTTCTAATTTTATGTTACACAGAAATTGTATGCATTTTTTTTAGAAATAGGATGCTGGGTCAGGGACATTTTAAATGTTTTACATTTTAGAGAAAATCCTGATGTTTGAAATGAAAATGCCCCACTTTTTCAAAGCAATTCAGCAAAACTTCCAACCCTGTTTCCTTTGCAATCCATCATTAGATTGGTATTGATTTTGTAATCTGTAAAATTTGGTAAAACCTGAGATTTCATGAATATTATAGATGTATAGATAAATATATAGTTAAAGGATTCATTTTTCAGCATCCTTTAACTCACTCACAGTAAAAAAAAGTGTCAACAAAATTCCAGTCCATCTGGAGGGAATTCTATTAATAACACATAAATAAAGATAAATGTCAATGCAGCTGAAATGTATAAGGAAGAAAGTAAATTATCCATATTAAATCCTCTTTCCTATCTGACACCTTTATAGAAATAAGTCACTGCAGTCCTGGAAGAATATAATATAAAATCTAATCTGTTTGATATATGTTCTGTATCTGCCCTTATAGGCCATGTTCAGTGAGCTCTTCAACACAGTGTTATGCCTGACTGGGTAGCTCTATAATGCTTTTACCCTTATGCAATAGATTCGATTTTATTCAGAGATACCAATAGCTGACTGCCAAGCTAATCTCATTTATGCCTTTCAGAAGAAAAGAAAGTCACACTTTGCTCTCAGTGCATTTTTTCTTCATTTAATTTACATTCTGTTTTATAGGGGAACACCGAAATATCACTATTTGGAACAGAAAGAAGGTGTTTGAAAATGTATTTAGAAACTGAAAACGTTGATCAGATTACAAGTAGATTTACATTAACAATGCACTGACTTGTAGTTTTGGATCATTAAAACCTAAGATTTAAATGTGTTTGTACATATTTTCCATAGACTCTATGCATTGAATTTAGAATTATTTGATCCAAATAGATGATTTAAGTATCAGTTATTAGACACCCCCTGAAATGAAAAAAAAAATATCTTCATAACTTACCGCCAGAATATAAACGTGAAACTGATACAAAGTCAAAAAAGGTAGTGTATAATTTGATTTTGTAAATCAAAGGAACTTTGATACACTTTCACATTTTCGACAAGTTGAAGAGTATTTGCTGATTAAATTATCCTGCTAGACTTGCCTTGATCTCCTATAGTGATATCTTTGTACAGCATAGACAAAGAGTGCTAGCACTTAAGGAAACACATAAATTACCTAAGAATATATATCACAATTTAAATAAAAACATATGGTAGACAAAGACTGCTTATTCTCACAACCAATGTGCTACCTGCTCTTATAAGAAAATATTGTATTCAACATAAGGGTTCAATTAAGAAATAGAAGGCATTCCTGGCTTCCTCCTTTGACAAATTGGCACAGGCCTCTGCCATTTTAAAACACAGAGATCTGTGACTGACACCATGATTACAGTGCTGACTGTGTTCAGAAGCACTGTAAAGTACAGATGGGGGGCATGTAGACATCCACCCTCCCACCCCTTACCCATCTCCTAACTTGTACATCATTCAGACACACAAGTAATGGAGTGGCAGCAGATACATACCACACAAGGTTCTTATGGCAGGTGGTATGGACAGGGCTGAGCTGCCAAAGTCAATGCTGTACTTTGCATTCCTTTTTTTATCTAGTGCAGAGTGCAGGGAGCAAAGTGCATCAAGACCCCAGGCAGATATAACCTCTACAAAAAAACTAAGGGGCGCACACTTGCACTTCTGCTCAGGGTCATCATAAATGAACCCTATAGAGCTGTAAAAATTATTAAGCTGAAATTAATCCAATGATTTTAGATCTAAGCACTTGGGAGGGCTCCAATGCCATTGGTTTACATGAAATGCAAGACATACTTTTTAAAAGAAAGTCTGAATTATATGAGCACTTTTGAATGAAGGAAAAGCGAATTAGAATAAAACATTGTTATTGTATATTGGAAAGCTTCTCAGAATTAATTTTTTTTCACTATGCCAAAACTTATTTTTGGGTGGAGAACCCCTTCAAAAGAATCCCTTCTGCATTTAAACTATTTAAACATCCAAGGAAATATGTTTTACTGTAGCAATAAAGATAGTTACCAACACTGAAATAAAAAGTTCTAGTGAGATAAAGGAAAACAAAAACTTTGTATATTTTCCTTTTGCTCCTTTAGCACAAACTTGCTATCATTCTAATTAGTGAGAATTATGATTGGTAGCAGAAATAGTTTAGGAAACAAACACCTTCATTTCTCTTTTCTACATTCTAATGAAGATCATTAGTCCCTTCACATAGAGTTCACACCATGTGGGCTCTAATGAGATGATTAAAGATCTACTGATGCAATGCATCTCCAGCTATTCGCAATTAGTTTTCATAGTTTAAAATGCTAATAATGATAAGTTTGTTTAAAGTGTACTGTGATTTTAAATGTCTGATTCCCGCTAGGCTTAATTTAGTTCTATCAGCAGTATGTGTTAAAGGAAAGGTTGAAGGGCTGTGAGAAAGCTCTGCCTATGCTCTTTTCTAATTAAAAAAGCCGACTGAATAAATGTTAGTTTCAAAATAAATAGTTTAATCAAACACATTTACATATTCCTCTACTGTTTAACTAAAAGAAGTGTCATTGTGAATATTTTTTAATATTGATGATGGCGATATACATTGCTGATATTACACAGTGTTAGTAATGGAGTTCACTGTCATTTATTAAATGAGTATGCTTTGTTTTATGGGAATGCTAAACTATAGATACTTTCAGAATGGTACATACAACTGTATTGAAATGTTGATCACTAAAATAAGAAAATAATTAGATGATGATTATAATAATTACAAAGCAGATAAATAAGGCATGATTTGCAAATTAAGACTTCCCACCTGCAAAATACCTTTATATGTATATAGCAGAGGGATATGAGACATCGGAGGGTTTATTTATAACAAGATTCCCAGATGAGAATCTGTGGAGCATCTGGATAAAGGATTAGACATCTAAACATTGGGGCCATATATTGGAGTTTTTTGATTAAGGAAAATATTAAATGCCAATGTTTGTGAATCTAATTATTTTACTAAAAATACTGCATTTAAAGGGTGTTGCACATATTTTATAGATTAGATAGATTAGAAATGTTACACAATTAAGCTTGCTATATAGGCAAACAAGCAATAATAATACTGATTTATATCACAAAAATAGAATTACATTCAAGATTTAGGCGCTAATTTATTAACATTTATTTACTGTATTTCGCCAGCTATTCTCTCAATCACATTGAATAGAAAATAAAAATCTTGCCACCAAAAACCTGCTAAAATTTTTATTTAATTTGTGAAAACAAACAAAATACAATTTGGCCCCATAGATTTTTTTTCTATAATTTCACACTTTGATAAATCTGCCCTTCAAATTGTGTGACTTTTTTCATTTGAGGCTCGATTTCGGAGACTTTTTTGGATTATCAAACAAGGTCACGAAGGCAAAAAATATTTTCAAATTGTAAAAGGGACATCTGCCACCCACTTTTACAGGATTTGGACAGGTTTTAGCTGGAGTATTTTCAGATTCAGAATTTTTAGCAGTGTTATAATAATAAATCTCGAAAAATCCGAGTTTTTACACTTTAAAACCTCAACCAGAAATATTTGAGGTTTAATAAATAGGCCCCTAACATTTGAATTAAATTTTTTCTCACGAATATCTAAAAAAAAGTTTTCTATTTCTCTAGAACTCTAAAAATTATCAAGGGTTGAATTTCTAATTCTTAAACTCCCGTAAATTCAAATTAATTAAAAATTTGATGTGCGGAAATTTATTAGTAAAATTCCATTTTTAAAACTCGGATGAATTGAAACAACCCGAAAACTAAAATTGAATTTGATTTGAATTCGATCAAACTCAATTCGAGTTTTTTCTCTGAAAAAAACTTGAATGTCAGGAAGGCTGCAAACATCTCCAAATTGATCCCTGGACCTCTCCCATTGACTTCAACAGTTATTCTGCAGGTTTTAGATGGCAAATAGTTGAATCTAAATTCTTAAAGGGCCAGAGTATGATAAATCTCAAAAATGTAATTAGATTTAAAAAAAAAAAAACCTTGAATCGAGTTTGGATAATTCCCTTGACGAATTTGACAGTTTTGACCATAAAAAAATTATATTTAAAATTTTTAATTCGAACCTTAATAAATCTGCCCCTAAAAACTCAAAAGTTTGTCAAGTAAAAGCTTTTATTCATACTTTTTTAATTCAAATGCAAATGTATTTGTGTTTTAAGTTTATTGTGAGTTTATTTGTGGTTTCTAAATCTCTAATTGGGTTATGTAATAGAAGGTTTTAAGTTTGCCCAGGAGCAGTAACTAATTAGCCAAACAGCAGTTAGTATTTACTGGTCACCTGTTTAAAATTAAACATCTTATTGATTGCTATGGATTACCACTCATGGGCAAACTTAGTGTCTTATATTGCATATAGGGGTAAAACCACTAAAATAAGACTGTTAATAAATGGGCCCCAGAGAAAGGAATACTTTTCCCCATAGAGGTTACAATCTAAATAATATAATTGTCACTCATTCCATTTTATGTTGTTTAATGAACTGACACAAAAATGTAAACATTTAACACTTATGTTATATGGGTTCTTATATGTCAGTTATGTCAGTTTCATTTAATACGAAAAGCCCAGTAAAAAAATTTTTGCGCTTTACTTAGAATATCATTAACACTTTTTAGACACCTTTAAGCAAACAATGTAGCTTCACCAACAAGCTATTGCTAATCTAGTCATTGATGGTCATTTAAATACAACAAAATCTGCTTTTCCATCATAAATTCAGCAGATTCTACATTGCATGAATGCATGTATTGGGAGGGTTATATAGCAGTCTTTGGGGCCACTGGTTGGTAGTAGTTCACATCTCTACTTGATCTGAAATGAATAGAGAATAGAAGAAAGTAATATTTAAAGTATTTACGTTTAGACTCCTCAACCGAAGGGAAGGAAGGTTGAGGTCCAAACTTATGTTTATCAGAAACAATTCTTATACTGTACATGTTTCATTAGAATAGAATACACTGTATAGCTATCTGTTTATGCCATCAATTTGTGGTTTTGCCCCTGCTGTTCTGGAATTTTGTGAAACTGTTAAATAATTCAAAAGGAAGAAAAGGCTGAAATAATGAGAATTCCCAAACTCACTGGATTGTTTTGTTCATCTCTAGTGGCCAGTTCATGACCTTCTCATTCAATTAGATCTCCATATGTAGGATGTGACTGAGTAAACATGTAACACTAAAGTTATAGTAGGGGATAAAGGAAAAGATTTCAAATACAATTAATTTGGTATCCATGTCTGTTTTATTGAATGGTTACAGTATGTGTGGTTAATAGTGCTGGGATAGAAAGTAGCATTTTTATTAGACTAAGGAATTAGAAGACAGGGAAACAGTGTGGGATAAAACACTGGGAACAAATTATATTGGTAAATAGCATTCCAAAAAAACTATTTAAATTACAGATCTCCTTTTATTACTAAACCAAGGCTACTTAATTATAATTACTTCCTTATTTACCACAAAATCTACAGAATCAAAACACATTTGCATCAAGCTAAAATATCTTATATCCCATGTAGCCATGATCATATTTTTGCTGTCTCATGAATCCTGCTTCCAAATTGTAGCAAGTATTATAATTTAACACAAAGCAATAATTTGATTGATTGGTTGAACCTTTATCTGACAAAACGAAATTTCAATGAAAAACTGCAAATTATTAAAAGCATGGTCACATTCATTTTAAATTTGATATTGCTGAAGGGAAAGGGAAAACTGTCCTCACTAAAGAAAATGAAATCTTATCAAATTCTATATTTTTTTCCAATACAACTTAAGGCTAAAGTGTTGATCTAATCAAAATAGTATGTTTGTCTTAGTGTGTCAGAACCAGGTGCACAATAAGAAAAAACTTGATTTAAAGCTATTGCAATGTGATTCTCTCATATTTAAAATATTAAAGCTATACTGACATTGTGTGAAAGAAATTGCATGACTGCCTTAAAGCTACACTGAAAACTGTAAAGCCACAGTGAGCCTTTATACAATTGTCATCCCCTTTGTACAGCTGTCATCATTTGGCCCTGCCCCTTCTTTATGCATTCATTAATTGATGAAGCACCATACAAGTAACAATTCTACAGCAAAGCCCTACAAAAAAAAAATCTGAATTATTTTTTTATTCAATTAAAGTCCATTTTCAAATTTTTTACTTTGCTGAAAGCAAAACTGAAATATTTGAATTCAGCACATGTTTAAATGTGTGTAAAATGCTTTACACCAAAACAATGTTGAAGTAAGTATAAAATAAACATGGTATGTATCCGTGTAAGTTAATGCCACACATACTGTAACCACACACACTGTAAAGACCACTTCAAGCTAACAATTCTTTTTATGTCAGAATTCTACACCTACACCAATATTCATTAGACAATTTTATAATAATATATGTGATTTTACCTGGTATGCCATGCCATGGTTGTTGTATTTCACAACTTAAAATATTCCCCGTGATTTTACATTTCATAACATCTTTCCCTATCTGTTATTACAAACAAGTAAAACTGTATCAGTAGTATTTTCAGTTACTGTAGTTCATCACATGTTCACTTTTTTTTTGTTGAATAAAATGACATTAATATATGGTTTTAAAAGAATGACCTTGCAACCTTACATTAGATATACATGCCAACATTCTTCTTTAAATATGGATAGCAAAGAAAATGACACTGTGCAGGGCTCTACTGGAATGTATGTAGCCACACATTTTTTTATGTTTTGCAGTTTAAAGGGGAAAGTTGGCATGCATAATTATGTCCTCTTTGATCTGTCAAACAAAAATGTTTGGTTAGAGGAGGTAAAATAATGCATATGTATTTAGAACAATGACTATACACATTTAAAAATAGGAAATCAAAATCTCCTTAAAGTTGTTTAAGGAGACTTCTCTGTCTTCACAAGCTGTATTTTGGGCAAAAACCCCAAGCTACAATGTTGCACCCAAAGATATGTAACACAGTTATTAGATCTCATTAGCTTTATCCTTAGCTGTGCCTTGAAACCCAGGTAACTAGGGATCCCAGCATGATATTTTCTCACAGTTACTAACAACTGACAAATTAATGTACTAAGCATTTGCTTCTTTCGATCGTTTGCTGATTATTTAGTCAGCATCTTCATGTATGCAAACTCATTTTTGTACTATAGGGTGTTTGACGTTAGGGGAGCACAGAGTTCTAACACCACATTAATTTCACACATAGGTAATAACTTGTGAAGGCTAACATGTGCAACTGGAAAAAAAATCCTCATCTTCCAGCCAATCAGGTTTTTTTCCCCACAAACCAGTTTAAAAAAAATGAAATAAAAAGCTCTGCACCTAAAACCTGCCAAGCTTTTTATTTTTTGTTCAGGGAAAAAAAGAATCAGAAGGAAGCCAAAGTATATAACTGAAGAAACCATACAAGAGTTTAGGAACTCTTGCATGGTTTTAGTACATAAAGGTTAGAGTATTTAAAAAATATATATTTTATTAATTTCATGTATTCATTTTATTATCTGAAACTCTTGGAACCTTATCATTTAATTGGTCTTGTAAGTGGATTTCTAAATAAATTTCAACTTAGGCAACGAGCACAAATGACTTAGATAGAAATGGGATTTCCAACTCACTTAATGCCAGTGTGTATCTAATAAAGGCTCACTGTTCAAATCTCATAATATGGGTACAAACAACCCTAAACCCCACGCTCAAGAATGTTCTTGCTCACAATATATACTGTATTAATTAACCACCATAAAATGTGTATATGATTAGCACAGCATATCAAATAGATGCTCAAACATTTCATGCTGCCTTTTTTCTCAGTTTAATGGTACACAACCCATTAGAGTTCACATAGAACCCTAATGGAATAACTCTTACTACTTAACTTAATTTGCAACTTACAAACTTCATGTATGAACTTATCAGCATAGTTTCTATTCCATTGTAAAAGGAAGATCTGCCCTTTCAGTAAATCTCTATTTAAATGATCAGGGTTATACGTCAACCATACCCCAATGAACATGCTTGCCCTATATTTGAAGCCAAGGTAAGATCCTCCTGCCCAAGCCACAATCCACTGCAGGTGTGTTTCAGAGGGACTGCCCCCCTGCCCCATACTTACATCCTTTTCAACAGTCTAGTTGGGAGTGGGTGCATCACTAGTGCACAGAGTACAATAAGTGCCAGACTGGTCACAGGGGCAGCAAGACTTTTTACTTGTGGGCCATTACCTTAGTGAGTTCTTTGCCCTTTCTGGAGCACAGAGCATTAACTCCATTCTACTGTTTCCAGTTTCTGTTTGTGTTTCATTTATTTCCAGCAGTGAAAAAGACAAGATAGAGTTAGTTTAGGTGTCCATGATGGGGTTGGGAAAACGACTGAGGCCATATTTTTTTGCCCCAAATAAGCAGGAGAACACAGGGTGGCTGTTGTTATATAGGGCTGGCCAAGGGGTGCTTTTCAGGAAGAATTTGCTCAGTGTAAGGGCAGAGACAGACGAGAAGATTCGGGGAGATTTAGTCGTCCGGCGACAAATCGCTTCTTCTTCGAGAGACTAATCTCCACAAACTGCCTCCCCGCTGGCTAGAATCTAAATCACCAGAAGGAACTTTGGGGAGATTGGTCACCCGAAGAGGAGGAGATTTGTCGCCGGGTATCTAATCTCCCCAAATCTTTTTGTCTGTCTCTGCCCTAAATGGGACAGCAAGAGTGAATAACTAGTCATGAGTGAATCTATCCCATTTGGCTTTGCTGAAAAATTTGTGAAACAAATTGGAGTCAATGGGCGAGTTTTTTGACGTGCAACAATTTTTTACTCGTGCGACAATTTTTTCTCACTCCAAATGCATTTATGTCAACGGGCCTTTTTTCTTATGGCAATTTTTTGTCTCAGGGACAATATTGTCCTGGCAACTTTTTTGTCTCTATGACTTTTCTGTCCAAATGCATTAAAGTCTATGGTCAATTTTTCTTATGGTGATTTTTTTTGTCTCAGTGATAATTTTGTGGCAGTGAAATTTTCTGCGCTGAATTTTTGCCGCCGTTTTATCGCAAAATTCTCAGGTGGTGAAGTGCTGAATTGAGCCGCAAATCCATACCTGGTGAATAAATATGCTCATCATTATAAATAACCATAAAGTCTGAGTTGTAAAGAACACTGGGGTAGAGACGTACCAGCTGCGTACTGTCTCTCTGTGTGTGCTATACTCTGCAATCTGTTTGTATCTGCTGTATTACTGTATTGTTTTGCAATAATGCAACAAACACAGCACAATTCAGAAGACACAGGAGAGCACAGAAACCCACATAATATTAGTTCTGAATGTGTCTTTTTTGGATGTAGTCACTGTGATTGCTGTGATATCACTATGAATAAAATATTTTCCAAAGGTTTTGGGGATTTGGCTGGTGGGCTGTTGATAATAAGTTCTCGGGGGGCCCTTGGTGTCCCAATCCAATACTTGCAATTGCACTCTCTGCAATAGAACAGTTCAATTTCCACTTAAAAATGTTAATTTAAGCTACTTAAAGTTACCAGAGAGTTTTTGCTGACCCAGTTAACCTGCCACACACTGCTGCCTGTGGCTAGGTTCTCACCTTGTCTCATGGCAGGAGTGGCCCTGGGTACTAGTGATATATTGCATACCTTCAAGCCTCACTTCCTTTAAATGGATAAAATCTGTGTTATGCCCCAGATGAACAGTAAGGTCATTCAAGGACTTATAATAAATAATAATAAGCTCAAATTGTTTCTGTCATGTTTTTAACCTACTAGGTTGCCTGACACAGGTGATCCATCATGCCAGAGGATGCAGTGAGCAGTTCTGCAGGAAGCTACCTGACTCAGATGTGCAAGTAATTGGTTTGTGTTCTTTTCACTGGATACATCCACCCAGAATGTATCTAATTAATGTAATACAGTATACCACTATCAGCATTATATGATAGATTTTTATTTATAGATACACTTCAGTGTTTCTCATACATTTCACGTCTCTAATATTAGGTATGATTTACAATAAACCAAATTGTTGTGATTACCGGCAAGAAACATTACAAATAATGTTACATACAAACTGTGTAGGGCAGACTTACCAAAATTGCTTTAATCAACATTGCACCAATTACAGTTAAAGGAGTACTAAAACCAAAAATTACAACCTTAGAAACATAAGGTGAAACATTTTCTATTTTCTATGCTGGCCTTTAAACAAAATTATATTTTTCAAAACTGTCAATATGAACCTGAAACAAAATAAAATGAAATCCCAAAGCTTCAGAATCCTGACTAAGGACCAGAAATTAATCTTACACACTAAAAATTAGGATACCTAAAAAAATTGTTACATAAAGGCATGAAGCAAGAAAACCTAATATGTCAAAGCAGGTTTAGCAATGGATATATTCTTGATGAAATGAACCCAAAGGTCTCTGAAAGTAACATATTTTGTCTAGTTGTGTTATGAGAAGCAAAATTATTAGCCTCACTAAAAAATAATTTAGAGTTTTTTTGTGTTGTGTTTTTTTGTAAGCAACATTGTTTGTGTCTATGGATATCTAGGTTTCCTTCCATGTCTCTTTCTTTTAATGTTCTTGCAAAATAAATACAATATCCTATTATCACTTCAGGAAGCTTGGTTTTTTCATCAATTTAACCTAAAGCCTAAAGTTAAGTTAAAATGATGATTTGTTTCTGATATAATTGCCAACTTTTATAGATTTTTTAATTAATTCTATTGTGATACATGGTAAAGTGTGCAAAATCAGGCACAAAACCCCATATGTTGTATACAGCACTAACTTTGACCAGAAACAATAACTCATGGCAACCAATAAGATGTTTGCATTTAAATAGGCCTCTAGTACATTTTAGTTGCTGATTGGTTGCTATAGATTACTGCCTTGGGCAAACAGAGTCTTTTGTGTTTTGCAGTATGTACCTTACAACTTTGAGGTTTTCATCCACCATATAATAGCGCAACATTTTGGGGGGGGGGGATATTGACTAAGATCTAAAAATGTCTCATTATTTTCTTAAAAGCACTTAAACCAAACTCCCAGACACATTTCTAGTGTATTTATCAATAAATTAACTTGAAAAATTTTGGTGCACGAAAAGACTCAATAAAATAGTGAAAAAATCCAAATTGTATGACTTACTTAGCTCGAGTGAAGGAATAGAGGAAAAAAAATTCGAATTTTGAATGTTTTTTTGGCTACTTAGACCATCGAATGGGCTACTTCGACCTTCGACTTCAAATCGAACGATTCAAACTAAAAATTCGACCATTCGACCATTCGATAGTCGAAGTACTGTCTCTTTAAGAAAAAACTTCAACCCCCTAGTTCGCCACCTAAAAGCTACCAAAGTCAATGTTAGCCTATGGGGAAGGTCCCCATAGGCTTTGCTAGCATTTTTTGATGGATTAAAATCGATCGAACAAATGGCGCTAAATCCTTCGACTTCGATATTCAAAGTCGAAGGATTTAACTTCGACAGTCGAATATTGAGGGTTAATTAACCCTCAATATTCGACCTTAAGTAAATTTGCCCCTCAGACTTTTCCGAATTATCACCTGAAAACCAAAAATTAGTTGGATTATTGTTCGAAACCCAGCATAGATCCTGATATCTTCCAATTCTAAACGGGACATCTGCCAGTGACTTCTACATGATTTTGGCAGGTTTACGATGGAGTACTTTTTTATTCTGACCTTTAGCAGCTTCGGGGTTTTTAAATCACGAAAAAATTTAGGTTTTTTCCTATGAAAAGATTGGTTTTCCCCTTTAAAAGTCCAACCAGAAAAAAACAGATTTTAATGAATAAATAAAGGTTTTTAACTAATGTATATATGCAGGCCTGTCAGCACTTATAAACTCTTTATATACATTGATAGCACACCACTACATTCAGCATGTGCAAGGAAGAGGCAGGCACAAAGCATAGGTCCATTATGCTCGTGAGAGCTGCACTCTACTCCTAGTACCAATTTTGTATTTAGGCACAAGACTATAGCACAGCTTGCATGTGCCATTGGTACAGGTGAATGAACCATGTCAATAATATACCAGTATTTCAATATTATAATTATATTTCAGATTTATTTCAGTAATACACTATAAACAGTTTTATAGTTCTAGTGCAACAGTTTTTCTTCTATTCAGATTTAATGGAAGTAAAAAAACAATAATGAGAAATAAAGGCACAATTTTCATAGCAATCGCATTTGCAAAACATATTTTTTTTGTCTTTTTCTGCCATAGGCAGTATTTGGGTAGTTCAGTAAATAAAAACGTAAATGAATGAATATGTATGAATGTAATAAAAGAATCTGTCAATAAAGAACCAACAGTTGGACTTCACTTCCTAGAACTGAAATGCTTGGCTTGGACTATATTTTTACGGTCAATGTCTCTTAATAATAAACATGCACAAATGAAATATATTTGCCTGAGAGAGTACACGTTTTCTGCTCTGAACATGTGCGGGTAACACATAGCATGTAAAGCTGGGCACCACTGTTAAATCTGTTTTTATAGATGAAAATATCCTGCTATGTCTACTATACTGTACAGATGTGCTATATCATGAACAAAAATGCATGGATTATTGCATTTTCTTTGGTCTAACACCATGGAAATGAAATAATAGACTTAAATATATAAATATAATCTATCTTTTGTTGCAGTCTGCGATAAATGGACATAATGAACCTTGATGCATGACTAAGCAACACATCTGTCCAGAATCTCTGTGGCAAATATACATTTGGATAATAAACATAGGATTTATTCATTAGTTCCGGTAAGTCAAAGTGGCTATAATCACAAACACATTAATATAACACTTTAATTTCCTTATTTTTTTGAAGTATTGAACGTATTTGTAGCTAAATATAAATGAATAATACTTATCATTTCTAATGGTGGGAAGACAAAAATGCTGTTTTCCATATATGGGTACAATAGGAAATGACACACAGAAATGCCAAATAGATTTTTGTAATAAGTGACTTAACAGTCTGTTTAGTCAAATGGGAAAAAAGGAAGTGACTTTCACCAGCCTGAGCAGTCACAATAATGAGCACAGTATAATGCATATGGAATGCTTTTTTTACTTGAAAAAAACCCCCAATATTATTTCAAATGTTTTGTTTAATCTTGCTTACAATGCCGGGAAGTTTAGGGGGGCTTTTGGAACAGGGGGGTTTAGTTCTCCTTTAAGGCAATCTACCGGTCAGATATGCTGCTGCCCAGGCAAACTGCTGCACAAGCAAGCAAATTGCAACAAAGCCACTGACAGTGGCTGTCTGCTAACACTGGTGCCAACCCGCAATAATGAACAAACCAGTGCAGGCAATGATGCCCATGTGAGCTGTAGTGTATGCAAAACACTAGAGTGGAAAGCAGCTACCTCAAAAGCAATAAAATAGCACATGATCCCACCATTGTGAAGCCACACTTTTGCACAAAGCCACCATCTGCACTTGCATCTGACACACATGTCGATTACATATGCAACCACTGAACACAAGCCATTTACTGCTCCTGCAAAATACGGGTCAACAAGCCAGCCCTATTGCTAATAAGCAGTGATATATAGGACCAAAAACAATGCATGCCAGACTGAAGCTAAGGTCAGATACCAACAACATTGACCAACAACAGCTGCTGAATACCAATCAGCACCAAAACTAGCAATGGATTGGGAAATTCAGGGCAAACATTAGCTGCCAGTGCAACCTACTTTATGCTTGATCCAACTCCCAGCAACCACACACCTCCAAAGAATATGACAGAAATTAGCACCCATATTAGCCAAAGGCCATGGAAAAAAACAGCAGCCCTAAGATTCTAGGGCCCTGGTAACAGGCCAGCAGACACATAAGCCATGGGAATCATGCTTCTGTGTCCACACAGAAGTAAAAAATAAACAAAACAAAAAATACCAAAGAAAAAAAAACTGTGTTTCACTTCTATCAAAATTGTTTAAAAATGACTCTAGACCTGATACAGCAATATAGACAAATTTTCCATTTTATTAACATATAAGTTAACTTTAAATCTCCTAACATTTCCTAACCAAATAATCGTAAACAACTATTCCGTGGAATCTCCCCATCCCCATTAGCCGCTGAAGGCTGCTCTTGTGGAGATCCACTTGCCAAGCACCTGTCCAAATCCTGAGGCTATTCCTTTTGTCTTTTCCCTCTCCTTTTAACAGTGGCCAGTCGCCATCACCCCTAGCCTCAGACCTACCCAACTTCCGCCATAATTAAACTCCCAATCCTTTAATCTTTAGCTGCGACTGAAAAAGACCCCTTCCCTTCTTGTCCCAATCATGATTTACAAAATGGCGCCGAACTTTCTTGGCGCTCTACACTTCACTCCTTGTGCTCCTCCCCTTGGACTACATTTCCCACAAAACCCTTCATCCGGGTCCCACTTCCTTGCCCTGTCATGTCCCTGTCCTTCCATTGCCTTTCAGTCCCCACTGGCCTGCTTTATGAACAGAATTAAAAACAAAACTAGCAGTTGGGAAAAAGCAATGTTTGAAATGCTGGTGATTTATCCTGGTTAGATAGCAAGGAGACACACCCTCTGGCATAAGGGTGTTTCTAGCAGCTGGTCAACGCCACAGTGTGGGTTAGAACAAGAGCTGGGGATTTTTTTTTGTGTTCCATGTACAAATTAAAGCCAAATATTGCCTATAGCTGCCATTCAGCCTTATTTATAAATGTATGTTAATTGGCTGGGGCTAAAAAGCTCCTTGCTCCTTGGGGAATTTGAGTTTTGTACCAGGCTGCAAAATGAATGTGACTTTGGTAAAAACTTGTGTAGAAGAAAGCTATCCTGCAAAATTATAAATGTGAACTTAAGCATTGTAAAGTTCTTTTCCTCTTTTGTTATAATGGCTTCTTCCTGCTCAAAGAAGTTAAACAAATGAGGAAAATGGGAAAATATAATTGATTGTGATGGAAATAATAATAAATAATAAATGCAATTTATCAGCGATAAATGTGCCCTTTAGTATCAGTATTGTTTTTCTTTATAATGTACTGTATATTGGATGTCTGCCGTCAGTTGGAACTTAAATATTTAAACAACATATGGTTTATTATATGGTTATTTTTCTGCAAATCAGCATAAAAATACATAAAAAAATATAAAAGTCTATAATTTTTTCATTGTACATTTTTTGTATTGTACAGTACTATCAGTGAGCTGTGATATGTATAAAACATGGGCTGTGTATTTAATGAACCAGATATTTAAATAAAAATTATTATATTTTGGTACGTTAACACCTAACTAGAGAAATGTGAATATTGTGTTAATGTCACAGAGTTTAAATAAAATAAGCAAAACATTAACTTGCAATTCCTATATTTACCACATGATCTCATCATGTCTGTCAGGAAACATGCTTAACTTAATGTCTCTAGAGGACTTTTTTGTTCTTAGTTAGAATAGGGTAATGTGAACAGACTGTAAATGCTCTGCAATGTCAACTCAGCTGGTTAGAGTGTATTGTTCCCATGCAGGGTGTGAATAAGATTCCCACTGTGGGGTTATTGCAGAAGCTATTAGGCATTGAATTTCAATAAGAACTCATTGCTTCCAACAAGTATATTACTTACCTCTAAATGAGCAAAAGAAAGATTGATAATGTGAGACTTAAGGTGTGGGTGGTTGAAGGGCATTATTAGAAGGATATGTAGTTACACTGAGATGGAGTTTAACTTTAATCACACTGTAGTTTAATGCATTTAAAGTGTGCTGTACATTATGCTTTTGAAGTGTAATTTTGAGCAATTTAAACAAAAATTTCTGTATAGCATACAATATTAATAGACAAATTATATCTATACTTTAATATATAATTCTACTGTTATACCCATATACTGTACATGTTTACTAAGATGCAAAGTGTAAATCACAATGTCTTATGACCACAATGTTTTTTTCCAGAATTTGGGTAAAATAGAGGGCAATCACAAAACAGCAGTCACCATAACTTGACATAATTTACCAACACACCTCCAAATTAGCATTTGTGTTTTTCCTGTAATCATTGTGTGATGTAATAATGTTCCTTCCAGGGTGCTCATCCTTATAGGGGCAACAACATTGTAGGTAAGTAAATGTAAGAGATTGTTTGGTAGGAACGAGCTCCTCAGATTAAGAGCTGGATTTGTCATTGACTCTGTAGCCTTTGCAATTCTTGTCCTGCTTTAATTGCTTGATCAGCAATCATTATTATATTGCCCTCAGGTCCGCCAATCAGAACAACACGATTTATGTAAAAAATCCTCTTTTAATGTTGATTATTCTTTGTAATGTAAAAGGATGTAAAAAGAACTGTGGTCACTGAATGACTGATGCCATCGTTTAATATACATAAATGAAACAAAATCTGCATAACCAAGTTAAATCATAAAAAAGAACAAGAGGTTCATTGCTCTATTGAACATACCAATAAAAACACTTCACTGTGCTTAGGAATAAATTAGCCTGACCCAGTTGAATAAGATTAAAATATTGTCAGGCAAAGAAAAGCTTCTGTATATCATATTGGAGAAAGGTAATAGTAAGTTAGACAGAGACCCTTATTCAATATGCAAAAAAATCAGCTTTCCTGTACTGTGAATATGTTGAATATGTTGGTAGCATTCATTTAAAAAGAGTAAATCTCTTCCTTAACAAAGTGAGTCTGCTTCAGAACACAGTAAATTAGGCTAGCAAAAGAACACTGTGAATGGAAAAAGGTAGAATCGTTAGATGAAAACAATTGGCATGTTTTCTTAATTTGTGTAGCTTGGCTTTGTTTTCCCTTTCCTTTTTTACAATGTACTTCAGTGATTCTCAATGCGCTTTGTAAATTATATACATTTACTGCAGCAATACAAGACCCACATATAATGGATCAATGGGATCAAACAAGAATATTAAGCCCACACTTTAAGGAATGGTCAGAACAGAAAACCTGTCAGGATGATTAACATAAAAAGCTTAACAGACTAATAACAAAAGAAACGTGTTCTCAAGTTGGTCCTTTATGTTCCCTGTAGTATTTATTATACAGTATTAAGAAAATACCATGGGTTAAAAATAAAAAATGGTGAAATATGATTGCCCACATTTTAAAGGAAACACTCAAGGCATTGTTTAAATAATTTGGTAAAAATGAGGACAAATTAAACTGAGAGGTCTAGATCTAAAGGAAGATAGATATTTACAGCATTTGTTTTCAGTTCAATTTCAAAAACAATGATATTCAATACAATAAACGCCATGTCTCCAAATCATTTTTTATTCAATCTATTGAATCTGATAATGTACCTTTACATAGAAGGTCATTCTAGCCTGTTTATTTTTGCTGTTTACAGCGATTTTGTTTTATTATTGTACAAGATTCATAGACAACTTTTTATTAAATATTAATATAACATTGTTAAATAACTTTCTTCATCTGTAAATAAAACTTTCTGAAAATCCAACAAAGGCATATGAAGTGATACAATCGTTGACTAACATATAAACACACTACAAGCTTTAGGGAAACTGAGATCCTTTCCTCAAGAAAGACCTCTGTGTGAAAAAAATATATCTCTATTTTATACTATAAATAGCAGGAAAATACTTAAAACTGTAAATTTTTGCAATCTTGATGCAAATAAAGATTTGTTACAAAGCTGAAAATTGCCTGAGGAGCAAGAAATAGGACTGGTAAGGGTGCTCATTGGTGCTGCGCAGATGGATCATTCTCTGAACTAAGAAATCAAAACATTCTGAAGTACTGAAACAGGTAGCACATATTATATTTAGACTTCTTTCAGAATTTCACAGTTTGGAGTGCAATTTATCAGTCTCATACTTGCAGTATGATGCAGTATCTAAAATGCTTGTTGCTGGTCAGTTTACCCATAAATCATGCATCAGGACATTGGTCTAGTACATAAATGGGGGAATGTAATAAAAGTCGTTAACGGAAAAAAATATTCGCAATGCGAAAAGTTATGCCTCTGTGCGAACAAATTTGCCATTTAATATAGCATATGTTAATATGAAAGAAGGTTTGCGAATATTATAGTTATCGCCAGTGTGCAGTAAATGTAATAAAACTTCTTACTGAAAAAGTTGTTATGTTTGCTCCAAAAGTTCACGACACCTTCAAGCACTTCTTAAAAGTGGGCAATGCGCAATTAAAATTCGCAATGTGATAACAGTTTAAGGAGGAGTATTACATTGCAAATATTCTTATTTATGCTAATTGTTTTGCTCTTTGCGACTTTTATTACATTCCCCCCAAAAATGCCTTACAAGTACTATCTTTCCCTCAAAAACTTAAGCAACTGTGTTTTGTTATTAACCATTTAACCACCATTTACAGGCCCGAATTTGTGGATTTGTAGGGCGCAGAATTTTATGTGGCGGCATGCTACCCAACCACATCCACACATATTTGGGAGCACTGGTGAATCACAGGAGTTATGATGTTTTTTTAATTTCCTGTGCATCAATCCCCAGTGCTCTGGATGAAAATTTGAGCTTGTGCACAAATAAGGGGGAGGGGACACGAACAGCATGGGGTCTAGGGGCCTCGCTATTTAGTATAGCATTTCATATATGAAAATTGCCAGTCAAAAGTACGTGGAGCCTCTTGAGTTTTATTAGTTTCAGCACTAAACTGATTCCATATAGTAACAGAATGTGAATTATTTTCAAAAAGAAATAACAAATCACCTAAGTAAACAAAAACAGGCTTAATATTGGACTCATCTAAATATATTCCTTTTGCAATGATTTTCTGAGCGTTCACTCCAATATTTGCTACAGAAATGCCCATAAATCATCTGCACTAGTCGGCTGCATAGTCTTAACCTTTCAATCCAACTCCAATGGGGTTAAGGTCATCACTTTCAACTTTACTTCATCTTCTTTCTTCTTGAAATAGTGCTGACAGAGTTTGAAGGTATGCTTAAAATCACTATTCTTTTGCATTACAAAAACCTGCCAAATATGTCTCATACCATAGGTTATGGCATGATGCTGTAGAATAGTGTGGCTTAAGAGCAAGCAAAAACACTTAAATCATAAAGCTGCCTCCTCTATGCTTATTTATTGCTTTGAAATACCGAGTTCACACTCTTACCCTGATGACAATGTAAAAAACTTGTCATGATAACCTGAAAATGTTAAACTTAATCAGCCCAAAATATATTTCCCATTCTTCAGGAATTCTCTTCTTGTGTTTCTTATCTAGGGATGTAGCGAACTGTTCGCCCGCAAACTAGTTCGAGCGAACTTCGACCGTTCGCGTCCGCCGAATGTTCGCGAACGTTTGGGAACGTTCGCATTTTGAGTTCGCGTTCGATCGTTCGACCATTCGAATTCCTTCGACCACTAAAAATCGAACGATTTCCATTCGTTCGAACGATTGTAAGCATTCGATCGAATGAAAAGCATTCGATCGAATGGCTTCGATCGTTCGATTTGAATGAAAATCCTTCGATCGAACAATTAAAATCCTTCGATCGTTCGAATCGAACGATTTTAGCGGGTGTTTGAAGTTCGCGAACTGTTCGCGAACCTTCGCGAACACCAAATCGGCAGTTCGCTACATCCCTATTCTTATCCTAAGCAAGCCTCAATCCTGTTGTTTTAGCCGAGGCATATCTACATAAACCTTCAGCACTTCTTCCCAATGTCTGTTGAAGTGGATACTCTCTAATATTTGCACTCATTCAGCTGTGCTTTTATATCTGGTGCAGTCAGTCTTCAGTTACACAGGGTAGTGACCTTTATGTACTTGTCATCTGATCTTGTTGTTGATCTATGCCTGCCAGACCTTTTTATTTTTTTCCTTTCCTTAATGTTGTTTGCTAGTGTAAGCCTCAAAACGTAGTCCATTTCTTATTAGAATTGAAAATTGTAATTAGTATTTTAAAATGTTTATGGCCAAAACTGTCAAATTTGAATTTGATTTTCGAGATTTAATATACTCAGGCCCTTTAAAAACTCAAATTAGACTATTTGCAACCTAAAACCTGACATCCCGGGATCAATTTGGAGTTGTTTGCAGCCTTCCTGACATTTGAGTTTTAAAGAGAAAAAAAGAGAGAAAAATTCAAATTAGATTCGAGTTTTCGGGTCTATTCTATTCACGAGTTTTGAAAATTGGTTTTATTTAAATAAAATTTGATTGGTCAAATTTCGAGTTTATGGGAGTTTATGGTAGTTTTAATAAAACTCCCATGAATTCGAAATTTCAACCCTTGATAAATTTGCCCTAAACTGCACATATTACTAAACTACATTTTAAAGGAGAAGGAAAGGTTAAAACTAAGTAAGCCTTATCAGAAAGTTCCACCTATATATACCAGTAAACCCTCAAAGTAATGCTGCTCTGAGTCCTCTGTCAAAAGAAATACTGAATTTCTATCCTTCTATTGTGTACACATGGGCTTCTGTCTCAGACTTCCTGCCTTCAGCTTAAACCTCCTTGCCCCGGGCGTCAGCAATCTGAGCCCAGAGCTATAAGTGAGCAGGGAGAATCGGGCAGGAAGTGATGTCACACCAAGCTAATACTGCAGCTGCTATCATAAACAAACAGAGAGCTTTTTAATCAGGTATGGGAAAACATTCTACAGAATAAATATAGCATTCTAGCTTGCACTATTGCAGCTAATCTATTGCCAATAAAATGCCTCAGTAGCTTTCCTTCTCTTTGGCAATAAAATGCCTCCGCAGCTTTCCATCTCCTTTAAATTGTACACTAGAATCCCAAAAATTCTAAAAAAACAGAATGTTAATTTTGACAGTGTATACCAGAAGTAAAGTTATCAGCATATTTGCATATTGTTCTACAGAGAGAAAATGTGCATAAACTAATTCATGGCCTTAACTGATCTTAAACAGCATTCAATGTTTTTTTACAGATATGTATTAAAGACATTATTATAAACATAACAAAATGTTTTAGCACATCTACAAGGCAAGATTAACATTTTTAATTTACTAATTTGCCATATGGGAAAATTCTACTCAATGAACTGAAGAATTACATTTAAAAACATCAAATGCACTCAGAATTAATGGGCAATTAATACAGTTAAAATATGTGTTCTTTATTTTCATCACAATTCTACAGTTTTGATGGGGGAAGATGTCAATCCTTGGATCACGGAAGTTAAAGGTTCACAAATGCCTCATGCTATCTGAATACTTACTTCAGTTTAGGAACAGAAAGCAGTGGAGAGTAGCAATCTGGTACTCAGTCAAAAGTTAAGTACCAGGGGTAATGCAGAAATTCCATAAATGGGTTAAGCATTAAAGTGAAATTGATCTATAAATAAGTCTTTATAGGAGAAAGTAAAGAACCATGCCAGTGAAATGACTGACTTGCTGAAAATGAAGTGAATGTAGTTATACAGATTTTCCTTTTCACTCATTTTTTTTTGTAACTTATTCTTTATTTGCATTTTTCAGAGACAAAAGTAAAAGATTATCAGAGGTTTACATAAACCCAACATAGGTTAAAGGCAATTATCACATTTGGTATCAGATGAGTTAAATGATTGACAACTCAGTTATAAACTTTCAAAGTACAAGCCCTGTGGGTAGGTGCAGTAGCAATGCAGATAGCAAAAGTGTATTTAGAGGATACTAGAGAGCCGGACATGGGTGCGTAGCTGGGGAAATGGACTAATTCATAGGACAACAAGCTTTTAAGGGGGGGGGGGTTAGGAGGGATGTAAACCCAAGCTAAAAGATCATTGTTCAGAGGACAGGCCTCTCAATTCCCACATCGACCAGATCTTGAGGTAGTGGTCCATCCTGTTTTGCATAAAAGCAATACCCGCCTCAAATACTCTGTTGCTGTTTACTCTCCTGATTATCTCGAGTTTCGAAGGTGGAACAGGGTCTTTCCATTTAGAGGCTATCGCCAGACGTGTGGCCGTTAAAACTTGATTCACCAGGGCTTGGCTGGTTTTATGCAGTTTAGGTATGGGCTTGCCGAGTAGAAGAATGGCCGGGTCCAGGGCTATTGGGCGGGTTGTTATATGGTTAACGAGAGCCAATATCTCCTGCCATAGAGGTTGTATAGATGGGCAGTCCCAAAAAATATGTGGGAGAGTGCCCCGGGCACCACAGTTCCTCCAGCAGACAGGGGAGTGATTTTTAAATAGCCTGTTTAGCCTATCTGGGGTATAGTACCAGAAGGTTAGTATCTTATAGATGCTCTCCTTCTGTCGTGTGCATGTGACCATCCGTTTGGCATTGTCCCAGATCAAGGGCCAGTCCGCTGTGGTAATAGCTTGCGGGAAGGCTTGTTCCCATTTATCCATGTACTTATGTCTCTGCTGTGCAGGGTCCAGAGGCTGGGAAAGTAACTGGTATATCGTGGTGATGAGACCTTTTTGTGGAAGTCCATTGGCCGCCAGAAGTTCAAAGGCCGTGGGGCGATTTAGTTTGAAGTAAGCCGTGTAGGGTTCCAAAAAATGCCTAATTTGGAAATATTCAAAAAAGTTTATTGTCGTTTGTGGCAACTTTTCTCGAATTGCCTGAAGTGATGGAATCTCGTGGGTTAATGGGTTCAGTAAGTCCCGGACTGTAAAAAAGTTAAACTTGGCCCACTTTGTGCAAAATTGAGAGACCATTCCGGGTGGGAATGCAGGATTGCGTAGGAAAGATGTGAGGATTGATCTGGTTGAGCTTAATTTGTATTTGAGTCTGGTTTTACGCCATATAGAACAGGTGAGACGAGTTGTCGATAAGGCAGAGGCGGGTAGTTGAATTGAATCTGAGTGATCCCATATGTAAGCATTAAGGTGGAAGTCTTGTAGCATGGTGTTTTCAATTTGACCCCAACTGGTGGCAGGAGACCAATGCGACCAATCCAGTAGCTGCCGTAGTTGAGTGGCCTCATAATATTTTTGCATGTTGGGTACACCTAGGCCCCCTAAGCTGGTTGGGGCCAGCAGGACAGACTTGGCCACTCTATGACTTCGCTGAGACCATACAAATTTGTGGAATTGTGACTGAATGTCCTTGAATGTAGCTGGCGAAATCATGACCGGAAGAGTCTCGAATAAGTAGAGATATTTGGGTAGAATGGTCATCTTTAAGGCCGCCACTCTACCCAGCCATGAGACAGTTAAATTAGTCCATTTCCCCAAGAGGGTTTTAGTTTGCTGCAAAAGGGGCTTAAAATTTAAATTGTAGATTTGGCCCCTATCAGCTGGAAGTTGGGTGCCCAGGTAGGTGATGGAGTTATCCTTCCATTTATATTTGAAGGTGGACCTTAGGGATTCCCTATCCTGTAGTGACATATGTAGGGGCAGAGCCTCAGTTTTGTCAATATTTAATTTGTACCCTGATATGCTGCTATATTTATCTATCAATCGATGTAGGTTTGGCAAAGATATGAATGGATTAGATATGGTGAGCAATACATCGTCTGCGAATAGCGCTATTTTGTAATGTAGATTTCCTATTGGGACCCCTTTTATATCTGGGTGAAGGCGTATGGCAGCCGCTAAAGGTTCTATGCTCAGGGCATAGAGCAAGGGGGAAAGGGGGCAGCCCTGACGTATCCCATTGAAGATTGGAATGGACTTACGGGACTGACCTGGAAGTTTGAGATGTGCCGAGGGCGTGCTGTATAGATTATGTATGGCTGTAAGATATGGACCTGACAGATCGAGGTGCTCCAACAAAGAGAACAAATAAGTCCAGTCCAGTCTGTCGAACGCCTTTTCGGCATCTAGGCTTAAAATCAGAGACTGGTCCCCTCTCCTCTGTAGCACCTCAATCAGATCAATAGTACGTCTGGTGTTGTCCCCTGCTTGTCTGCCTAAGATAAAACCTACTTGATCTTTATCTATCAGTCTAGGTAGGATGGGGGCTAGGCGGTTCGCTAGAATCTTAGAGAATAGCTTCAGGTCCGTATTCAGTAAGGCGATGGGTCTGTAGTTTGAGCACAGGGTGTGGTCCTTTCCTTCTTTTGGTATTAGAGATAAATATGAGGACAGGGTCGTGGAGGGGATGGGATTGCCCTGCAGGTAGTAATTGAAGAGCTTTACTAGGTATGGGGCCAGGATGTGTTGATATAACTTATAGTATTTGTAAGGTAGCCCGTCCGGGCCCGGAGATTTCCCGTTGGGCATTTGTTTAAGTATGTAAGTTAATTCTTCCATAGTGATATTTGCGTTTAATGTAGCTAAGTCGTCCTCAGAGAATCTAGGAAGATGAAGGGAGTCAAGGAAGTTGGCAATTAGTTCCCTGTGGGTCCCCTTGTCCGTGCAAGGTGGTGTTAAATTAT